>NC_134894.1:54575129-54590129 GCF_041734735.1 Babylonia areolata | reverse complement strand
AAAATAATTTTTGTCAGACTGCACTCAGCAATCTCATAGAACAGTGGCATCCAAATATTAATAATGATTTGATCACTGGAACAATATTTGTTGATTTTGCTAATGCTTTTGACATTTTTCGATCGTGATCTTCTTTCCAGGAAACTTGTCATTTAAGAATCAGTCAATCCTATATTGTCGTTCCTTACAAATAGAACACAAAGAAGGTTAAAGATTCTAACGCGTCCTCTTTCATACGGAGTTCCACTCTATCAGTTTTAGGACAACTTTCATTTTCAGCTTACATCAATGATATTCTTTTCCACGTTTCTTCACCTTACGAACGTTTTGCTGACAATACTACTCTTCACAACAACCACAAAAATGCCAATGCAGTGCGCATCAATTTACAAAAAAAAAGAAAAAGATGTAGATCATCTTCTTGAAAGGACTGAATTAAATTTCATGGCCCTTCTTCCTTAAAACTCCAAAGTTATGTAAGTAACAACACTACATAAACGTCAAAACATTTTCAACACACATCAAATGGCATCAAAGTCGTTGATTAAGTGCCAGAAGAAGTGAATTTTCATAAACTTTATGGACTAAACATTGACAATAACTTCTCTGGGTCAAATCAGATTTCTTCTTTATTTAAGAAGCTATCGGGAAAAACTCAGTTTGGTAGAATAAAACATTTCTTGATCACTACACACTGAAATTATTTTTTTATGCTTATATACAACCAGATACTGACAATGCCTCTACATGTTGGGACATAGCGATTAAGGCAAAATCTCTAGAAAGTTTGTATCGACATTCTGCCAGTATTTCTTAAATCCTCGCCTCTGCAACTTAATGACCACAACAAGGAACGTAGCATTCTGTCCTTTAATCGAATGTGTGGCTTCCGTAACGGTGTCTTCATGTTTGAAACAATGAAAAACATCACACCATCTTATCTTGATGAGAAATTCACGGTAAAGAACATTCAAGGAAAAAATATGATATAGGAACTGATCTGTATGTCATCACGGGTAGTACATTCGGATAGTAAGTCAGGAAATGGAATCCCTGATTATTTGAAAGACCAAAATTGTATATCCTCTTTTGAGAAAGCTTTCCATGGGTACTTATTTGAAAACTTATGAACGGATAATGTTTTTCATCCATTTTATTTGAAAGCAAATAGTGTATTTTGCTCCCCCCCCCCCCCCCTCTCCTCTCTCTCTCTCTCTCTCTCTCTCTCTCTCTCCTGTAACAAATCGATATCCAGTATCTGTTAACTCTGCATTTAGTTGTATTCGCTATTGGTTAAGAATATTACAAATAGAAGATTCAAGACTGCCATACAAAGCTTACCAAATGTTATATGAACTGGATAGTAGGGGTAAAATCAACTGGGCATCCAATGTGCGCCTCTGTCTGTTTAAACATAGTTTTGGGCATGTGTGGCTGAATCAATGTGTAGGCTGTGAGGTAGGTTTTATAAATGCTTTTCGACAATGTCTAATATATTGCAGATGGCTGGAATGGAATCAGCACACTTTTACTAGTGAAAGGTTTGAGCAATATAGAACATTTTGTGTCTCGCATGTTGTGAAACCATATTTGCTTTTGAAACATATAAAGTACGAGGGTCATTCAATAAATAAGGTGGATTTTTCGGTATAAGGACTTCTAATACAGATAGAAGCTTACTTTTTTTTCTTTTTTTTTCTTTTACTTCTTTTTCACATGGATTTAATTTGTTTTGCAGATTAAAAAAAAATTTGAGAGTTTTGGCGATTAACAAAGATGGCCGACCAAGAAGCATGCTCCAGGATTGAAGAGCGGTCAGTTATCAAGTTTTTGGTTGCTGAAGGGTGCAAACCGGTTGAAATTCATAGGAGAATGTCAACTGTGTATGGTGCCACATGTTTCAGTCGAAAAAATGTCTACAAGTGGGCTAAATTGCGTTCACGAGAGGCACGAAGTTTGAAAGTGACGATGAAGTCAAAAGTGTTGTGAGCGACTGGCTGAGACATCAGTCCAAAGATTTTTACGCTGAGGGAATACGGAAGCTTGTGCACAGATGGGAAAAGTGTGTGACAGTGCTGGGAGACTACGTTGAAAAAAAAAAGTAAGCTTCTATCTGTATTAGAAGTCCTTATACCGAAAAATCCACCTTATTTATTGAATGACCCTCGTATATCACAACAAGGTTTAGACTGGGTATTTCTGATCTGGCTGTACATAGGTATAGATACATTTTTTTTAATGTGATATGATTTCTCCTATGTGTAAACATTCAAAAGAAGAAGAAGTTCATTCTGCTCTTTGTTGTAAAGTACTGAAAGAAATCAGAGAAACTTTTATTCGACCCAGACACTATCGACAACCTTGTCTCTTCAAACTGGTTCTATTGTTGTCTTGCACTGACCATGATGTTGTGCGAAATTTGTGTTTTTTTGTCTTTTTTTTTTTACAAAGCATTTAGATATAGGGAAATTCTCACTTCTTAATGTTCCTGATTAACCTGATATATATATATAGCTGCATTGTTTTTATCCTTATGTCTTAAATGATATGATTATTGTCTGTTCACCTTCCCTTTCATGAGGGGCCTAGGCCTAAAATGAATCTGAATCTGAATCTGAATCTCTCTCTCTCTCCTGTTACGCCGTCGCTCTCAAACACTGTGACTTCACGTCCGTAATCATCTGATAACGTCGCTTTTTTAATGGATGACCACATTTGCCTACCACGTGTATGCGCTCCCAAACACACACGCGCGCACACGCATACACTCACTCACACACACACACACACACACACACACACACACACACACATGTATATATATATATATATATATAGAGAGAGAGAGAGAGAGAGATGTATGTATATATATATATATAGAGAGAGAGAGAGATGTATGTATGTATGTACGTATCTGCATACATATCATTTACACGTACACGCGCGTCAACGTTGTCATATAATTATATCAACAATTTTAACGCTTCGGTACACACACACACACACACACACACACACACACACACACACACACACACACACACACACACACGCACACACGTGTGTGTGTGTGTGTGTACATGTCATTTACACGTGCACACGCGTCAACGTTTATACTGAATAGAAGTTAAATTGAAGAACACACACACACACACACACACACACACACACACACACACACACACACACACACACGCATGTATATATATGCATACATATCATTTACACGTGCGCGTCAAGTTTTGTCGTATAATTATATCAACAAATTTTTAACGCTTCGCTGCCTAACTTCTGATCAATCATATTTACGGCGTGAAGGGAGGCCTATCACACAACTGCTCTGCAAACTGCTTTTACGTGCTACCAGGCACGTATTCCCAACTTCCTTCTCCTTCTTCTTCTTCGTCGTCGTCGCCATCCTATTCTTCTTCTTCTTCTTCTTCTCCAAGGGCGGTTTGGTTGGGTAGAAACGACTGATTCGTGATGTCATCGTCATCAACAACAACAACAAGGTCAAGGTTTATACCAGAAAAGACGAGCACAAAATGTCCTTGGCCTTCATTTC
Organism: Babylonia areolata; assembly: GCF_041734735.1. Lineage (NCBI taxonomy): Eukaryota > Metazoa > Mollusca > Gastropoda > Neogastropoda > Buccinidae > Babylonia > Babylonia areolata. The sequence goes on along the minus strand of NC_134894.1, from coordinate 54,586,564 downwards.
TTCTTCTCCGGTTAGGTTGGGTAGAAATGACCAATTCGTGATATCATCGTCATCATCATCATCAACAACAACAACAAGGTTAAGGTTTATTCCAGAAAAGACGAGCACAAAAAGTCCTTGGCCTTCATTTCTACTTCTCTCTGAGCGGAGGGGGGGTGGGGTGGGGTTACAAATGGAAATGGTATAGGCTGACTGCTTGATGACATGGAAGGAGTCATGCACTAGGAATCGTTGGTCCTCGATGCTCGTCGTGGGAAGATTTTCACCCTACTTTGGGTAGAGAAGGCTGGTTACCACGTCAAATCACAAAACATTCGCTCACATAACTGCAGTATAGCATTTTCTTTTTAAAACTGAAGAAAGAATTCGAAATATTAAAAAAAAAAGAAAAAAGAAAAGAAAGGAAAAAAAGAAAAAAGAAAAGAAAGGAAAAAAAAAGAAGCAAATAATGTGTGTAATGATGATAACAGGTCCAACTAAAAAGAAATGAAAAAAAACAAGAATATTAAATAATCAATTATTAATTAATTGTATACACACACACGCACCCACACCCACACCCACACACATATATATATATATATATGTGTGTGTGTATGTGTGTGTGTGTGTGTACATGTATATACTTGGATTGGAGAGTATTAAATAAATTATAGGCGTTGTGGAACTGAAGCAGATGGCGAGGAAGAGAAAGTCGGCAAGATGATTTAAATATTATAAGACACTGCTCAATGCCCCTGAGTTATTGCTACGTATCTTTTACGGATTTACGTACTTGGTAGGTGACACCAGTAAAATCGGGCGTGCGTTTATTTACGCTGATGTGTGTGTGTACAAACGCTGTGTTCATTGGCAAAAAAAAAAAAAAAAAAAAAAAAAAAAAAGCTCTACCAACAAAGTCAAAGTCGTTGAGTTGAATATGTCCATGACTTTGCTTGAACATTATTTCAAGCACAAACAAACAACACACGCAAACGCACAGACTAGATGCTTGTTAGGAATACCCGCCAAGTTTCCTGGAATGGAGACTGATAACAACCGACAGCGCTGATTTATTACACTGATTAGAAGCCAGGATTTACTTAACTAGTTATATAATAAGTGAATATCATTTCAGAACTGTAAATCAGTGAAGCACGGTTTTTAAGAGAAACAGCTGTCAATGCGGGAACTGGAAATATTATGTATTGGTGGAATAAAGTCAAGTCTAAACGCAGGTCAGGGGTATGATTTCCATCAGGGTTATAACTGGGCAACATTGAGACCCTTTGGTGGTCACATCCAGGCTTTCGCTTAGCGAAATTGCAAAGTATATGCACGAAGTATATCTGACATTGTGCACATTGTTTGGGAAGAGAGAGAGATGTGAGAGAGAGAGGGGGGTGGAGTGAGGGGGGGTGGAGAAGGGAGGGAGAGGGTGAGTACAGACAGGGAGAGAGAAAGGGGATCTGTCATCCCTTCTCAACCCCTTGTACGGATGAAGAGAAAGAGAGGGAATGGGGTGGGGGGCGGGGGGGGGGGCGTTGTGCACGGCAATAAAGACGAATTCCTTCCTCTAGACGTGTCTTCTACTCTCTGTATCAACGCACGCATCTGCAGATTCATCCATTCTTTAACGTTTTCTGTCTCCAGCTTCCCCCCCCCCACACTCTACCCCCCTTCCCCCACACCCCCTCTTTGTCTGTGCCTGCCCCTTCGTGTGCCACCTTGTCAGGGACAATGCGTTGTGGTGATTTACGTGGCCGGAAAGGAACAGCTGGGGCGATCAACCAGCTACTGGAATTTAAGAGGCGGTCCCTATCTTCAGACCTGAACTGGCCGAACTGTTTCTGTTGTTGTTGTGTTGTAGTAATGGTGGTGGTGGTGGTGGTAGTGGTGGTGATGCATGTGTGTATATGTGGTCAGATGTGAACAGAGTTGTGACCCATCAAAGGTAAGTATCAATTATTCCAGATACCATAAATATCCCCGTGGTGAAATTTCGTTCCGTACTCTTTATGGTAAATGAAAAAGAATGAGTTTTGAATGAATGAATCGATAAATGAAAGAACGAATGAATGAATGAATGAATCTTTGTTTTCCAACGGTGGAGACAGCCATGGTGTTGAAAATAAATCAGAATAATAAAAACTATATTTTGGCTTTTTGTTCTGACGTGACAATGATCGATCGATGTTTCTACATCGTTTCATCAAACACAAAAACAAAATTAATGCAGCAGCTCCCGATGAAGGCGATGTTTTCAATGAAACATGATCATCCTCGCAAACATCTGTGTATACTTATGTGGCTGTCTTGGTTGCGGTCACCTTGACAAACCGCCCCCATTGGTGATTTCCGGTTATAACGAAGTTTGCAGTTTCTCATCAAGCATTGTTTCCTTTTCATATTCAAAACATTGCTCTTCACGAATTTTGCTCGGAGTTGCCAGGTGCGGATTCCTCGTCTTCTGTCGTATATGAATTTGCTCTTTATGACAATGGACAGTCATAATCCACACAAATCCCTGTATCTGCAATCAGGTGACACAAATTAAATTTTCCATAATGCAATGCTCAGCGTAATTTGCCCAGACTACAGCTAAAACATAAACCGCTTTATTGAGGTAGTTCGCATTTCATTAGCAATTTGATCAATCTTTCTGTCTTGTTTTTGCCCAAGACAGACATTAAGTGCCCATCCCCGATTTGAAACCTTTTTTTTTTTTTTCATCTCAAGACAGGTGCTGGATGCCCATACTGTGTGCTCAGCTGTTTTTCTCTCTCGCGCAGAGAGAGAAATGATCAATACGATTGCTGAATCTGAAAGTGCTTTGGCTTTTTTCTTCTTCTTTTTTTTTTTTTTAATTCTGTGCGTTGTTTTAGTAATCATTATCATCGGAATTCTCTCTCGGCAGATGATATCACTTTCAGAATTAACTTGTCATCTTGGTTTGCAGCCAGCAGTTCAGTCCAATATATTGTTAAACAAGGTGTTAATCCCCAGTTCTATTCTTGTCCGCCCAAGTTTCTGTTTCGTATTGAAAAGAATGTACCAATTGCCGACGGCCCGGAAGATACCCGAAATGATTAAACTCTTAATCACCGTCGTCAGATATTCATTGTTGTTGTCGTTGTTGTTGTCGTCATCATCATCGTTGTTGTTGTTGTCCCTATCAGCAAGCAGCAGCAGCAACATCATCAATTTTACCGTTATCATTTTCAGCAGGACCATGTGTAAGGCGAGAAAATCAGGATGGAAGAAGATGAAGACATAATCTTAAAGATATCCTCGCCCCAAAGCCTACTTCACCTCACTTCACCTCCCTCCTACACCCCACTTCCGAAATAAGTACATACATAAACAAATAAACAAGATGTACGCTTCACAAATGTGATAACCAGACCTCATCAGGACACGACCGCAACTGACGGGACATCAATCAAGCCCAACCCTCATGCTTCAAGATGCACACAGCATATACCGTGCATAAACCGAAAAACAACAACAACAACAAAAACCATCTAACTGACGCCATTTGACGATATCCACCAGTCAGCACAGACGACGATAGAACGCAGTTTTAACACAGACAACTGCTGCGTGTGTCGGCGGCTGGCCAAGGTGTAAGGAGGATGCTGGGGACTCGTGATCCCATCAGGAGAGAAGGACCGCCTACACTGGACGTCCACAACCTAACGAGGGAGAGGGGTAGGGGTCTGGGGGGTACGATCGGAAGTCCTGCCGATCCATTAGGTCCACTTCTGACGAAGCAGTCGGGAGAGGCGTTACTGTTTGTTACCAGTTCTCAAACTTTGTTACGGGAGTAATGATTTCGTTTCTGGTTGTTGTTGTTGTTGGTGGTGGTGGTGATGATGATGACGATGATAATGATGTTAGTGATCAGTTTGTAAACAAGGTTATTGCAATTAGTCTCCTGATAAGAGGCTGATGTGTTGTTCATGTTCACCATGGTGATATAAGTTTGTTTCAAAAGAGGGTTTCGTCTAACGTTATCATGATGCAAATCTTGTTGTTGTTTTGTTGCTGTTGTTGACGTTGCTGTTGTCTTGTCTCTGATAGGAAACTGATATGACATTGATGTTTGTTGCGGCCTGGATGATGGAACATGGAATGTTCTGACGTATTTCTGATATTTGGAAGCTGAGCTATTGTGAGAAAGGTTCTTCTGTAAAGAGAGTGGTGTGTGTTGTTGATATCTGATACCATGATTGCAAAGAGAGTTCACGTACGAAAGGTTTTCTTGGCATTTCTTGATTTTTATTTCTTTCTGTTTTTTTTCATTCCAAACTGGATTTCTGTGAGGAAGATAGCTTGACGGTATAGTGATTGTTTCTGTGTGTCCTGGAGAAGAGAGAGAGAGTGTGTGTGTGTTTGTGTTTGTGTGTTTGAGAGAGAGAGAGAGAGAGTGTGTGTGTGTGTGTTTGAGAGAGTGTGTGTGTGTTTGTGTGTGTGTGCTTGTCTGATTGTTTATATGTGTATTTGTGTGTTTATTTGTGTCTGTACGTGTGTATTTGTGTGTTTATGAGTGTGTGTGTGTGTGCGCGCGCGCGCGTGCATGTGTGTGTGTGCGCGCGTGTGCGTGTGTGGTTGGTCAGTCGCTTGGTTTCTGATTTGACTAAGTTTGGTTCGGTTCGATTTAGTTTAACCCTAAACCTTTTGAAATTAAAGCAAAAACCATCCAACCAGCCAATCAAACAAAACCTTGTCATAAAAACTATCCTGGATGTCCATATTTCTCTGTCTTCCTCTTCTCTGACCATCGATGGCTGCTTCACCCATTTCGCTAAATCAAGCATTAATCATTTAAACTACGTTTACACGGGATGCAACTAACTTGCAACCAATTTGCGACTAACTCTTTGAAAACCGGCGGAGACTGGTGGAGACTGGTTGCCCCCGGTTGTGGCCCGTCGCTGCCGGTCTCAGAAACCAATGGATTTTCCCGATTTTTGGTTGCATGTTTGGTCGCAAGGCTCATTTTATTTCCACTCCAAGACCGATAATTTTTTGAGGGCCTTGCAACTAAACTGCGAAAAAAAACGGTCGCCGCCGGTTGCCACAGCTTGCCGCTCGTCTCAGCCGGTTTCCAACAGGAAATTGATGACGCAAACGGCACGCGTGTCACGGATTTTTCTGTCTGGCTTGGCAGACGCTCGCAGCGTGGTTTCTCGTGTGTGTTGCAACCGGCGGAGACAGGGGAGGAGCCTAGTTAGTTGCCCGTAAGTCGCCGCCGGTTGCATCCTGCAGAGACCGTCCAGTCGCATGTACCAGCCTTGCAACCAAAATTTGAATTTGGTTGCAAGTTAGTTGCATCCCGTGTAAACGTAGCATTAAGCAGTCTTTTCGGAACAAAAGTCCAGCGAGATAATTGTCCCGAAAGGATGCTTTCATAAACAGGAAATGACAGGTGTTCACAATGATCATGTCTGAGAGGCACACGGAAATATCAAGGAATAAACACACCTGCTTCGCGATGATAAAGAGGATGACGTGAGTTCATACATCAGCAACAAGTCAGTTTTATTCTGAATTCCTGTCATTTTTCTTTGGGTTTTTTTTTTTAGCATTTCCTCATCTGGATCATTAATTTGTTAACGATTTCACGAATTCTTTGTCGAATAAGATTTTAGCATGTCCCTTTGTCGAACAGCGGGCTTTTAGTGATAAGAAACACTTTGTCAAACAACGGATTTTCAGTGATAAGAAACACTTTGTCAAACAACGGATTTTCAGTGATAAGAAACACTTTGTCAAACAACGGATTTTCAGTGATAACAAAACACTTTGTCAAACAGCGGATTTTCAGTGATAACGAAACACTTTGTCAAACAACGGATTTTCAGTGATAACAAAACACTTTGTCAAACAGCGGATTTTCAGTGATAACAAAACTATGTCGAACAGCGGATTTTCAGTGATAACGAAACACTTTGTCAAACAGCGGATTTTCAGTGATAACGAAACTATGTCAAACAGCGGATTTTCAGTGATAACGAAACTATGTCGAACAGCGGATTTTCAGTGATAACGAAACTATGTCAAACAGCGGATTTTCAGTGATAACGAAACTATGTCGAACAGCGGATTTTCAGTGATAACGAAACACTTTGTCGAACAGCGGATTTTCAGTGATAACAAAACTATGTCAAACAACGGATTTTCAGTGATAACGAAAGTATGTCAAACAGCGGATTTTCAGTGATAACGAAAGTATGTCGAACAGCGGATTTTCAGTGATAACGAAAGTATGTCGAACAGCGGATTTTCAGTGATAACGAAACACTGTCGAACAGCGGATTTTAAGTGATAACTAAACTATGTTGAACAGCGGATTTTAAGTGATAACTAAACTATGTTGAACAGCGGATTTCCAATGATACCGAAACACTTTGTCGAACAGCGGATTCTCAATGATAACGAAACACTTTGTCGAACAGCGGATTTTAAGTGATAACTAAACTATGTTGAACAGCGGATTTTAAGTGATAACTAAACTATGTTGAACAGCGGATTTCCAATGATACCGAAACACTTTGTCGAACAGCGGATTCTCAATGATAACGAAACACTTTGTCGAACAGCGGATTTTAAGTGATAACTAAACTATGTCAAACAGCGGATTTTCAGTGATAACGAAACTATGTCAAACAGCGGATTTTCAGTGATAACAAAACACTTTGTCGAACAGCGGATTTTCAGTGATAACGAAACGCTTTGTCGAACAGCGGATTCTCAATGATAACGAAACACTTTGTCGAACAGTGATAATGAAACACTGTCTTCGCCAAGGCTGGATCACCTCAAAACAATATACATATCAGTTTGCCCTTTGTCTGCCACTGTATTCCTTCCAACACTTCATTAGTCTGGCTGTGCTCACTTACTTTATATCTGTGCGCAAAAAAAGTTAAAATTGTAACAGGATGAAATGCATCTTCAGTTTTTGTTGTTGTTTTTGAAGCAAGAAATTATTTCTTCAAAATATGACCTTTCGCCTGTTTTTTTGGTTGTTTTGACTTCGTCTTCTTCTTCTTCTTCTCTTTCTTTTTCTTCGTCTTTTTCTATTTGTTCACTTTATAGATAGAGTGTCTTGAATTTTTCTCACAAAAAAAATTAAATTAAACTTTTTTAATGTCAGCTTGACAAATCCTCCGCTCGGTGATCAGACATAGCCGGGTTATGAAATGTCACCTTTTCCAGGAATATCGGGACAAAAAATAGAAGGAAGATATGTTTGATTAAAAGTTGACATAAAAACGGATATGTGTCTTTGTGTTCTGTTTGTTTGTCTGTTCCTTTGGGATTTTTTTTTTGTCTTCAGATTACCAACAGGTTCGTTTATGTGTACACCATATCCCTCCCTCCCTTCCTCCCCCTTTCTCTCTCTCTCTCTCTCTCTCTCTCTCTCTCTCTGTGTCTCTGTATGTGTGTGTTTGTCTACAAGTTTGGGTACAAGTGAGAAAGAGAGAGAGAGGCAGACATACAGATAGACAGACAGACTGACAGAGACAGAAAGATTGTGTGTGCGTGTGTGTCTGTGTGTATGCGTGTGTGTTCGTGCGTGCGTGCGACTGTCTGTCTATCTATATGTCTGCCTCTCTCTCTCTCTCTCCGTATGTGGGTACAAGTGAGAGAGAGAGAGAGAGAGTCAGACATACATACAGACAGACAGACTGACAGAGACAGAAAGATTGTGTGTGTGTGTTCGTGCGTGCGTGTGTGTGTGTGTGTGTGTTTTGGAGTCAAACACATCATTAGTTACACTCCCACCCCCCACCCCCACCCCCACCCGATCACTGGTCATATTTCACCAAACCTAGATTCCCCAAATAAGCTTTATTTTAAATTCTTCCTCATTCTACAATTCTGCCTGATAAATAATGGATGAGGGTCCTGTTGTTTTTTGTTTGTTTTTTTCTAACCTGTGATTTTGCATCCGTTGTGGTTGCTGCGTCTGGCTGATGTTGCTGATGCCGTGTGGCAATTGTTGCTAACCATCCCTGGCATCATTTGGTTTTAATATATATATATTTTTTTTAAATCAACCAAATCATCAGCTTGATCTGCTCTTTTCTCGCAGTCACGCCCAGCCGCTGTGACCTTGGGAGGGGGGTAAAAAAAAAAAAAAAAAAAGAAGTAAAAGAACGTGCACAAGATAGATGACATAGGAGACGAGGAGATAAGAGGATGGGGGTGGAGGGGGTGGGGGGATGCGGATCTTCAAAGAAAACACAGCAGACACTGATGGACGATTTGGCCGGATACAGCTGTGCAAGTCTGGGTAGAGCACCAATTTCCTCCCTTTGTGATTTTTTTTTTTCTCCTTTTTTTCTTTCTTTTTTTGTGCTTTTTTTTTTATCAGATTCCCCGGCGACGGGCACAACAACAGCCGAGTGGTTAAAGCGTTGGACTTTCAATCTGAGGGTCCCGGGTTCGAATCTCGGTAACGGCGCCTGGTGGGTAAAGGGTGGAGATTTTTCCGATCTTCCAGGTCAACATGTGTGCAGACCTGCTAGTGCCTGAACCCCCTTCGTGTGGTACATGCACGCAGAAGACCAAATACGCAAGTTAATCTTCCTGTGATCTATGTCAGCGTTCGGTGGGTTATGAAAACAAAAACATACCCGGCATGCACCCCCCCCCCCCCCCCCGCCCGTGCCCTCCTCCCCCCCTTCCCCAGTCCAACACGCCCCTCCTCTTCACCCGAAAACGGAGTAATAATTGCCTTCATGGCGGGAGTGAAAAGAAAAACGGTCATACACGTAAAAGCCCATTCGTGTACACGAGTGAACGTTGGAGTTGCAGTCCACGAACGAAGAAGTGGAGATTGTCCGGCAGTTTAGTTTTTGTTTGTTTGTTGTTGTTTCTTTTTTCTTTTTTTTTTTTTCAATCGCTACTGGCTGAATGAGAGTGATGTCGGTTACTCGTGTATCACTGTTTGGTGGGTTTTCAGTACCAGGAAGATGATATGAGACGTATCTTTTTGTTTATAGTGGAGCTACTGTTGTTACTGCTACCACTGCTCTGTTGACACCATTACTACTTTTCTTGATACTGCTGCTGTTGTGCTGCTGCTGATGATGATGATGATGGTGGTGGTGGTGGTGGTGGTGGTGGTGATGACGATACTACATTTACTGCAAGTGCTTCTTATGATGTTGCTGCTGCTGCTACTGATGATGATGATGATGGTGGTGGTGGTGGTGGTGGTGACGATACTACATTTACTGCAAGTGCTTCTCATGATGTTGCTGCTGCTGCTGATGATGATGATGATGATGATGGTGATGACGTTACTGCATTTACTGCGAGTGTTTCTTTTGATGTTGCTGCTGCTGTTCTTACTACTATTACTACTACTGCTGCTACTGTTGCTTCTGCTGAACAATTCTACAATTATTGATACTGCTGCTGCTTTTACTACTACTTCGACACTGACGGCGAAGAATAAATATTTAAACATCCACCATTGCTTGCGAAAGTAACTTAACTGATGCAGTAATACTGTGTTGCGTGGGTGAATTGTTTACCTACTCAGAGCTGTATGAATTAGGATCCATGAAAACCGTGTGCTTATTTGTATTTGTATTTGTATTTCTTTTTATCACTACAGATTTCTCTGTATGAAATTCGGGCTGCTCTCCCCAGGGAGAGCGCGTCGCTATACTACAGCGCCACCCTTTTGAGTTACCAAAACTATGAGGAAAAAGGTGTTTCAATTTTGCACGTGCAAACATGCACGCACGCACGCACGCATGCACGCGCACACACACACACACACACACACGCACACACACACACACACACACGCACACACACGCGCGCGCGCACACACACACACACACACACACACACACACACACACACACACACACACAAATGGAGATGACAGCTCAAAAAAAGTATGAATATCATTTTCTGGACAGTTCAAAATATATTTGTTTTTAATCTCTATAGCTCCCATTAACGAAAAGTAACTGATTGGGTTGTTGATTTTTTTTTTTCATAAAAAGGTATGCACTCATGAAGTGGGTGATGACTTTAGCAAAAAAAAAAAAAAAAAGAAGAAGAAGAAGTAAAATACAGCAGGAGAAATCTTGGTGGAGAAGGTTCTAAGATATAATAACTCTGAAACCTTTCTCGTTTAAAATCCTATTTCGAAAGAACGTTATATTCTGATGCAATAAGTGATTTACCTCTGACTGCACGGGTTTTGCACTGATGCAATGATGCGCTGGGTTGCACCCTGCTCTCATTGTCTCTAGAAAAATTTTGAGAACTTGGCATTCTGAGAGACATCAATCATTTCTGTACAAAAGAAGAAGAAACAACAAAAAGAAGAAGGAAAGAAAGAATGAATGAGTGTATGAATGAATGAATAAATGAAAGAGAAAGGAAGAAAGAAAGAAAGAGAAAGGAAGAGAGAAAGAGAAAGGAAGAAAGAAAGAGAAAGGAAGAAAAAAAGAAAGAAAGAGAAAGGAAGAAAGAAAGAAAGAGAAAGGAAGAAAGAAAGAAAGAGAAAGGAAGAAAGAAAGAAAGAGAAAGGAAGAAAGAAAGAGAAAGGAAGAAAGAAAGAAAGAGAAAGGAAGGAAGAAAGAGAAAGGAAGAAAGAAAGAAAGAGAAAGGAAGAAAGAAAGAGAGAAAGGGAGAAAGAAAGAGAAAGGAAGAGAGAAAGAAAAAGGAAGAGAGAAAGGGAGAAAGAAAGAAAGAAAGAGAAAGAAAGAAAAAGGAAGAGAGAAAGAAAGAAAAAGGAAGAGAGAAATAAAAAGGAAGAGAGAAAGAAAGAAAGAGGAAGAGAGAAATAAAAAGGAAGAGAGAAAGGAAGAAAGAGGAAGAGAGAAAGAAAAAGGAAGAGAGAAAGAAAGAAAAAGGAAGAGAAAGAAAGAAAAAGGAAGAGAAAGAAAGAAAAAGGAAGAGAGAAAGGGAGAAAGAGGAAGAGAGAAAGAAAAAGAAAGAGAAGGAAGAGAGAAAGAGAAAGGAAGAGAGAAAGAAAGAAAGAGAAAGGAAGAAAGAAAGAAAAAGGAAGAGAGAAAGAAAGAAAGAGAAAGGAAGAGAGAAAGAAAGAAAGAGAAAGGAAGAGAGAAAGAAAAAGGAAGAGAGAAAGGAAGAAAGAAAGAGAAAGAAAGAAAAAAGGAAGAGAGAAAGGGAGGAAGAGAGAAAGAGAGAAAGGAAGAGAGAAAGAAAGAAAGAGAAAGGAAGAGAGAAAGAAAGAGAAAGGAAGAGAAAGGAAGAAAGAAAGAAAGAAAGAGAAAGGAAGAGAGAAAGAAAGAGAAAGGAAGAGAGAAAGAAAGAAAGAGAAAGGAAGAGAGAAAGGAAGAGAGAAAGAAAGAAAGAGAAAGGAAGAGAGAGAAAGGAAGAAAGAGAAAGAAAGAAAGAAAGAAAGAAAGACAGAAAGGAAGAAAGAGAAAGAAAGAAAGAAAGAGAAAGGAAGA
>NC_134894.1:54567629-54570129 GCF_041734735.1 Babylonia areolata | reverse complement strand
CGCTCCACTCGTTTCTCTGCCCCTCTCTGTTCCCTTGCTTTCTGTTCCCTTTCCATGTCTTCTCTCTTCTTTTCCTGTCTTTCTCCAGGCTTTCCATTCTCTGTTTCTCTCTCTCTCTCTCTGTGTCTCCTTCTTTCTTTCTTTCTTTTTCTCTTCGTTTCTCTGTCTATCTGTCTGTCTGTTTGTCTGTCTGTCTTTTTTTGTCTTTTTCTATCTGTTTTGGTGGTATGTTGTATAGTATTGTATTTATCTGTTGATTTATGATTTTGTGTTTGTAGCAATCCGTTGAAATTGACCCATGGTCCAATCAGTAAATCATTCATAACTCTGACCACCCCTCTTTCTCTCTCTCAAACACACACACACACACACACACACACACACACACACACACACACACACACACACACACATCCCCTTCCTCTTCCCGTCTCTCTCTCTCTCTCTCTCTCTCTCTCTCTCTCTCTCTCTCCCTCTCTCTCTTCTGTCCTCCTCATTTTACACCCAAGGTCCTTTCCAATCCATGTTATCTATTTCTCTCTTACACTTTTTCCCTTCTCTGTCCCTCAGCTGTCCCCCAGCCCCCAGCCCCTCCCTTTCTCTCTCTCTCTTTCTCTCTCTCTCTCCTCCTTCTTCTCCTTCCTTCTTCTTCTTCTTTCCGCACTTCTCCTTTCTTGCAATCTGATTTTATCATATCCTTAAGACAAGAACCCCCAAAAAGACGAGGTTCATATTGTTCTCAGTGTTGGGGGCCTGAGTAACGCTGTGGAACGTCTTCAGTATTATAACCACGGTATTATGAACAACCTTCTGTTATTCAATTTTATCTAGTGTCAAATTCTAGGGTTGCTGTTGTTCGTCATCTGTCTCTGTATTTTCGAGAAAAAAAAACTTCTTTTTTTTTTTAAGTTGAAAAAAAACTTTGTTTTGTGCTCCTTTTCGACACAACAGATTTCTAAAAATTCGGGCTGCACTTCCGAGGGAGAGTGCATTGCCACAGCATAATGACACCCCCGATGTTATTACCTGAAACTGGTTTGGGGGGATGTGTTTTTTTTTCATATCAAATTGAAGTTTACCTGGAACAACCCTTTTTGTGGCCGTGAGTTCTTATTCATTTATATATTTATTTAATTATAAAGATATCTTGCTGTAACACATATTCTTGAAGCTCTATGCGCTTTAAAACAGCACTAAAAGCCCCCACAAACATACACATTTAATATGAAACATAAGTAAGAGATGACAATTAAAAAAACATCATGTCCTAAAATGAATCAAATAATCCATCAGATTGCGTTAAGCGCATGCTGCTTACGGGACCTCGGTTTATCGTCTCATCCGAATGACTTAGCACTAAGACCGCTGGTCATGGTCCTGTGAAAGCAGGAGAGAGACTGCAGACAGACGAAATCCCGATACGTTTGTAGGCCATCGCTCAGGCTATTTCTTGAAAATGACTCTGCCCCATTCTATCAACGATATGTCCATTGATCTCAGTTTAACCCTTGTGTTCTGTTCGCACGTCCCCTTCAAGAAGGACCATGACGCAGAATGAATAAATCATCCATATCTCTTCCTCCCTTTCCTCCGTGTAAGTTATCATCTATATATTACGGCGATGAGGGGAAACCAGAACGGGTCAGTGCCCCCTCCAGATCATACATTCACGTGCTGGGAATCCAGAGACTCCGAGCCGCCGTGATGAGAGGAGATTACGGTCGCGGAACATCGCCAGCGAGGAAATAAAGAAAGGGGGCCGGGGGGGGGGGGGGAGGAAGTGGTGTGTATCATGTGACAACTGAGATTTCAGGATGGCACTCACTACGGCGATCTTTTAGCGTCAAAACTGATGCAATTTATCGTTGAAGATGACCTGAGCAGTATTCCTTTTTAGTGGTTGTACTTCTTGAGGGTCTGACAGTGATCGTAAGACTTAAAGTGGGGAGAGAAGGATGGGGAGGTGGTAGAGGAATGGGAGAGCTACTGAATTAAATCAGTGGTGCTTTTTTTATGGGTGGAGGGAGGAGGGTGTGGAATGGGTAGGGTGATGAATTCGAGAATATCCGTCTTTTTTTGTCTTTTTTTTTTAACAAAACCGCTGTACAACGTATGTGCATGGTAAGTTTTACTGTGTCTCTGTGAGGAGTCCGCCTGTATCTAAGTGTGTGTGTGTGTGTGTGTGTGTCTGTCTGTGTGTCTGTGTGTCTATATTTCTGTGCCTGTGCTCATGTGCAAGCCCACGTGCGCACTAGCACGTTGCGCGAGCATGCAAAAATTGAGATATCTTCTTCACGTTTTTTTTTTTTTTATTATGACGACTATGATTCTTCATAGCCACAGCCATAAATTGCCCCCCACCGCTCCTCTCTCTCTCCTTTCTCTCTCTCTCAGTCACTCTCTGTCTTTCTGTGTGTCTCTCTATCTGTCTCTCTCTCTTTCTCTCTATCTCACTGTCTGTCTTTGTCTCTTTCTTTGTCTCTCCCTCTGTCTCTCTCTC
>NC_134894.1:54557629-54560129 GCF_041734735.1 Babylonia areolata | reverse complement strand
TTTGTTGTCTTCCTTTTTTTCTATTGTTATATATATATATATATATTGGTGGTCAGGTCAGGGGCATAGCCCTTGCTACTGGTACCATGTAACCCAGTACTACCTGCCGTATGTGAAGTCTCCCAACGACGGACGGACCAGGCGGAGGAGGAAACCTTTCCCAACGGCTGTGAAGGCGGAAGAGGATGACCAAAGGGCAGACGGAGCTCCGAAGAAAAAACCTACACCTGCCGAGGCCGTTCTACACGTGGCAGTATCTGCACCTGTGGGACTGTGAGCGTCAGTAGGCGAGAGAGAGAGGGGAAGGGACTGCACAACTTCTCCTCACTAAAAAAAAAGTCACCTGTGCTGGTCAAGCAATCAGGCTACGTTTTCCCTTGCAACACCTGTGGGAAGTGCTGCGCATCCAGAATCGGCCTCTTCTCCCATATGAGGACACACACAGACAGATAAGCCTGCCTGCCTACTCATCCGTCGGACCGACGGGAGACTCCATCTAAGATATATATTTGTTGTTGTGTTGTTTTTAACTCACCAATGTTGTTATCCTCGATTTTTTTTAAATCACACTTTAGCATCCTTTTCTTTCCTGAAGGTATCTGTCATGACAATTTTCGGTCCGATTGAAACGCTCTCTTGTTCGTGCTCTTTTTGCTATTTGCTTTGTTTTTTACTCACTTATAAGTCTGTGTAAAAACCCGGTGTTCGGGTTGTGTTTTTTGTTGTTGTTGTTGTTTGTTTTGTTTTTTGTTGCATGTTGGTTTTTTTGTTTTTTTTGTTTGGGGATTGGTTTTTTTTGGTTTTTTTTAGGGGGGTGGGTCTTCTTTGTGTGTGTGTCTGTGTGCGTCTGTGTGCGTCAGTGTGCCTGTATGTCTGTGTGACCTTGGTAAACTTTAACATTGTCATTATCACGGGAAATACTTGGTCTGCCAATACCAAATTTGGACTGAAAATAGTTGGGGGGCGTGGGGGGGATGTTCACAGTCATACAATGATAGGTTGTAAGTCTTCCGGATTAAACTGTATTTCCGGATCATGAACGATTTATTTCGTCGAGGATCCGAATCCATAAAATGGTTGGGTTTGAAGCCGGCATGACCTCGTGTTTTCTTGTTCGCAATTAAAAGTAAAGAAATACAAATTTTGGACGGAACATATACAGTGACACTAACTACATCATCAACGTGTTTACTGCATATGATTATTCTAAAGCGGATATTGAATTAACTAGAATGTACATTAAAGAGAAATTGTATGGACCGTGTTGTAGTTTCTACCGGTAACTGAGTCTGTCGAACATTATCTCCGCAGATGTGGAGAAAACGGATACATGTCGCGGTGTGCTTGAGGCGATGGCAACGTCTCCGGTAATGTCATATTACTGTCTCCTCTTCCGCGGACTTAAAAATAATTTCTCACATGCCCGAGATATATCAAAACAACATAATTCAAAAGGTGTTATCACCTCGAATACTATTTATACGATTTATCACACTAAATAAAACAACGTGTTCAAATATTTATTTTTGAATGTCATTTGTAGACGCGAATAAGCGTTGTGAGTAACGCTGCTTATTCTCGAATCTGTTTTTATGCCTTTGTTTTACCCGGAGCTTTATAATATTAAATACAGAACGTATTTCAACGATTTTTTTATGTATATTTTTAAGTGTGTATCACAAGTGAGTCTTGAAGGCCTTGACCCCCTTGTTATTTTCAGTTGTTGGTGTTTTTTTGTTTTTTCTTTTACCAAAACCCCCATCGATCATACTGCCCGTCACCTCAGATATTTCGGTCTGTGCCTTCGGCATCTTACTTCTTCCCAGACATTTTTT
The DNA here is from genome assembly GCF_041734735.1 of Babylonia areolata. Lineage (NCBI taxonomy): Eukaryota > Metazoa > Mollusca > Gastropoda > Neogastropoda > Buccinidae > Babylonia > Babylonia areolata. Next base: position 54,558,294 of record NC_134894.1, on the reverse strand, counting down.
TTTTCTAAACTATTCACTCTTTCGGCCTGTTTTTGGCCCTGCTAATTCCATCTGATTTGCTATAGAAGTGGTTTCTCGCAACGACTCATACGGACTTTGGCTCTCTGCTTCAGTGTAGATACTTCAGCATCTTACCCCTTCTTCACAAACATGTCTGCTGGGAAGCCATTTGTTCCAGAAGCGCGCAAGTATGAACACGCGCGCACACGCACATGCGCTTACGTACATAACTCCTGTCCCTTCCGCACGACAAAACACACATGCCATTACACGCGTAAGGATATTCATTCATGTTTCTAGACACCGTTTTTTTGTTGTTGGTGTTGCTTTTCTCGTGTTTTTTTTAAGAATCTTCAAATGATACTCTGATACTCTGAAGCCTTTTTGATAGTCGTTATCTTTGCGTAAAGGGTTCTTCGGTGCAATTTTTCTTTTAAATTTGCTGCCAACCTCTTCTGTCGCTGTCTTACAATTTATGCACGTGTTAACGCTTCAGCTGGGTCATTTCTCACGTTCTCCAGCACCCTGCTTGACATAAACATTTTTTTTTTCTTCAAATAACCAATTCCTGACTGTCGTTTATTTCCAGCCAGTTTCCCAAACCCCTCCAAAGTTTGCCACGTAAACTGGAATTTAGAGTGATTAAAAAGAACATTGCGCATAGC
>NC_134894.1:54550129-54552629 GCF_041734735.1 Babylonia areolata | reverse complement strand
GGAAGGGTGGGGGGGGGGGGGTGAAGGCAACACCCAGTCGTGGATTGCATGACGTGATAGATTAGACCATGATGAGTGCGGTGGGGGCCTGCAAAGGGACATTATTCACTCCCACGACCAGGGGACAATACCCCCACCCCAGTACCACCCAGAGAGAGAGAGAGAGAGCGAGAGCGGGAGAGAGCCACAGAGAGAGATCCCTCCCCTCTTCTCCACTTAACGAACTTCTGGCACTTTGATGGAATCACTGCGATAGCCCCAGACCTATCATCACCACCACCCCAGCTCTCTCTCACTCCTCTCTCTCTCTGTCTGTCTGTCTATCTAGCTTCATCCCTGTCTGTCTATCTCTCTCTCTTCTTCTCTGCCTCTGTTTCTGTTTCTGTTTCTGTCTCTCTCTCTCTCTCTCTCTCATATTCCGATACCGTTCAGATGACATAAAATGCGTAAGTGATAACATTCTGGGCAGTCGGGATATACCTATTTAATAAAAAAAAAAATCATTCCAGAAAAGGTGCGAGACAAGTACATATTTGTCCGGATGGAAAACTGCCACAGAATTAGTTGATTCAGATGTACAGGTGCAACGAGTGTGGTGCTTATTAACTTAAAACTCATATGACAAACGTAATCATGTGAAGCGCATTCCCGGGTGTCCAGTTAACTTGTTCTCATTGTGCTGAGTGATTCGCTAAAAAAAAAAAAAAAATCTTTGAGTTTCGTGTTGGTTACCTATTATGCCAACCTTGAGGTGCTGTTAGATGGTGATTTCCGGGAGTTGCTGGGGTCTGTTGTTGCTGTTTGATGCAGTCTTATTTGTCTCCCTTTTATTTTGTGACTTTCGCCTTTCACTTGTCTCGTGGAATGTAGAATAAGAATCCTGTAAAAGCTTCCATAATGGAATAACGATAGATATATTGACTAACTGGCTGACTGACTGATTGATTAACACTTCAACTATGCATTCATAAGTAAAGTTAAAAGTTGTACACTGAATAATCGAACGAATACACCAGTCAACGTTTGCATGGACCGATTAAGCCCTGTCGTAGAAAAATTGCAGGCTCGTAACGCCGCACACACACACACACACACAGGCACACAAAACAACAACAACAAACAAACATCGATTGAAGATCTTTTTCAACATCATCAACAACAACAAAAAATAATTAGCAGCCTGAATTGTTGTTATTTCTCCAGAGACTACCACCCCTCCCCCCACCCACACACCCACGCACACCTCCTCTCCACGCAGTCCACGCCTCCGTCTACTCTCCCCCTGCCCCCCCCCCTCCCCCCCCCGCCCCTCCCATATCCGTCTCTTTCCTCTCCCCTGCCCCTCCCCCCCCGATCCTGTCCCCCCACCCCTCCCCCCAACCCCTAGACCCCTTCCTGTCCGCCCCAAGTCTCAGAGCTCTTTTCCTTTCTAGCAGGAAAAAAACAACCCAGAAAACAAGGTTATGCAGATAGTGTGTGGATCCTGGTGGTTGAACCAGGAAGTGTGACATTAAAGGGGGTGTCACTCGGACATGCGCAAGTATTTGGCCAAGCCACTGTATCTTAAAATCCGGAAGTTGGTGTGTGTGTGTTGTTGTTGTTGTTGGGTTGTTTTTTTTGTTTTTTGTTTTGTTTTTTTGTTGTTGTTTTTTTGGGTTTGGTTGTTGTTGTTGTTTTGTTTGTTTTTTTTTGTTTTTTAATAATGGCAACGGAGCGGTTCACTGTTTCCCCCAAAAGGTGTCAGATTGTCGGGAAGGTTATTGTCGTTGTTGTTTTTGCTGCTGTTGCTGTTCCTGTTGCAGCTGTTATCACTGGTGGTAATTGTGGTGGTGATGTCAATCTTTACTTCTAAATCATCTTTTCAAACGAAATAAAAAGAAAGGAAAATTGAGAAACAACTATGTACGATCCATCTAAGACTCCAAATGGATAAAGTTTGATAACAAAAAGTATTTAAGCGATTTCTTAACGACATAATTGCACACATAAATGTCTAAGACTGAGACGGGGTAGACTGTACTCAACGACGTTAGCTCATTCCTAAAGTCATCAGAACTCTCGATAGATGAATAAATAAATGAATGAATACATAAATAAATAGATAAATAAATGAATATAATGACGTCGAAATAAGGATGTTAGCTGGCATGGCTTCACACATTTGTACATATTCTGCACGACGTGCTGCAGACTTGATGGACGGTAAAAAACGTTTATGGGAGCGCAGTTAGACACCCCGGGGAATGGGGGCCACTCGTCATTTTTACCGGGTCAGAACACAGGGGAGGGGCATTAAGGAAGAGGACAGGGGAGGTTCACCGTGGAGAGCAAAACATGATTACAGGCGACTGTTTTTTTGTTTTGTTTTTCATGTTGGGTTTGAGGTTTCTGTCAACCCCATGAACACTGTATCCCTTCAATGTTCTGTCTCTGTCTGTCTTGTTGTCTGTATTTGTCTCAACCTTTCTTGATACCTCTGTGTCTCTGTCTCTGACTCTCT
>NC_134894.1:54482629-54545129 GCF_041734735.1 Babylonia areolata | reverse complement strand
CAGGAAGAGAAACACAACAAAAGGCCGATGAAGACAGGACGACGAAACAAGGAAGTGAGTTACATCAGTCCGAACGTCTCCAGTCCACAGGGAACTGTTGGTGTCGGGTCGCCAGAAGGCCACACATCAGAGGAGACCACGCACTGCTGCTGAGTCACTTCGGTGGCGTCCAGCAATTCCCTCTGATTTAACATACTCAGGACATCGCATACCAAGCCCTCAACCGACGACAATAACAGCTTAGTCGCGGAGTCAGGCTGAACAAGCGTCCACCCCACCCATCCACACCCCGAGTGGAAACCACCACCACCACGTGCCTCTCAACGACAGTCCCCCATGAATCTGCCCAGACCGAAAACCTTGATATGATTCAACACAAGCTCGGAAGTGGAGGGGCATCGAAACTGAGATCACCGTGAGAACAGGGCATGAAAGGTCACAGCATTTGGGACAATTTTGATTTTAATTATGACAAAGGAAGAGGAGGAGATATATAACGATGTTGATATGGCATCCATTTCAGGCTTAGAACTACTGACAAAGCAATCCTCTAATGCTTCCCAATGATACCCCGGCATTAGCCAGGACCGAGAGATAAGACACTTGCAGTGTTGGTCAAGAAATTTCAACAACACACCCAAAGACACATCCGTGAAGTGGATGTGGATGATACTCGACCGTATGATCCAATTCTTCCCATTTGAGCCCATAGCAGACTCAGTCGCCAGTATTTTCTCTCCCCTCTGTAGATCTTGAGTGGGTCTGGACGCTAGTCATTCGGGTGAGACGAAAAAACCGATGTCCCGTGTGCAGCGTGCACTTAGCGCACATGAAATAACTCATGGCAATGAAAGGGTTGTGTATGGCAAAATTCTGTAGAAAAATCCTCTTTGGCAGGAAAATAAATACACCTGCAAGCAGAAAAAATCACTTTGAAGAAATGGAAGGTGCTTTCACTGTAGCAACGCGCCCTCTCTGGGGAAAAGCAGCCACATTTTCACACAGAGAAATCTGTTGTGACGAAAGAGTAATACAATACAATACAATACAGTACGATACAATACGATACGACACGATGCAAAACAATACAATACAGTGATATAATACAATACGATACGATATAATGCAATACAATACGATACGATACGATACTATACAATAGAATACAATACGATACGATACGATACGATACAATACGATACGATACAATACAAAACGATACGATACAATACGATACGATACGATACAATACGATGCGATACTATACGATACAATACAATACGATACGATACAGTACAGTACAGTACAGTACAATAGAATACAATACGATACGACACGATGCAAAACAATACAATACAGTAATACAGTACAATACAATACAATACGATACAATGCAATACAATACGATACGATATGATACGGTACAATGCAATACAATACAACACAATACGACACAATACGTTTAGAATTTGGAAGGCTCTCAAGACCTTTCCAACGCTTTCGGTCGATGCGTAAGTCAGGCATCTGCTTCCTCTTTTTTTCTTCTTCTTTTTTCCCCCTTTCTTTTTGATAAAAGCACGTGTGGAGTGGTGTACATATTGATCAGTCAGCAGGCGTTGACGCCTCCTTGAAACTGAAACTGAAACTCGGGGGGGCGGGGGGTGGGGGGGTGGGGGGCAGGTGTGTGCACTTTGGGAGGGAGGGGAGGGACTGTTTTATATCTTTTTAACTTTCCTCGCGGGGTAAGCGTTTGATGGAGGTTAACTCTACTCCTTCATACTCCTACCCACAGATCATGACAAATCTCCCAGCCTCTCTCGCTCCCTCACACACGCACGCACGCACACGCGCGCGCGCGCGCACACACACACACACACACACACACACACACACACACACACACACACATCCAGTTTATCTTATGAAAGCCGATCTGACACTTCTGGTGCAACTTTCCCAACTCATCATCACAGGCTGGAATCATGGGGAATGCGTGTGAAAGAGGCTGCCCACAGAGAGAGGGGGAAAAAAATGCAGTTTACGTCATATCCTTTTGGGGTACCGAGCTTACTGCCGAAGTCTTTGATAATTTTCCACAGAGCTGTCTGCAGATTTGAGTGAAATTATCAGCAACCTTCCAGTCTCCCTCTGTGTGGGGGGAAGGGGGGTGGTGGTCGGGGGTGGGGGGGGAGTGTTCGAGTGTGTGTGTGTGTGTGTGTGCGTGTGTGTGCGTGTGTGTGTGTGTGTGTATGTGCGTGATTGTGTATATGTGTGAGTGCGAAGAGAAAAAGAGAGAGAGAGAGAGCAAGTTAAATCAAGTGCGCACACAAACTTTCAAAGTCATGCCCTGGACACCAGAGACTGAAAAAGTTAATCTAACTGCCACTCTGAAGGAAAGCAAAACAAAACAAAACAAAAAACAAAACAAAATATCTAAACACAATAAGAAAAAAAAGAAAAAAAAAACAACAAAAACCACCACGTCATTTCAAACGTTCTGGAACTTCCAAAGTTGCTGCTCTAAAGTTTCGGACGCAACTCCTTTCGAAAACGGAAACGGAAAGTATAAGGTTAGGGCCACACTTCCCAATTGCCAGAGGTAGTGGAGTGAATAAGAACAGGGACGACAATGATGAAAAAGAAAAGGGGGGGGGAGGAGGGGGGACACAGACACAGATCACGATTGAGGGAGGAAAATAAAGTCACACGAAAGTCATACTGTGTATATGAGGAAGAAGGGAAAAACCCAAGAAATTGAACATGAACTTATCTGAATAGTGTCACGACTTGTTGAACTTGTATCGCCCCCATCTGCCACCGCCACCCTAACCCCCAAATGTGAGTTTAACAACTTGGACGAGGAATACTAATCATTGATTTTCTTCTTGCTTGCCCAGCTGAACCTGTTGTCATTTTGCTAGTGCCGATATGAGGTATAAGATGCTTCCTGGCTTTCAATTTCGTTCTAGGCAAAAAAAAATATATATATCAGATCGAGTGTTTACGTATGATTTGGCTGTAAGTGGAAGATCGCGAACCTGGGTATATAAACTGGATTGACGTGGATGTTTGGGGCAATAGACATCTTCGACGTGTGGATAAGACAGGGGGAATGTGCATGACTGAGACTGACGCAAGCTGGCAGAGACAGTGCAGATCGAGGGAAGATTGATCTCAAAAGTTTTCCCATACACGTCAAGATCCAGGGAAAAAGTCATCGGAGTGCATGAAGTAAACAAACAAACCGAAAGAAACAAATTGAACAACAACAACAAAAAATCCGAACGAACGAACATACAGAAAGAAACAACTGAACAAAACAAAAACAAAAACCCTATTCAAAGAAACAAACAAATAAACAAAACACGGCCACAATTTCGAAATACTTCAAACTGAAATATATGCAGAGGATGAGGATGTGTTTTTTTGTTTTGTTTTTCTTTTCTTTTTTTCTTTTATATTCTGTTCTTTTCTAACTTTGTTTGATTGATTGTTTGTTTGGTGGGGGTTTTTTTCTTTGCTTGTTTGCTTGCTTGCTTGTTTGTTTGTTTGTTTGTTTGTCTGTTCGTTCGTTTGATTGTTTGTTTGTTTGTTTTTCTTGTTTGTCTGTCCATGGAGGATGTGATCTTGTGTCCATATAACTGCATGATGAGAGGGGGGGGGGGTATCGGGGAAGGGAACAGCGGAAAGGGTAGTGGCACTTCCAGACCCGAGGAATAATTCAAAAGAGATACATACAGGAGATAGCTCTGACAGCTAAAAAATGAAGAAGAAAGAAAGAAAGAAAGAAAGACAGACAGAAAGAAAGAAGGAAAACACCTTCGTCAGCTCAAGCTCGACTGGAGGTTACATTTGGGATGATACAGAAAGCAACCCTCTTTCATTTTCTTGTCATTATCGGCTTCCTTTGACTCTGCCTCAAGGGGGTAGCCACGTGGATCCGGTTTAAAGAGAGTAGAGAGGTGGGGCTTGTGGGTGGAGATGACTTGAGATAAAAGAGTGGGAAATCCCACCGTGTGTGTGATGGGGTTGGGGCGGGGGGTTGAGGGGTGCGTGGGAGGGGTGCGTCAGTGTGTGTGCATGCGTGTGTGTGTTTGTGTTGTTTTGTGTTGTTGTGTGTGTGTTTACGTGTGTGTGTGTGTGTGTGTGTGTGTGTGTGTGTGCAAAATTCTCTGGGCACATTTGCCTATGCACACGTGGTGGGAGAGTATGCTTCGTTTTCTTACAGAAAATCTTTCATCCTTGAATACAAGGGACAGGATGCTGTCGTTGTTATCATCATCATCATCATCATCATCATCATCAATTTCACAGCCAACCGTCAACCGTCATTATCACCGTAATCTCTGTGACCAGCATCAACTTCGTTGTCTTCATGATCACTGGCGTCGTCGTCGTCGTCGTCATCGTTGTTGTCGCTGTTGTTTGTTTCTTAGTTGTTGTCTTCTCCTTCTTCAGCCTCTTCCTCCGCCTCGGCTTTTTCTTCTTCTTTTTATTATTATTATTATCACCATTAACATTATTATTGATATTATTATTATTGCTATTGTTATTGTTGTTGTTGTTGTTATTGTTATTATTATTGTTGTTGTTGTTATTGATACCACAGATGAGCGTGAACGCGGTGGCTTCACAGTTCGCCACTTTCTTCCCCTCTCACCACATCTCACTGAGAACTGTTCGCCACCACCACCACCACCTCATCCACCACCACCACCAACCACCGCCACCACCAACCACCACCACCACCGCCACTACATCCACCACCACCAACAACAACAACCACCACCAACCAACAACAACCACCACCACAACCACTACCACCACCAACCACCTCCACCAACAACAACAACAACAACCAACCACCGCCACCACAACCACCACCACTACCACCACCAAACACCACCACCACCACCAACAACAACAACCAACCGCCACCACCAAACACCACCACCACCACCACCACCAAGAACAACAACAACCACCACCACCACTACCACCACCAACAACAACAACAACCAACCACCACCAACACCACCACCACCAAACACCACCACCACCACCAACATCAACAGCAACAACAACAACAACAACAACAACCACCACCACCACCACCAAACACCACCACCACCAACAACAACAACCACCACCAACACCGCCACCACCACCAAACACCACCACCACCACCACCAAGAACAACAACAACTACCACCACCACCAAACACCACCACCACCACTAACAACAACAACAACAACAACAGCAACAACAACAACCATCCACCACCACCACTGTACTTTCTCGCGAAACGAGAATGACGAAAGTTGTGCCGTCATCGGTAAAAGATGAGTGTGCACTGCACAACGTAACCCGAGTGTGATAGATGGTACAGTAGGAAAGCCGTTGCTCAGGGACAGCCACGCTCTCTCGGCATCAGAAGTTCGGGTCCTGTACGTGGCACAAAACAGATCGTTACGTCTGGGAACTTCTTTAGGGCTGCAGTGGATGTCACTGCCGTTCTTTGTATACTCCGGTACGTCTTTCGCATTCCACATTGCGTTGCTGCTGCATCACCACCTCAAAACGTTGAATCCCGAATGTTTTCCTCAGCCTGATCCGCAGAAGCAGATCTCATTTGTTAGGCTAACCAAGTCCATAGGGCGTATGAAATCAGGGTTATCCATTCCCTAACCGGCAACCTTCTCAAAACATTGAAACCTGAATGTTTTCCTTAGCCTGATCCGCCGAAGCAGTCATCATTTGTTTGGTTGACCAAGCCCATAGAGTGTTTGAAAGCAAGGTTATCCATTCCCCCAACGAGCTGCCTTCCCAGGCTGAGGAGTCCCGTCTGCTCCGAATTAAACAGCTGGTTTCCAGGCGCCAGTAAGGACGGCTACACCGGGCCATGTACAGTGATACCCCTAATATGTTAAATCTTTTTTTTTTTATTAAATTTTATATATATATATATTTTTTTTTTTTGCATTTATTTGCTTATTTATCATCATTGTTGTCTTTTTTATTTATTTTTTATTTTATTTATTTTCCTATTTATTTATTTTATATTTTCATTATTATCTCTCTTTTTTTTAATTATATTATTATTATTTACTTAGTTAGTTATCTATTTTTGTTGTTGTTTTTTTCTCAAGGCCTGACAAAGCGCGTTGGGTTACGCTGCTGGTCAGGCATCTGCTTGGCAGATGTGGTGTAGCGTATATGCATTTGTCCGAACGCAGAGACGCCTCCTTGAGCTACTGAAATTGAAACTGAAACTGTTAAATAATAACCTCTTGGTGTCTGTGTCCGGGCTTGGAAGCCAGGCCACAGGGAGAGGTCAGGAGGTGGACTGGGGTTGTCAGAGGCTGTTGGAGAAGCGTGCCATTGGGAGCGTTTTACTGGCAGTGGGACCATATCCCCACTGCCGACCATCCCCCAGCTACAACGACCTTGGAACCACTAGTGGTGTGCGAGTAGCTGTAAACCCTGTCCTTCCACGCTCGTACGCACACAAGCACACACACGCACGCTCACATGCACACACACACACACATAGATAGATATATAGATAGATATAACTATTTATATATATATATATAGTGTGTGTGTGTGTGTGTGTGTGTTCCCATTTTTACTGATCAGCATTACCATGGTTACTGTTACAGTGTAAAAAAAAAAAATCAATTTATTACGGTGTTATGACTTTTGAAAACACGTGTCTTTAAACAAACAATAATCGATGCAGATTTTAATCTCAATTTAATCTATGAAAAGAACAAAACTTCCTGTAAAAAAAATGTAGACAGAACATTTTCAGTCAGTGCTTCTTTTTTTTCATTAAAAAGGTTATTTTGCACATTTGGAAGGACTGGACGTGTGGCCTACAATCTGGCCTGTCAAGCCAGTCTTAATGAACTTCCTCCTTGCGGGGAAAAAAAACCAGGGACCTGCAATGCTTTCAAAAAAAACAACAACAAAAAACCCAAAAAAACTCTGGGGATATAAATCTGGGGTGGGAGAAAAATCTGCATACGTTAGTGGCAAGGAATCGATCGTGAAGAGAGGAAGGAAGGGTGGAAAATGTCGATTCTTTCTGGGCCTCTATTTTTTTGGGGGGGGCTACATTAGATAAGCTAAACCTGCATAAAGACCGGGTGGGAGACAAATGATATGAGGCTGGGGATGGAGTGTGATGCCACGTGTTGATAAATGGTGAAGAACGGAGACAGAACAGAACAGGGCAGCAAAGATGAAGGGGGCGTGGGTGGAGATGCATGAAATTCAGGATTACCTTTTAGAAAAAAAAAAAAAAAAGATTAATTGAATGTCTCTTCAGTTTTTGTGTTTTTGTTTTTTTGCTCTTACCCCTCCTCAAACACTGCATGAAGCTTGCACACGGGAGACTGACCCGGCACTGCCTGGGAAACTCATTAATTACGTGACATTGGAAACTGGACGTGAAAAATTAACACGTTTCACATCACTGTGAACAAATAGTAAAGAGTGGTAACTCTCTCCATTCACAAGGTACACAACTTTGTTATTATTATCATTATTTGTTAATTTACAGTTGAAAAACGACCGAGGCAACCATGTGTTTGTTCTGTGTTGTCCATGTGTTCTGTGTGGTTTGTTCAGGATTAAAGAGGCTATGCCAGTCTTGAATAAAAGCTAATTTGTGTTTGCACATTTCTTCTGTCTTTGCTGCTGTGTGCACATGTCAAATGATCAGTATGACAGGCCTGGCGCTTCCTTTTTTGAGGAAGTGTCTTGGTTTATTCCAATGTACCTTTTATTTACCTGTGTGCTAGCTGAATCGGTAGCATAAGCAGCACTGACTTGAAGTTGTGTACCTCGTGAATGGAGAGAGTTACCACTCTTTACTATTTGTTAATCATTTCATCTCCTGGCCTCATTAATTGTTAATTGTGAACAATTTATTACATGGTTTTTTCCTCATTTCATAAGGTTCAAGTTCCGTTGCTGTTAAATAACAATGTAAAAAGGAAACAGATGCCCGATCTTCGCACAAACCCATCGTATTCATCAGGAGTTGGCAAACCACTAGTTTACATTGCTGTCCGTGATTCATCTTTCGTCAAAAAAAGGGTTACATTTATCAGTTTTAAGAACCTTCATTGAAAGGTGAAAAAAACGTCACATATATCAGCATGTCATTAATATATATATACATATATATATATATATATATATATATATATATATATAATGGAGGAGACCAAAGAAAACACAAGATAAATCCTGGACTTGCTGGCACCACTCCACGACAATCATTCTACAGGGGTAGATTCTCGAAACAGAACAACAAAAATGATAAATAAACCCCAAAGAAAATAATTGTCCTTTTTCTTACTCTTATATATATATATATATATATCTGTGTGTGTGTGTGTGTGTGTGTGTGTGTGTGTGTGATCAGAGAAAGACAGGCAGAGATGGGAAAACTGTCAATAAAAAGAAAAGAGAAAAAAAAAGAAGAAAATCCTTGCTGCACCAGTCGAACTTCCTGCAAGACCTTTGGCTGCCACGCACAATGTATCCGCCGTACACACGCTACATTCCCTGAAGATACACATCTCTGCTGCCCTGGTTCCCAGGCAAAGTAAATGGCACGCACAGACAGTTTATGTCCGGAACTTCCAGCACTAAAGAGTAACTTCAGCAATCTGTCCTTGCAGTCAGTACTGAAAGAGGGCAGACAATAAACTACTCAAAGTAGCGTCACCAGAACAAAAAGGAATTAAAGGAAAGGATAGACAGAAAGACACAGACAAAGTAAGAAAGCAGCGTGGTTGAAATTGACGATCCCTGTCAGCTTTGGTTATTGTTTTTTTGTTTTTTGTTTCTTTTTCCATTATGACGTTAATCGGACATCTGCAGCTCTCCTTCACTTTCACGCGGAAGTGTGTGTGTGCGAGTTTGTGTTGGTGATAAGGGGACAGTCGTGGGGGGTTGGGGGGGGTGAGGGAGGGAGGGTCCTCTCTCTCTCTCTCTCTCTCTCTCTCTCTCTCTCTCTCTCTCTTTCTCAAATACTGGGGGGGAAATTACATTTCGGTGGCAGTATCTGTGTGTACCAAGCTAAACGGGAAAGAAAAAATAAACAAAACGTTGAAATAAAAGCCCTAATGTGATTGGTTCCAGTACTGAACACAAAAAACGTCTGGCGTTTTGAAGATACCGACTTCAGCGACGCCAGTATCCTTTTTGGAAAGGTGCTAACTCCCCCCCCCCCCCCCCCCCCCCCGCCCCCTTCACCCTCCCCCCCCCCCCCCCCCCCCCCCCCCCCCCCCCCCCCCCCTCCCCTTCCCCCCTGGCCATTCTCTCTTCCCCCCCCCCCCCCCTTGCCCACCTCAACTTTTCTCAGCCCGCCATAATATCTCCCAGCAAAAAAGGCTCTGCAAATGACATTAGTACACAGCGTTTCTCTCTCTGTGTGTCTCCCGGTCACTCTCAGTTAGGCAGGCAGTCAGACAGGCTCTGTCTGTCTGTCTGTCTGTCTGTCTCTCACTCTCACTCTCTCTCTTTTTCTGTGCACTCAAGGAAAGCCATACTTTTGTATAACCGAATGAACACTTTTACACTGTGTGTGAGTATGTGTGGGGGTACACATTCCATGATGTTTGTTCTTTTGGGTTTATTCTTTTGTTCTTTTTTTTCTTCTTTTTTTTAGAATTCTAAATGCTACACACACACACACACACACACACACACACACACACACACACACATACACACACACACACCACACACACGCACGCACGCACACACACACACACACACACACACACACACACACACACAATAATAATAATAATAATAAATCCTACGTTTTTTTCTTTTTTGACAGCTTAATTACTTGGACGGTAGTTTGGTTGACTGATTGATCTCTTGTTTAATTGACTGGATGGTTGGGAAGATGTGGGGCTGTCCCCTCTGTCTGGGATAGTACAATACCTACATAACAGCACGTAGACATTGAAAAGACGTTACATTTTAACTTCGCTCAAACTTTAGTCAGTAGATGTGAAGAATGATGCGGACAGAGACAAAAATGTTGAATATCTTTTCATCTTGTGTGCTGAAATCTTGGCTAATATGATAAGACAAAATAGAAACATTAAGGGTATATCTGTAAACCAGACTGAACACAAAATAGCACAATTTGCCGATGATACACAGTGTTTACAAAATGGTGATAAACATTCCTTTGATGAAACAAATAGAGTGTTAAACAGTTTTGGTCAGATATCAGAGTTGAATATGAATTATGAGAAAACATCAGCTATCTGGTTAGGAAGAGAAAGAAAATCGACAAAAATGTTTCTTAAAATGGAATGAAACCCCAGATATTTAAAATATTAGGAGTATGACTTTCTGACCTTACAGACTGTGAAAATACAAATTACACTGAAAATTTTATGGAAATTAATCAACTGTACAAACCTTGGATTAAAAATTTTAACACCGCTAGGTAGGACAGCAGTTCTAAAATCTCGATCTAATCCTATCAAAAATCATATAATTTATCTACAGAAACTTTTACCTAACCCACCAGATGAATTTATGCAAGCATTACATGAACTTTGTTTAAGATTTGTGTGGAATCAAAAACAAAATCGTATTAGTAGAAAGGTAGCAAGAAAAAGAATAGAGGGGGGGGGGGGGGGAGAGAAATACGATTTCCAGATTTAACTTGCTTTATACATGCTTTAAAATCAAGTTGGATAAGAAAACTAAAAATAAACAAACCATAAGTGAAAATTGGTTCTGTTATCAATGCATCCAGATATAGAAAACGTAGACAAATTTGGACCAAATAGTTTGTTCAGTGCATATAACGACAACTTATTTTGGAAAGACACATTTCAAGCATATAAACATTTCTTTGACAAAATTAAACCCACAAATCAAGCTGAAACATTAGCAGAGCCTTTTTGTTTTTAATGATAAACTGAATATTAACATTTCACTAAGGCAGAACGAATGGATTAATAAGAATGCATGCTTCATTGCTGACCTGTGCATTGAAGATGGAAGTTTCATGACATACACTGATTTCATCAATAAATACCATATTCGAACTAATTTTCTAAGCTATGCTGCAGTCATTAAAAGGATAAAAGCCTTCGTTCGAACATTAGACATACATTTAGAAAACAATTGCAAATCAAATCACTTCTGAGCATTACATCTGATATACTCAGTGAAGAGAGGAACAACTCAGTTTGATCATCTGTTCCAAAGTTTGTAATGTCGGATAATATGTTTGTGCCAGTATGTGAAGAAAGTTAATAAAAAGTGATTAAAATGGGGGAAAAAAAACAAAAAAACAATAACAGGATTGTGTTTTTCATTAAGTGATGGCGATATTCACAAATTCGATTTTCTTTTCATGTATTCCACCCAACTTTATCCTGTAAAACTCTACTTTCGCCTTCACCTCCTCCATTCTCTCCCCCTACCCTCTTGCCAACTTTTCTAAACCCTCCGGCCGTACCTCCCAGCAAAAAAAGTCTGCAAATTACATTAGTACACTGCGTCTCTCTCTCTGTGTCTCCCTGTAACTTTCAGTCAGTCAGAGAGACAGTCAGTCACTCTCTCTCTCTCTCTCTCTCTCTCTCTCTCTCTCTCTTTCTCTGTGTGTGTGTGTGTGTGTGTGTGTGTGTGTGTGTGTGTGTGTGTGTGTGTGCGAACGTGCACGCGTGCGTGGTTGTGTGTGTGTGTGTGTGTGTGTGTGTATCTGTGTGTGTGTTTGTGTGTGTGCACCGAAAGAACCCTGACGCTGAATATACTAAGGAACACTTCCACACTGTGTGTGTGTGTGTGTGTGTGTGTGTGTGTGTGTGTGTGTGTGTGTGTGTGTGTGTGTGAGGGTACACAAGCCATGATGTTTGTACTTACAAGTTAATTCTTTTGCTCCACTAAATACCGATTATTTTCTTCTTTTTTGACACTTAGCTCCTCGGATGGTTATTAGGCTGACTGATCTCTTGCGTAAGTGACTGGATAGAATAGAATAGAGTAGAATAGAATGTCTTTATTACCAAGTGCACCGGGGTCACAAGGAATTTGGGGGGTGGGGATAGTACATAACAAGATGCGAACATAAATCGAAAATCATACACAAACACAGATACAGTAGAGATTAGGATACATACAAGTGCATATCAATATAAAAACTTGTGCATAGTCCCACATGCACGCACTGCACACACACACACACACACACACACACACACACACACACACACACACACACATATACATACATACATACATACACGTTTGAACAGAAGCTGCATAATTATATGTGGATGGGGCTGATGACTAGATCTTCAGGTAGATGGTTGTTGACTGCACAATTCTATGTATCACACTGGATGGTTGGGAAGATCCTTAAAGACGTTGACTTAGATGTACCCGCGTGGTTGGCCGCAATGCGGCAGTCAGGGCTCGCCATAGTGCACGGTCCTCGGCCAGTTTGCTGATGTCATCCAATCGTCTGCCGGTCGACGGGCGCAATAGCCGAGTGGTTAAAGCGTTGGACTGTCAGTCTGAAAAGGTCCCGGGTTCGAATCACGGTGACGGCCCCTGGTGGGTAAAGGGTGGAGATTTTTACGATCTCCCAGGTCAACATATGTGCAGACCTGCTGGTGCCTGAACCCCCTTCGTGTGTATATGCAAGCAGAAGATCAAATACGCACGTTAAGGATCCTGTAATCCATGTCAGCGTTCGGTGGGTTATGGAGACAAGAACATACCCAGCATGCCCACCCCCGAAAACGGAGTATGGCTGCCTACATGGCGGGGTAAAAACGGTCATACACGTAAAAGCCCACTCGTGTGCATACGAGTGAACGCAGAAGAAGAAGAAGAAGTCTGCCGGTCAGTCTGATGTCTCTCCTCAGGGTTTGCCACGGGTCCATCCTGGGCCGTCCCCTCTGTCTAGGCTGATACAATACCTACATAACAGCAGGTAGATATTGAAAAGGCGTTACTGGTTAACATCGCTCAAACTTTAGTCAACAGATTGAATTATGAAGAATGATGCGGACAGAGAATCAAATTACTGGACTGCGTTCATCGATTAGCGATGGCGATATACACAGATTCAATTTTCTTTTTTCATTTATTCTACCCAACGTCATCCTGTAAAGCTCTACTTTCCCCTTTTCTACGTTCGTGATAAAACTTAACAAGATTCCGCGTAAACCTATATCCATTTTTTATCGAAGACATTGCCATTCAGAGGCGTCATTTGGAACAAGAGAATCACCCAGGTTTTAATTCCTTGTGTTCTTGTTTCCTCATCTCTCCACATCACCATAAAACTCTACTTTCCGATACCCTCCATTCCAGAAAACAAACAAACAATCCCACAAAATAAGCGAAAGAAATTAAAAAAAAAAAAAAAAAAAAAAGATTCGTTAACCTGTATCCATTCATCAAAGGCATTGCAGCTCTCTTGGGAACCACCGGAAGGGTCATGTACTGCCCAGACACTGGGCATAAAAAGCATCAACACGTTTCATCACCAGTTTTTGTTTGTTTGTTTGTTTGTTTGCTCGCTTTTCTCTGCCCATTTTCCAGCCTCATCCTTTCAAATTCTACTTTCCACCCCCACCCCCACACACCCCCCCCCCTCCACGCCTCACCCTCGTTCCCAATACCCAACCATCTATGTCTCTCTGTGTCTGTGTCTGTCTTTGTCTCTTTCTCTGTTTCCTCTCTCTCTCTCTTTCTGTCTGTGTCTAGGCCTCTGTCTCTGTCTCTCCCTATGTCTCTCTCCCTCTCTTTCTCTCCTTTCTTGTGTGTATGACTCCCTACCCCTCTGTCTCCGTCTCTCTGTCTGTGAGTATGTCTCTGTCTGTCCATCTGCGTCTTTAAGTCTGTCTCTGTCCTTCTGTCTCTCTCTGTCTCTGTCTCTTTGTCTCTCTGTCTCTGTATCTCTCTGTCTGTCTGTCTATCTCTGTCTCTCTGTCTCTGTGTCTCTCTCACTCTGTCTGTCTATCTCTTTGTCTCTCTGTCTCTGTCTCTTTGTCTCTCTGTCTCTGTCTCTGTATCTGTCTCTCTTCTGTCTCTGTATCTCTCTCTCTCTCTCTCTCTCTCTCTCTCTCTCTCTCTGTCTGTCTATCTCTGTCTCTCTGTCACTCTCTCTCTCTCTCTCTCGTTTGCTATCGGTTTCCGAAGAAGAACCAAAAAAAAGAACCATTTAACAAACTTCATCAACATATATGCCGCTTTATGGGAGGCATTGCCATTCAGGGGGAATCAACTCTCGCGAGGCATTGCCCCCCCAAGCCCCCCCCCCACCCCCCCACCCCGCCCCCTCCCCTCCCCTCCAACCCTTCGTATGGAATGAGAGCATCATCAAGCATCACGTGCTGATGCTGGTGAGAAGGAGAGTGGGGGGGGGGGGGGGAGGAAGGGGTGGTCCCGGGGATGGAAAGAGTGAGAACGTGGGTGCCTACATTGGAAGGGCACTCATTACTCGTACCAGGTCTTATTGCCAGTTATGGACAGCTGTTATGGCCGTTGATGCTCCCTGCTGTTATGTGTCCAGGGTGTGTCAGAGGTTGGGGCGTTAAAAGGGACAGCGGGGAAATTCTCTTCATTGGAAAAAAAAAGAGAGAGAGAAAAAAAAGAAAAGAAAATCAACAACAATAACACAATGAATCCGGTCTCTGTCCGATTGTCTGTATGCATGTCTCACTCATTCTCTACTTCCGCTTTATCTCTCCCTCACTCTGTCTGTCTGTCTGTCTCTCTGTCTCTGTCTCTCACTCTCTCTCCTGCTCTCTCTCTCTCTCTCTTTCCTCAGCATCTCCTCTATCTCTTTCAAGGAATGTCTGTTGGGCCTGCTTGATAACATCTACTTCATGCTAGTTCGGGCAAAAGTGTTATTCAAAGCATTTAGTTGCCATTTGAATATATATATTTCAATCTTACTTGCAAATGTTACACCATTTGAAAGCCACTGGCCATTACATATATATATATATATGATATATATAATGGTGTAATATTATATATATATATATATATATATATATATTGATATATACATATACATATAGAAGATAGATATGAGAGAGAGAGAGAGAGAGAGAGAGAGAGAGAGAGAGAGAGAGAGAGAGAGAGAGAGAGAGAGAGAGAGAGAGAGAGAATGACGAAAAGAAAATGACGAAAAACTCAAAAAGCATCGAGGTGACTGATCAAGCGGGTGACAAGAAAAGGCCAATAAAAAAAAAGGGAAAAAGAGAGAGAAACGGAGAAAGACAAAATGAGAAGGTGAAAGGGAGAAATAAATAAAAGGGAGACAGAAGGAGAGACAGACAGACAGACAGAGGAACAGATGGCAAAGGAAATACACAACTTTTTTTCTTTTTTCTTTTTTTTTTGGGGGGGGGGGGGGGGGGGGGGTTCGTTTTAACTTTGACTAAAATAGATAAGAGGAGGAGGAGAGAGAGAGAACGAAGGTGACGAGTGTGCTGACAGACAGACAGACAGACAGAGACGTCACAGAGACACATTAGGAACTTGCACGCACGATTTTAACACGTGACGCCAGTACAGAGGAGAAGCAGATTACGGCGGAAAGGGGGGTGGGCGGGAGTGAGGGTGGGAAGAGGAGGAAAATGAGTGGGGTGCGAGAAAATAAAACTACAAGAAGAACAAGATCCTTAAAAAAAAAAGATAAATTAAAAAACAAAAAAAAAAAAAAAAACCGGCCAATGCCCGTGCGGCATGTCCCACTTCACACTTCAGCCTCAGCAGCAAATTACAGACAGGAAAGATGCTAACAAGTCCACATCCCCTTCTGCGAACCAGCCTGCGAGCCACTATTTCTTCATCCTCCACAAGCTTCTGATTAGCATCTCGTTGGGTACCGTCTTTCTGGTATGCACCATCTGGCTTAAAAAGAAAAAAAGGGGGGGAAAAAAAAATGCGGTGTTTCCCATTCCAAACCCGGCCCCTATCATTCTTGCCCCCATTACGGCTAAAATCTATCAGGCGTGAATGGGTACCTAATTTTGATTGGGGAAGTTTAAAACGGCGGAAGGAGAGGACTGGGCTCCGCCTTCCACTTCCGAGCCTCGGACCCAATGGAAGAGAACTCACTGCGCCGATGGACCCAAAAGGCCATGGAGTCTTTAACTTTTAACGGCAAAATCTGAGGTAATTTTTGGTCGTCAAAATGTTGTCTCTTCATATTGCCAAATTCTTATGATTTCTGTTTCAAGGGGTTTCTTTCCTGCTTTGATTCTTACATTTTTTTTTAAGGGGGAGAGGGGGATGCATTGTCTCAGCTCGACCTGATGGTAGTGAACAAATGTGTTGTACAATTCAGCATGGCATTGTAATGCATTGTAACGCAGTGTTCAGGAGATAACATGTTTTTGTTTGATGTGTCAGTGTTTTCAATTTGTTTTGCAAATGAACTCATTACCTTCGTTTCTACCTGTATCTGTCTCTGTCTGTTTGTCTGTCTGTCTGTCTGCCCACCCACCCCACCACCCACACCCCCTCTCTCTCTCTCTCTCTCCGTTGTTTCTGCCTTCCCTTGGTTAAAGACAGTAACTATGATGGTCCATTTCAATCACAAAGACATCGATTTATCCTTGTCATCACAGCACAGTGTCTGAATGCAGTACTGATAGCCAACATGCAATATTGTTTGCCAGTAGGCCACGGGAGTTGTGGTCAGGCCAGCGATGAAGTCAAGAAAGCATATGATGACATATATTGTTGAAATGGGGGTCAGCCCGATACTCCCCCGTGTCGATACTCCCTCTCACAAAGATCCAAAAACAGTCAAATACATATGTATGTATGCATTTGTGACTGATAATGCTTTCTGCTTGATCAAAGATGTGTTGTGGAATGACTGATGAATGTGTTATGTGTTCTCTTCATACCAGCCGTCCGCCTTCAGAGTTGAGCAGCGACTTGTGTGTTGGGCCCGCTGTTGTGTGAAGTGGACTTAGACTTTTTCATCACGTCTCAGTGTATCTGCGGGGAAACGCTCTCTCTCTCTCTTTCTCTCTCTCTCTCTCTCTCTCTCTCTCTCTCTCTTCGTCCCTCATTTTCTGTTTTTCTGTCTCTCCCCCTCTCTGCCACTCTCTCTCTCTCTCTCTCTCTCTCTCTCTCTTTCTCTCTCACTCACTCTCCGTCTCTCGGGTTTTCTGTCTCACTGTCTCTCCGCCTCTCTGCATCTCTCTCTCTCTCTCTCTGTCTCTCTCTGTCTCTCTCATTCTCTCTCTTCTCTCTGTCAGTTCCTTTCTCTCTCTCTTCTCTCTCTCTGTCTCTCTCTCTCACCGTCTCCGTCTCTCATTTTCTGTTTCTCTGTCTCTCCCCCCCCCTGCCTCTCTCTCTCTCTCTCTGTCAGTTTCTCTCTCTCTCTCTCTCTCTCTCTCTCTCTCTCTCTCTCTCTCTCTCTACATACACGAAATAGCTTTGTAGCGACTCTTGAAGAAACATCGATAAAAGCAAAGAAGACAGTAGTAATACTTAGAACGTTACGTAGAATCCACTGTAACTCACCAGATGTGATTTTTAAGTTGTTTGATTCTCAAGTAGTTCCATCTTTAATATGTGCAGCAGAGATATGGGGATATAGGCAATATGAACAGATATAAAAGAGTTCATCTCTTAGCTTGTAAGAAATTTCTTTATGTCCCAATTAAAACAGCAAATGATATTGTTTATGGGGAACTTGGTCGATGTCCATTGTTCATTAACACAATCATAAAAGTAATAAGATTTTGGTTTCGGTTTTTGTTTTTTTTTTTTTTTTTTTTTTTGGTTTTTTTTTGATAAAAGGGCGAAAATCCAACAAAATATGGTAATCATGCCAAATAAAATTTTGCAAGAACATTATATGGATTAAACATAGTGTTTTAGTATCATTGATGAAGCAGTAAAGGTGGCGAAGTTAAAAGAAATCCAAGAAGGAAATATTCTAAAATTTGCTTTAGGTGGATACACCAGGACATTATAAGTATTTCAGTTTGTGTGGGTGGCATTATAGCAGGAAAATGTCAAAATTTAGTTCTGAGTTAGGGCGATCTCTGTGGGGATCACACCCTATAATTCTACTCCTTTGTTCTTTGGAGGAAAATGTGTGGTCTTTCATCCTTTTTTTTTTTTTTTCTTTTTTTTTTTCCTTTTTTTTGTTCATTTATGTCTGTGGGTGAATAGGTCAGATGGAAGGTAAACCAGGGGAGGGAGAGGACAGGGGTGGAAAAAGTAGGACATGGGGGTGGGGACCATGGGGTAAGGGAGTAGAATAGGCGGAAGGAGGAGGGGGGGAAAGGGTTGGAGGGGGGATTAGGGGGTGAGTAGGAGGGGTGTCAGGGAGGAGGGGACACAGAGAGGGAGATTACAATAGGGGGTGAGTAGGACAAAGGAAAGAGATGGGGGAGGGAGAGTGGTACAGGGGGGAGGTGGGTTGAAGGAGAACAGAGACTAGGATGGGTGGAGTTAGAGTAGGACAAGGGGGAGAGGGATGAGTAGAACAGGGGGGCGGAGCGGAGGTGGAAGAGAGAGTAGAACAGTGGATGGGCATGAGAGACTGGGGGAGGATGAGTAGGCGAGAGATAGGGGAGAATGGGAGACTAGGACAGGTAGGATGGTTGGGGGAAGGGAGAGTAGGAGAGGGGAAAATAGGGGGAGTAGGACGGGTGAAAGATATGGGGTGGGGGATGGGAGACAAGGACAGATGGGGTGGTAGGGGAAAGGGAGAGTAGGACAGGCGGGGAGATGGAATGGGTAAGGGAGAGTACGACGGGGGGATGGGAGGAGAACTAGGACATGGGGTAGGATGGGTGGAGGGAGAGTAGGCCAGGGGGAAGAGATTGAGGGAGGATTAGGATGAGGACGAGATAGGGGAGGGGGGGAGAATAGGCTGAGGAAGAGATGGGGGTGGCAGGGAGAGTAGGATGGGAGGAAGACGGAGAAAGGACAGTAGGACAGAGGGTGGGTGGGGGAGGGGAGATGGGTGGGAGGGGATGACACCCAATAATTTTACTGCCCCATTCTTTGGATGAAAATGTGTGCTCTTTTTTTCTTTTTGTTTTTTGTGAAGCTTCTGCAAGAGGTGATTGTTACTGCAGAGGGTAGGAGGTTGTTCTGACACAATCAGCTGCAGACACTTGGCAACAGTAAAAAGGATAAACTATTTCCTCAAAAGTATTAGTTATTAACCCCTCCCACTCTCCACCTACCCCCCAAAACCTTCCCTAGTTACTAACCCACCCCCCTATTTTCCTCCTGTCCTACTCCCTAAACCTTCCCCACTGTCCACCTTCCCTCCCCTATTTTCCTCCTATTCTACTCCCCCCAAACCTTCCCCACTCCAACCCCCTATCCTACTCTCTCCCCATTCCTCCACTGCCTAACCTCTTCCATCTGACCTGTTACACAGGACACACACACACACAAAAAAAAGGAAGAAAGACCACACATCTCCCCCCAAGGAACAGAGGAGTAGACTTATTGGGTGTGATCCCCACAGAGATCTCCCTAACTCAGAGCTAGTTTTTGCCAACATTTTTTCCTACAATGCCACTCAACCAAACTAAAATATTCATAATGACCTGGTGTGTTCACTTTTAGCAAATTTTAGC
The DNA here is from genome assembly GCF_041734735.1 of Babylonia areolata. Lineage (NCBI taxonomy): Eukaryota > Metazoa > Mollusca > Gastropoda > Neogastropoda > Buccinidae > Babylonia > Babylonia areolata. The sequence continues at coordinate 54,525,482 of NC_134894.1, read as the reverse complement.
GTATTTTCTTCAAATTTTAGCGTATTTTACTGCTTTATCAATGATACCAAAGCCCTATATTCATTTCATACAATGTTCTTGCATAATTTGATACGGCGTGATTACCATATTTTCTTGGTTTTTCACCCTTTTACAAAAACAAATCTTACATAATTATCTTATTAACATAAGACGTTACATGACAAAAAGATAAGGTGTGATACATCACTAAAGTTACTCAGCTGCTCTCAGCGTGTATACTCATTGGCAAACAATGTTTTACCATCGTGTCAAACCGCATGTGAAGTAAAAAAAAAAAAAAAAAAAAAAATCAAATGATTATGTTGTTTGGGTAAAAAAAGCCAATGGGTTTAGTTGGAAATTACTGCCCTTGGATTAACAGAGGGAACATCCACTTTCACTACCCTTTGTGCCAATATTCAACAATCGACTGAGTCATATCCGTACTCACCATACAACCTTCCTGTCTTTTCTGTCTTATTCATCATCAAGATCAAAATATAATCTGCTCAGTCTTTGGGATATTGTCTTATCATGCACGGAATTGAACACATCTAATCATCAGTGCCTTAAAAAGACGCACGCACATAAACAAACAAATATAAATCTATCTCCAGATCCAAGCCTCTCTCACCCCTCTCTTGGTGTGTGTGTGTGTGTGTGTGTGTGTGTGTGTGTGTGTGTGTGTGTGTGTACCGAGAGGGAGGGAGGAATGGAGAGAAATATCTATGTATTTATTTGGTGCACGTGTGTGTGTGTGTGTGTGTGTGTGTGTGTGTGTGTGTGTGTGTGTGTGTTGAAGTCACTTATCATTCAATCCCGTGCATGACAGGACTTTATCCTTAAGACTGAACACATTACACTTTGATCATGATGAAGAATTAGACAGAGACAGGAGGGTGGTGTGGAGAGGGACGGATATTACTCAGTCAGTTGTCGAATATTGGCAGTAAGGGGGAGTGAAGATGGATGTTCCCTCTGTTAGGCAAAGGGCAGTAATTTCCGACCAAATATTTAGTTGTTGTTTGTTTGTTTTTGGTTTGTTTGTTTTTTCCATAACGACATAATCCTTTGATTTCTCCGCTTCACGTGCAGTTTATCACGATGCAAAAACATTGTTTGCTGATCAGTATACACGCTGGGAGCAATTGAGTAACTTTACTGATGCATCACACCGTATCTTTTTGTCATGTAACGTCTCGTATAATTTTATAAATAAGGTAATTATGCAAGAATTTTTTTTGGGGGGGGGGGGGGTGGGAGGGATAAAAGGGTGAAAAAAGCAACAAAATATGATAATCATGCCAAATAAAATTATGCAAGAACATTATATGAAATGAATATGGGGCTTCAGTATCACTGATAAAGCAGTAAAGATGGGGAAGTTAAAAGAAATCCCCAAAGGAAATATGCTAAAATTTTGAAAAGTGGATACACCAGGACATTATGAGTATTTTAGTTTGGTTGGGTGGCATTGTAGCGGGAAAAATGTTGGCCAAATTTAGTTCTGAGTTAGGGCGATCTCTGAGGGGATCCTACTCTATAACTCTGCTCCTCTGTTCTTTGGAGGAAAATGTGTGGTCTTTCATCCTTTTTTTTTTATATCTGTGGGTGAATAGGTCAGATGGAAGGTACTTCAGTGGAGTGAGAGTAGGACAATGTGGGGTAAATAGGAAAGGGAGGATATAGGGGTGGGAGGATGAGGGGACAGGGAGGTGCTGGAGGGGAGAAGGACTTGGTGGGGTGGGGTAATTACACAGTGGGGACATTGGGGTGGGGGGGGATCAGGAGGTGCTGGAGGGGAGAAGGACTTGGTGGGGTGGGGTAATTACACAGTGGGGACATTGGGGTGGGGGGGATCAGGAGGTGCTGGAGGGGAGAAGGACTTGGTGGGGTGGGGTAATTACACAGTGGGGACATTGGGGTGGGGGGGATCAGGAGGTGCTGGAGGGGAGAAGGACTTGGTGGGGTGGGGTAATTACACAGTGGGGACATTGGGGTTGGGGGGGATCAGGAGGTGCTGGAGGGGAGAAGGACTTGGTGGGGTGGGGTAATTACACAGTGGGGACATTGGGGTTGGGGGGGATCAGGAGGTGCTGGAGGGGAGAAGGACTTGGTGGGGTGGGGTAATTACACAGTGGGGACATTGGGGGTGGGGGGGATCAGGAGGTGTAGAGGGGAGAAGGACTTGGTGGGGTGGGGTAATTACACAGTGGGGACATTGGGGTTGGGGGGGATCAGGAGGTGCTGGAGGGGAGAAGGACTTGGTGGGGTGGGGTAATTACACAGTGGGGACATTGGGGTGGGGGGGATCAGGAGGTGCTGGAGGGGAGAAGGACTTGGTGGGGTGGGGTAATTACACAGTGGGGACATTGGGGTTGGGGGGGATCAGGAGGTGCTGGAGGGGAGAAGGACTTGGTGGGGTGGGGTAATTACACAGTGGGGACATTGGGGTGGGGGGGATCAGGAGGTGCTGGAGGGGAGAAGGACTTGGTGGGGTGGGGTAATTACACAGTGGGGACATTGGGGTTGGGGGGGATCAGGAGGTGCTGGAGGGGAGAAGGACTTGGTGGGGTGGGGTAATTACACAGTGGGGACATTGGGGTGGGGGGGATCAGGAGGTGCTGGAGGGGAGAAGGACTTGGTGGGGTGGGGTAATTACACAGTGGGGACATTGGGGTGGGGGGGGATCAGGAGGTGTAGAGGGGAGAAGGACTTGGTGGGGTGGGGTAATTACACAGTGGGGACATTGGGGTTGGGGGGGATCAGGAGGTGCTGGAGGGGAGAAGGACTTGGTGGGGTGGGGTAATTACACAGTGGGGACATTGGGGTTGGGGGGGATCAGGAGGTGCTGGAGGGGAGAAGGACTTGGTGGGGTTGGGGTAATTACACAGTGGGGACATTGGGGTGGGGGGGATCAGGAGGTGCTGGAGGGGAGAAGGACTTGGTGGGGTGGGGTAATTACACAGTGGGGACATTGGGGTTGGGGGGGATCAGGAGGTGCTGGAGGGGAGAAGGACTTGGTGGGGTGGGGTAATTACACAGTGGGGACATTGGGGTGGGGGGGGATCAGGAGGTGCTGGAGGGGAGAAGGACTTGGTGGGGTGGGGTAATTACACAGTGGGGACATTGGGGTGGGGGGGGATCAGGAGGTGTAGAGGGCACATAGGGGAGAACATAGTTAGAGAGGAGGAAAGAGATAGGGGGAGGGAGAGTAGTACAGGGGGGAAGATTGGGAGGTGGGTTGAAGGAGGAAAAGGGGCAGTTGGAGAGTAGGACAGGGTGGAGAAGGTGGGAGGGGAGATGGAGGAGGGAGGGTAGAACCATGTGGGAGATGGGGGAAAGGGGAAAGTAGGTAAGAACAATCTATGCAAACACTGACGCATAACCCCACCCCTCAAAACCATATGCCGTAAATTAAATCATACAATTAATTAATATCTTTTTTACCTGTTTATATGTTGCTAATCGCATTACATTATATTGGTTATCAATGCTTAATCATACTGATTCAAATCTTTGTTGATTAGTCAAGTTCGCTTACTATTATCATTAGCATTTCGTTCTAAGGATGTTTTATTGTAATCTCAATTTTTAAGCAAAATTTCACCAGTTATAACTATCCAGCACACACACACACACACACACACACACACACACACACACACACACACACACACACGAACAGTTAGTTAGAGAGGAGGAAAGAGATAGGGGAGGGAGAGTAGTACAGGGGGGAAGATTGGGAGGTGGGTTGAAGGAGGAAAAGGGGCAGTTGGAGAGTAGGACAGGGTGGAGAAGGTGGGAGGGGAGATGGAGGAGGGAGGGTAGAACCATGTGGGAGATGGGGGAAAGGGGAAAGTAGGTAAGAACAATCTATGCAAACACTGACGCATAACCCCACCCCTCAAAACCATATGCCGTAAATTAAATCATACAATTAATTAATATCTTTTTTACCTGTTTATATGTTGCTAATCGCATTACATTATATTGGTTATCAATGCTTAATCATACTGATTCAAATCTTTGTTGATTAGTCAAGTTCGCTTACTATTATCATTAGCATTTCGTTCTAAGGATGTTTTATTGTAATCTCAATTTTTAAGCAAAATTTCACCAATTATAACTATCCAGCACACACACACACACACACACACACACACACACACACACACACACACACACACGAACAGTTAGTTAGAGAGGAGGAAAGAGATAGGGGAGGGAGAGTAGTACAGGGGGGAAGATTGGGAGGTGGGTTGGAGGAGGAAAAGGGGCAGTTGGAGAGTAGGACAGGGTGGAGAAGGTGGGAGGGGAGATGGAGGAGGGAGGGTAGAACCATGTGGGAGATGGGGGAAAGGGTAGATTAGGGATGAGAGGGGGAAAGTAGGTAAGAACAATCTATGCAAACACTGACGCATAACCCCACCCCTCAAAACCATATGCCGTAAATAAATCATACAATTAATTAATATCTTTTTTACCTGTTTATATGTTGCTAATCGCATTACATTATATTGGTTAGTAATGCTTAATCATACCGATTCAAATCTTTGTTGATTAGTCAAGTTCGCTTACTGTTATCATTAGCATTTCGTTCTAAGGATGTTTTATTGTAATCTCAATTTTTAAGCAAAATTTCACCAATTATAACTATCCAACACACACACACACACACACACACACACACACACACACACGAACAGTTACTTTTACCTCACCAGTAGCCGTCTTCCCCCCCCCCCCCCCTATCTTTGTCAAATAACACTTATGGCTAAAAGACGCTGAACTGAAGAAGACAACAACAACAACAACACACACACACACACACACACACACACACACACACACACACACACACGTGTGTGTTTACGGGGGTGTATCGACACGGGGGAGTGTCGACACGGGGACGTGTAGACATTTTCAGCACTGAAAATGGTTCATAATTTACATGCCAGAGTCTGGGGACAGGAGAACAAGCAAGCATATCGATTGTTCAACAACTAAGTGTTAACAGCCTAATAGGCACATGCGATATGTCCGCGTGGTGTAGTGCTGTAATAGCTGTGGAAAACGACCCCCATTATGAACAAGGCCTTGACCCAAAGAATCAATCGCGTAACAGGCACCACCTACTTCAAGTTGTCGACGGTACGCGAGGACGGCAGAAGACAGTGTCGAGGACGGAAGATATGTGTCGTTTCGATTCGCCTACCAGTTCCTGTTTCGCCCATTCCCCGGCTAATCGCCTATCACCGTATTAGTGATCACGAATTACCTATGATTATGTGCCATGTTTGCCTGTGCTCGCCTGTGCATTCAGTTGCATTGTGTGTGTATATATACATGTGTGTGTGTGTGTGTGTGTGTGTGTGTGTGTAGGAAGGAAGGAAGGAATTTTTGTTTAATGTCCCGTCACACATATCGGTGATTGAAGACATTTTGTAAAAGTATTTATGAATACATCTGAGTATTATCGGTTAGAAGGGGTGGAAGATGTGGATGAATGGAGGGTTTGGGGAAACTGGGCAAATGAGGGTAAAAATGTGGGTGAAATTTGAAAGAAAAACAAAACAAACAAACAAACAAACAAAAACCCTCTAAATACAGTTACAGGAAATTACTTAAAGGACTTCGTAAAAGAGAAGTCGTTAAACTGACAAGCGAAACAACTGATAATGAATGCAAAAAGTCAAAAACATCAACGTTCTCAGTCACTTGTGAAGACACACTTTCGTGTACAAAAGGCTTCATCAAGCTACAGTGAAAAATTATATGCTCAATTGTCAGGTTATTAAAGCATATACACTTGACATTAGAACAATACTTGGTCCGTAATGAATTTGATAATAGTCTGAGAGCTAAGCTCAGAATTGGTCTGCGAATCGGACCAAAGTCTGAGAGAGTCAACTGACGAGGTTTTAGACTTGAATTCAAGCACCTATAAAAGTCTCTTTCTAGTATATTGCTTATTTCCTTGTATGACAATGGGCAATATACTTTTATACTATCTATATGATTTTTTGCCCCCCTTTTTGCTGCCCTATCTGCTTGGTCGTTATAACGGAATCCAGTGTGGGATGGTATCCAACAAAAATCAACATTTGTACCCTTCACAAATAGGGAGTGCAATAAATACCTAATTTCAAACAATAAATCTTCTCTTTGATTATTCTCAAAAAGGAGCAAACCTTTTAAGACAGATTGAGAATCAACACAAAATAGGATATTACTTATTATGATTGGTATATCAACAAGATGATTTAAAGCCATAAGGATGGCCACCAATTCAGCTGTAAAAATTGAATGTCCCTTACCTAAATAATATGATTTTTCTGTTTTTAGGTCAGGAATGACAAAAGCAGATCCTGCACTGCTATCATCCAGGACCAAGCCATGCGCACGAACACACCATAGTGTGTGTGTGTGTGTGTGTGTGTGTGTGTGTGTGTGTGTGTGTGTGTGTGTGTTTTAAAAGCAACTGAACCAAAAAGTCCTCTTTCTTCCATGCTGGGAACACTTGTGATGACTGTCTGGTCTCTGTAGAGGAAATCTGAAACAGCGAAATGTATTCGCCTCACTTGCTCTGGACACTGTAGACTAAGCTTAATAGATTCTCTACTGTATTGTGTCATATTCGCTCAACAGTCAGTTCCCGTGAAAGCGCTCATAATATTCCACCATGTCTCAAGACCAGTAGATAATTGTAAGCATTCGTAGAAAAGATGATGGTGGTATCTGTGCACAAACTTGTGTGTGTGTGTGTGTGTGTGTGTGTGTGTGTGTGTCTTCTTTAAGAGAAAGAAAGAAAGAAGAGAGAGAGAGAGAGAGAGAGGATACTCGGTAGGTGAAACGGGACCGGTGGGTAGGTGAAACGGGACAGTGGCGACACGATCAAAGAATAGGGGAAACGGGAATAGGCGAATCGAATCTGCTTCTGAACATAGACACTACCATCCCAATTCTAATGGCTATGTTCTGAACCAGTAGCGTGGTGACCCCCCTCCCCTTAACTCCCAACCTTCCCCAGTACAGCCTGTCCGCCCAACTCTGACCAGTGTCCAGTGTCCAGTCTAAAGTTATGTAATGCGTGAAGGTGGGCGAACGATCACAGTACAAAGGGGTCCTTTGACAGCGGTGCCTGAGCGTGACGCTGTGGGGAGGCGTGGGGTGGTGGGAGTGGGGAGAGAAGTTGCGAAAACACCGCGTAACGTGTCACTAATGGGGTGCCACAGGCAACTGCTGTCCGACACGGAGAGGCGGCGTAGCATGAACAAGGCGTTTGTACCGTTCACTATTTGCCTTGGAAATTTTCTGAGATGTTACCAAGACGAACGCAATGGAAAACTTGACTTTAAGGACGAAAGCCATAAGGCCGTTAAGCTGAACTCTCTCTGTATATATATATCTATACGTTGAGAATTAAGTGACAACACCAGCATATTTCAACACTATGTCATTATCTACTAGTACTGACTGTTAAGCAGAACTCCACGTTGAGAAGTGACCAAACCTGCACATTTCAACACTGTGTCAGCATCAGTAGGGATCGTTATTTAGCTGAACTCCACGTTGAGAAGCTAACAAACATGCACATTTCAACGGGAGCGTGTCGATACTCCCCTGTGTCAATACTCCCCCATGTCGATACTCCCCCGTGTCAATCTTCCCCCGTACACACACACGTGTGTGTGTGTGTGTGTGTGTGTTGATTTGTCTTTTTCAGTTCAGCGTCTTTTAGTCATAAGTGTTATTTGACAAAGATAGGGGGGGAAAGACGGCTACTGGTGAGGGAAAAGTAACTGTTCATGTGTGTGTGTGTGTGTGTGTGTGTGTGTGTTCGATAATTATAATTGGTGAAATTTTGCTTAAGAATTGAGATTACAATAAAACATCCTCAGAACGAAATGCTAATGATATAATAAGCGAACTTGACTAATGAACAAAGATTTGAATCGGTATGATTAAGCAGTAATAACCAATGTAATGTAATGCGATTAGCAACATATAAACAGGTAAAAAAAAAAAAAAAGATATCAATTAATTGTATGATTTATTTATGGCATATGGTTTTGAGGGGTGGGGTTATACGTCAGTGTTTGCATGGATTGTTCATGTTTTCGATTCTTTTTATTGACTGTTTTCACACACACACACAGAGCGTTTTGCTGCTGTAAGATTTAGCACGGATAATTCATGTTACATAATTTGTAATACATAAAATAAAGAAGGCAATTAATCAGTTGTGTGTAGCAATTACCGCTCGTTGCATTTTAAAAAAAACATATATTTTCGTTTCGTTTTTATTATTTTCACACACACACACACACACACACACACACACACACACGGCGCGTGTGCATACACTGACATTGTTGGACCTCGATATATTATCACCAACCAGTAAAGTTTACCCCCCCACGCCCCTCCCCCTCGGCCCCCCATTCGTTGGCCAAGCCGCCGCACTATGCTTTGATCCCGCTGCCTGAACCAATCTTCCAACCTTTTATGGGCCACTTTTATGGCCTTTTCATAGCCCCATCTTGGAGCGCCCCACCCCAGATGCAGATGTGAAGGGGCCGATGAGGAGACGTCACACATAAGACAAAGACCCACATTTAAGAACACACACACGCACACGCACACACACGCACACACACACATACACACATGCACACACACACACGCACACATAAACGCACACACATGCACACACACACACGGACCATCTGATGCCTCCCCTCCCACCCTCATACATTCCCATCGCCCACATGCACACCCACCACCCACATACAGAGATTAGGAAGGGGGGAGATGGTGGAAGTGGAGTGATGGCCTGGAGGTAACGCGTCCGCCTAGGAAGCGAGAGAATCTGAGCGCGCTGGTTCGAATCACGGCTCAGCCGCCGATATTTTCTCCCCCTCCACTAGACCTTGAGTGGTGGTCTGGACGCTAGTCATTCGGATGAGACGATAAACCGAGGTTCCGTGTGCAGCATGCACTTAGCGCACGTAAAAGAACCCATGGCAACAAAAGGGTTGTTCCTGGCAAAATTCTGTAGAAAAATCCACTGCGATAGGAAAAACATAAAACTGCACGCAGGAAAAAATACAAAAAAATGGGTGGCGCTGTAGTATAGCGACGCGCTCTCCCTGGGGAGAGCAGCCCGAATTTCACACAGAGAAATCTGTTGTGATAAAAAGAAAAAGAAATACAAATAACCTGAACATACACACATACATATTCACATACATAATTCAAATGCACGCGCTAGCATACACAGACACACCACACACACACACACACACACACACACACACACACACACACATCGACACAGTGAGCACAACAGACACAAAAGTTGTAAGTTTTATGACGCAGCCAAGTGTTGGAGATAACACGATGGCAAAGATATAAGCGCCAGATAATACAGGGTGCGATCGCCGCCGTGCGCGCACGCACGCAAGCACCCACTTACACACACACACACACACACACACACACACACACACACACACACACAACTTCAACGTACTTTCACACACAAACACACCTTGTAATACGCGCACGCATATACTCACACATACTCACACACTCATGCGCGCACGAACACACCACCACCAGCAGCACAACTACGCAACTGTTGAGGTGATTCCCGGCGACATTATGCCGCAATATGTTATAGTTTGCATGCAGTGTCGCCGGCGCAGTTGATTTTTTGTTGTGTCATTCCTGCCATACATTACCGGCGACAGTAATTGTGTGCATGGCGACACTATGTGCCGCAACATGTGTAAGCCTCGAGTTCGTGAACGAAATGGTTATTTCAATGAGTTCTGACCTGACTGTGTCTTTTAAAGATCTGATACCGTGAAGAACTGATTTACTATCAACACAAAATAGAATCTGAAAAACGGTTTTTCGGAAACGAGATTATACGTTTTAACAGGGGGGGATAGGGGGGGGGGCTAAGGTTTGAGGGGGTAGGTGGAGAGTGGGTGGGGTTAATAACCAATACTTTGGAGGAAATAGGGGGTAGATGGTGGGAGTGAGAATAGGACAGGGAGGAGATGGTGGGAGGGAGAGTAGGACGGGGGGGAGATGCTGGGAGGGAGAGTAGGACAAGTGGGAGATGCTGGGAGTGAGAGTAGGACAGTGGGGAGATGCTGGTAGGGAGATTAGGACAGGGGGGAGATGGTGGAAGTGAGAGTAGGACAGTGGGGAGATGGTGGAAGTGAGAGTAGGACAAGGGGGAGATGCTGGGAGGGAGAGTAGGACAGGTAGGACACACCCACCTAGAGAGTGGTGAGGAGTGATGTAGATAGATTTATATTTATTTGCTCATATGTGCGTGTCTTTTTAACCCACTGTTTATTAGATATATCATATTCCGTGCATAATAAGACGATATCCTAAAGACTGAACAGAGATTTTGATCTTGATGAAGAATTAGACAGACCCACACAGGGAAGGGGAGATAAAAGGATCCCTAAACAAAGCCTGCCTCACCTAGTACCTAGTAGGAAACCGCACCTACTTGGACATCCAACACTAGCGGTCGAAAACAACAGAAGAAAAGAACCAGGAGTCATGCCCTGACTCTGGGTGCCTGGAATGTTCGCACCCTTTGGGACAGAGACGACAGACCAGAAAGGCGCACAGCGCTCATTGCTTGAATGCTAGATCGCTACACGTTGGACATAGCAGCCCTGAGCGAAACCAGGTTTGCCGGTGAAACCCAGCTGGAGGAAGTTGGAGGGAGCTACACCTTCTACTGCATTGGGAGGCCAGAAGGCACCCCAAGAACCTCAGGCGTGGGTTTTGCCATACAAACCAAACTTGCACGACAGCTTGACAGCCTTCCACATGGAATAAACGATAGGCTGATGACCCTGCGTCTGAACCTTTCCAAGGACCGCTTCGCCAGAGTTATCAGCAGCTATGTCCTGGCGATGACCAACTCTGATGACATCAAAGAAGCCTTCTACGAGGAGCTCAGCTGCACCTTTTCAGCGGGAGACAGAAAGGACAGGCTAATTATCCTTGGGGATTTCAATACCCGCGTCAGCGTGGACTTCTCCTCGTGGCCAAAAGTCCTAGGACGGCACGGCACTGGCAAGTGCAACTCCAGCGGACTGCTTTTGCTCTCGCTGTGCGCGCAGCATGGACTGACCATCACCAACACCCTCTTCCAACAAGCGGACAAGTACAAGAACATATGGATGCACTCCCGCTCCAAGCAGTGGCACATGCTGGACTATGTGATGGTCCGGCAGAGGAACAGAGGTGATGTTTCAAGTACACGCTGCATGAGAGGAGCAGTCTGTTGGTCGGACCATCGCCTTGCACGCAGTAACATCAGACTTGCACGCAAGCTCCAGCCAGCCAAGCAGAAACCCCCTAGGAAGCTGAACACCACCGCCTTCCCATCACCAAAGACTTGCCGGCAAGATCTTCGCCCGCATCATACTGAACAGACTGGTTGACCATGTCTCCAACACTGTCATCCCTGAAGCACAGTGCAGCTTCCACTCAGGCAGGGGAACATGTAACATGGTGTTTGCCGAACGCCAGATGCAAGAGAAGTGCCGTGAGCAGAACAAGGAGCTCCACGTGGTCTTTGTAGACCTGACTAAGGCCTTCGACACGGTGAACCGCCGTGGTCTGTGGAAGATCCTCCTAAAGTTCGGCTGCCCAGAGACCCTAATTCAGCTGATTGCGTCATTCCATGATGGCATGCAGGCGAGAGTACAGGAAAATACTGACATGTCAGATCCGTTCCCTGTGGTAAATGGAGTGAAGCAGGGCTGCGTCCTGGCACCCACACTGTTTTCCATTCTCTTCTCTGCCATGCTGATTGACGCCTTCCAAGACTGTGACCGGGGCATCTACATTCAGTTTCGCACAGATGGCAATCTTTTCAACTTGCGGCGACTCCACGCTAGGTCCAGGGTGTTTGGGGCAATGTTGAGAGAGTTCCTCTTCGCTGATGACTGCGCGCTTGCTGCACACACCCATGAGGACATGCAGTTCATTATGGACAGGTTCTCAACCTCCTGCAGGCGCTTTGGACTCACCATCAGCCTCAGCAAGACCGAGTCCATGTACCACCCAGCTAGTTCACAGAACGCCAGTGCCTGCCCCCCACCTGCAATCAAGATGACACAGAGATCAAGTCAGTCGACAAGTTTTGCTACCTGGGCAGCACCCTATGCAGCAACGGAGCCCATGTTGCAGAAGTGACGCTGCGCATCGCCAAGGCCAGCTCCGCCTTTGGCAGACTCAACAACAAGCTGTGGAACAACAAAGGCATCAGGCTCAGCACCAAAATCAAAACCTACAGAGCTGTTGTGCTGACCACCTTGTTGTACTGTTGTGAAACATGGACGACTTATCGCCGTCACATTCAACAACTTGAGCAGTTTCACCAGAGATGCATATGAAAGATCATCGGCATAAAGTGGCAAGACAGGGTCTCCAACCTCCAGGTCCTAGAGAGGAGCGGCCTGCCCAGCATCGAAAGCCTGCTGATCCAGTGCCAGCTACGCTGGACAGGACACGTTGTCCGCATGACAGACAGCAGGATCCCGAAGATGCTACTGTATGGCCAGCTGAAGGAAGGCCACCGCGAACTTGGAAGACCCTGCAAGCGCTTCAAGGACACCTTGAAGACAAACCTCAAAGCCTGTGACATAGACATCGCTTCCTGGGAAACTGATGCCTTTGACCGCTCTCACTGGAGGATGCTGTACTCTAGTGGCATAAAGACGTTTGAAAACAAGTGAACGCTGGCCATTAACCCCTTCACTGCTAGTACGTTTTGCTATGGCCTATGCTGAGAAAATTTTCAGAAAAACAAGAAAAACACGCCAATGATTTTAATTTGCTTATATTTCAAAAAGTACTGAAGATAAGTGCATAAAAGTATATATCAAATGAAAGGAAAATGAACCAAAATTTTGCTTTTGATACTCACATGTTCAAATAATGAGTCAATCTGACAGAAAAATTCCATCAAATGCATTAATAAAAAAAATTGGGACTGTCATTCCATCATGTAGGTGCTACAATATCAACCAGGTTGTCAACCTGTCTTTCTTGTGACTGTTGTGATCAACCACACACACTGTCAAGGCTGAGCAACAGTGTCCAGGTGCAAAAGACTCCAACACAGTCCACACAAAGAATGAAAAGGGTGTACTCACCCAGGATCTACCGCCAGTAAAAACGCTGTGTGGGGTACTTGCAGAAACAGTCTTCAAGACACAGTGCTGGTTTGCTGGGGCAGTCTGGGCAGTAGAACCCCACACCCTTTCTTTGTCCTTTCTTCCAGCAGACTGCACCTCCTTTGTGGCCAGGCCTTCTGTGGGGTAGGTGGGATGAAGTGTCGTCCACACAAGACAAACAGCGTGGTCATCTTTAGCAGTGTCTAGGTCACCAAAAATCATGGCACTAATCACATCCTTCTGAAGTCCAGGAGTGTACTGCTGTTGCCTGCTTTTTTGTAGAGGATGTGTGCATTCAGCATGGCAATTTGTTGAAAATGCACACACAGCTATTTGTACCACTTCAGGGTTTTCCTTGTGACATCGTAGGGCTGCAGCTGTTGGTCATGATGGTCCATGGCACCCATGTTTTTGTTGTAATCCAGAATTGCTGGAGGCTTGTTTACTGCCTTTTGGTCTTGCTGCTGCTGGTCTTCAGTTGTAGGTTTGTGGCAAGCTGTCAACTCCAGATAGTCCAGGATGAACATCATGATCATCACCATGCTGCATACCTGAAACACATTGCATAAAAGACAAGTCTGTTGGGTTTTGGGTTGGTTTTTTGTTGTTGTTTGTTTTTTGTTTGTTTTTTAGATATAAAAATGAAATGGTACCATTTTATTTCTGATTGTTTTCAGAAGATGAAATACAAATACACACATACCTACCCCACCCCCACCCCAAACCCCCAAAACACACACACACTGAAACTGGTTCATGGTATGCCACACCCCCTTCATTCTCTCTTTCTCATACAAAACAAAATGACAACACATCACACACACACACACACACACACACACACACACACACACACACACACTTCTACAAGTGTTGCATTTACAAAGTAATTTAGGCATACAGTTCTGTATATCATTCTCTGATTTCAGTTTTATAAACATCATCTCTCCCCCCCCCCCCTCCCCCCCCCTCTCTCTCACTCACTATCTCACACACACAACAACAACAAACCAATACACACTCAGGAATGAACACACAGAAAGCTGCAGGCGAGCGACACATGCTGTCATCAACAATGAGCCAGCCAGCAAGCCACGTCCCCTGGGCTGTGATGGTCAGACACAGTACCCACGTGACTGACTCTCTCTCAGTCACACACACTGATCAGTGACTGACGAAGCCACAGCTAACACATTCAAAACACACACAATGCAGTCATATTCATTGTTACAACAAACGGAAAGCAAATAATAAACTGACAAACTCGAAAACACCCACCTGCATCTTGAATCAGCTGAGCTTGTCTGTCTTCAGTTTCGTCAAACAACTCAGTCCACCGCCCACCCCCCTCCACTGTCAAAATCAGCGTCTTCGGCATCAACTTCAAGCAGTTCTGTCTCATTCAGTCCACAATCTTCATCTCTTCTGTTTGCATCGCGAAAGAATTCTTTCAATACAAGTGCAAGTGTTGGGGTTTGTCTGCGTTCAGCCATGGCTTTGCAAACACAACTTGAGCTTCGTACAAACTTGCAAAACTTTCGCCATAAATATGACAATCCAATGAATAATTTTAGGTTATGGAACTCAGGAGATAAAAGAGCTCTCAGGGGAGCTAATTTAATAGCAGACTGTATTTTCTGTAATGCGGGACTCGAAACATAGAACGTTGTAACATGACGTACGGCGCACGTCAATACAGCATTGCTGAGCGAGATTTCATGACGTACGCCGTCAAGAGGTTAAGGAGAAGCGTGAGCGAAGGAAGCAGGGCTCAACTTCTGGAGACGTTTTCCCTTGCAACACCTGTGGGAAGTACTGTGCATCCAGAATCGGCCTCTTCTCCCATATGAGGACACACACCGACAGATAAGCCTGCCTGCCTACTCATCCGTCGGTTCGACGGGAGACTCCATCATCATCATCATTATGTTCTCTCAGGTCAGCCTTGGTCAGTGACCAGTGGTGGTCTGGTGGTCAGCGACAGTCAGGGGTCAGCAATGGTCATTGATGGTCAGCGGTCATTGGTGGTAGACCTTCAAGTGACTATAACCTTCCCCCCTCCCCCTCACACACACACATACACACCACTTACCCAGGCGGGAGGGGGGGGGGGTCAAAATGATTTCCCGAAAGTTTTATCAATTCGCCATCCAAATATACCTGTCTGCCAAAAACGGTTTACGGTATGAATATACCAGGGTATGATTAAAAAAGACACTGTTTTTATATTGTCGAGAAAGTGTGTGATCAACAAAAATGATATGTTGTTATTAAAGAAGTGTCCTATTTGACTAAGATTAGGTTTGTAGAGATTCATATTATATCACTCAGTCTTTCACTATCAAGAATGACCAGTTAAAATGTACCCTAGCGTTACAGGCGTTCTGTTACTGACCTATTCCTTTTCAGTGGTATTTTTCTTTCCTGTTTGAACTTATTCCATAAAGTCCTTCTTGGTTTTCTTTGTAAATTGTGACAAATTACATTGATTAACATAAAAACCATCATCGATACTGAATCTCATATCGCGGCGAAACAGTGTGAATGTGTGTGTGCGTGTGTGTGTGTGTGTGTGTGTGTGTGTGTCTGTGTGTGTGTGTGTGTGTCTGTGTGTGTCTGTGTGTCTGTGTGTGTCTGTGGTGTTCACCGAATAATGTATTTACTGTGTGTCAGCGGGATGCACACAACGTATATGTTTGTGTATAAGTGTGTGTGTGTGTGCGGGCAGAGAGAGAGAGAGAGAGAGAGAGAGAGAGAGAATAAGAGAGATAATGAGAGATATTGGCAGAGAGGGGGAGCGATAAAGAAACAGAAAATGAGAGACGGAGAGAGAGAGACAGAGAGAGAGAGAGAGAGAATGAGAGATACAGAGAGAACTCAGAACTGTTTTAATGTTCATCGGCCTTGGGCCACAATACAAAAGGACTGGGGTCGGGAGAGACAGACAGACAGACAGACAGACACAGAGAGAGAGAGTGGCAGAGATGAGGAGACAGACGGAGAGAGAGAGGGATACAGAGAGACAGACAGACAGAGAGTGGCAGAGAGGGGTGGAGACAGAGAAACAGAAAATGAGAGACGGAGAGTAAGAGAGAGAGAGAGACAGAGAGAGACAGAGAGAGAGACAGAGGGAAGAGAGAGAATGAGAGAGAGAGAGAGACTGACAGAGGGAAGAGAGAGAATGAGAGAGACAGAGAGAGAGAGAGAGAGAGAGAGAAACTGACAGAGAGAGAGACAGAGAGAGAGAGGCAGAGAGGGGAGAGACAGAGAAACAGAAAATGAGAGACGGAGGCGGTGAGAGAGAGACACAGAGAGAGAGAAGAGAGAGAGAAAGAAACTGACAGAGAGAAGAGAGAGAATGAGAGAGACACAGAGAGAGAGAGATGCAGAGAGGGGGAGAGACAGAGAAACAGAAAATGCCGAGAGACGGAGAGTGAGTGAGAGAGAGAAAGAGAGAGAGAAAAAAACTGACAGAAAGAGAGAAACAGAAAATGAGACGAAGAGAGAGAGAGAGAGAGAGAGAGAGAGAGAGAGAGAGAGAGAGAGAGAGAGCGTTTCCCCGCAGATACACTGAGTCCAGTTCCAGTTCCAGTGGTTTTCGATCTCTTATTTCACTGACTAAATTTTGATGCAGATTGAGTTGCTAATCGGAATAAAGTGCCGCCATGTGGCAAGTCTGAAAAATGGTCTACAATGACCTATTCATTAGTTTATCGGCCCGATCACAGCAGACAGCCGCTCCTCCGTCCGTCACAAGTTTTTGGCCCTGTGGCAGCAAACCACTGGCAAGCGCCGGGAAACGGTTTAACTGACACTGACTCGAACCAAAGCGACTTCGGAGACAAGTGTCGGTTCGGGTTTATGTCATGGGTCATTTGATCATGGCGTATTATGCCTAGGCCTAATTCTTGACTGATGAGAAAAGTCGGTTGCACGTAACATCATTTCTCATGTCTCCATTGCAAAACGGCTCAGGAATTATTTCGTTTAGACAGGTCAGGGTGCAATTCTTCAGAACGCCAAAATACGAAAATGGGTCACAACTATGTACTAACATTGCCGTAAAATACGCCCCGAAATACAGGACATTAAAACACAGAATCGGGTAGAACAGTGGCATAACTGGCAGCGGAGGTTCCGAGTCGATCATGACGGACGGCAAAAGTCAAGTGTCGGAGTACCAGGGAAACGGCCTGTCCGATTCACTAAACCACGTAACATCGCGAACGGTAACTCTGTGTTACATAATATTTTCACCACGCTCGGCTCCGGGATCAAGCGTCCACAGTTGTCTGGATCAGAGCAAACTGGATCAGTATCGTTGAGTCGTGCACAGCAAGATGTCTGGTGATGTGCAGCCGAAAGGGTTCGATGTTGAGGAGCTATTAAATGTATCACCAGCAGAAAGGGCTAAACGGTTTGAAAAAGTAATCGAAGAGCACTTGCGACGATCAGATGCTGTCCCAGTCCACATCGAGGAAGACCACAATGATGTAATTTCTCTCTCTCGTCTCTTTGTCTCACTATTCCTCTCTCGCTCTCCAAAGTTCTTAGGCGTAGTGTGAAGGGGACGGTGTGAAGAATATGTAAGAAGTTGTTAATCCATTATTATCCGTATTTAACATGTTTTTGTGTACGCGAGGCTGTATGTGTCGAGTTCGTGATTTACCTTTGTGTGAATGTTGTGTGTGTGTGTTTCTCTGTGTGTGTCACCGTGTTTATGTGTGTCACTGTGTTCTGAACAGAGAGAGACAGAGAAAAGAAGCCAATCTCAGTCACAACAAAACCAGCCCATCAGAGACACTTCACTTGATCTTTTCGTCAGAACAGCATTGGATCAGTACCAAATTTGAACGATCAGTGGATTATTTTTTCAAATAGACATTTGAAAGCATCCAGAATAGTGTGTGTGTGTGTGTGTGCCCTTTTTATTTCTTTACTGATGACTGACTCCAAACCTAAACCCTGCTTTCAGAAATACATTATTTGTTGTACAACATGAAGACATTCATTTGTCAATCACCTATGGAGAAAAAGGAACTGAGACTTCTTTGGAGGTATTCATATTGTACTGGTAATGTTTTCCTTGACAGACTTAAGTTTTACTTCAGATTAAATCACTTCTGTCATAATTTTTCACTTTCACTCCATGCTTTGAGGTGGCTAAAAGGACTCAGGAATGGAGTGGCTTCTTGACAGCTGATGAGAATTTGGAGTTGTTGCAACAGACCCTGCTGGAAGCGAGTTACTGCAGCAGATGTAACGTAAAATTAGATTATGTCAGAACTAAACAATTCATGTTTTTGTTTTCATTCTTCAGTTTCTTTTCTTTTCTTCTTCTTCTTCTTCCCTTTTTTTAAATTTCTATTTTTGATATTATTTAATCCAGACTAAATCCCATTCATTAATTCAGTACAAACAGAATTTCTTCTCATCAAGTCAGACAAATTGATAAGCTTGATATTGCAGTTCTGGGGATTCTTTACTTCTGAATAGTTCTCAACTTGTCTCAGTATGTGAAAATAAAATTTGTTTTATTTGACCAGTTTACAAGTAACTGTATAATATTCCAGTACAAAAAAGTCACTGTTTTATAATGATCAGTGATAACAAGTATTGTATGTACATATATGTATGTTAAAATGTATTCATGCATTGTGTGTGTGTGTGTGTTTGTCAGTCACATTTTTGTGTGTGTATGTAACATTGATGTCCTGTGTTATGCAAACAAATGTGTTTTGTAAAGCACCTAGAGAGGATATCTGGACTGTGTGCTATGTAATCCATTATCATCAATATTATTATTATTATTGTGTTAAAAGCAATTGTGATTAATTTCTGTGTCTCTTTTTCAATTGTCATTAAACCAGGTGGTGCCTCACATTCACCGTGCCATCGGGTCTCGCCGCCTGCCCTTTTCAGGAATTCCTATGGTGCACTTTGATGCTCACCCAGATCTTCTGATTCCTCTTGACATGCATGCTGACAGTGTGTTTGACAAAGATCTGCTGTACAGGTAAGGAGGTTGTGATTATCAGTGCATTGTTGCTTTTACTGCTGTTGACCTTTGGCTGTCAGTGTCACTGTGTGTGGTGTGTGTATCACATCTGCATGAATTGCATGCATGTGTGTGGTTTCTGTGGTACCATTGCTTGTTGTTGTTTGTGTATGTGGTTCAATAATTTGGAAGTGTTGGCCTCTACAAGAGCTGGCAAGATGTTCCTACTTGCCATTACACTACGGAGGCCTGATGATTGTTTATACATGTTCTCTGGCTCTGTCTCATATTGAATTGAAATGATTACAAGAAAATGTTAAGAATTTGAAGAAAGATACATGTAGGTTTTACTTTTTTGCCCTTCTGAAGTGTAACTTTTTCTTATGAGATATAATCTAAAATTTACAATATCAACAATATTATTGCAGTCTGTGGATTTGCCTGTTCTTTATTCAATTTGATTTTGCTGTTGTTGCTGTTTTCTTTTTCTTTGAGTTCGATATTAGTGCCATGTATCTGAACCACGGATTCATAGATGGGGGCAGGTGGGTATAACTGCTGTGATTCGAAGAAAGTAATGTGGTGTCATAGATATTTTAGAGACTGAGAGGAGAGTTTGCTTGAAATGATATAGGAGGGTTATGAACCAGAAACTTGTATAATAGTTGTATCAGCACTTCTTTTTTCTACAAAGTGTAAGGTCTATTAATGTATTATCTTCATTATACTATTTATAGTTAAAGTGGTTTATGTGAACTATACAACCAAAGACAAAGTTCTTTTCTTTTTCCTCCAGTGAACTGAGTATTGAAAACTGGATTCTTCCTTTGGCCTACGCTGGACATATCAGTGAGATCTTCTGGTTGAAGCCACCATGGTCAGATCAAATCAGTGATGTTTATGACCTATGCTTCACTATTGGCAAACACAAGGAAAGTGGGAAAATCAGGTAAGAAAAATTATACTTTAATTTATTTTCAGTTTGTGAGTAAGTTTTGTAAATCTTGATCTGATTGTTGAGCTACACAGTAAGCAATGCAGATCACTGGAGTGTAGAGCTGACAATTTTTACTTGATTTGAAGTGACTTACAAGAGTATCTATTTTTCAGGCTGTCTCTGGACCTCCCATACTTCCTGTCAGATGCACTGTACGCTCCAGAATCTCATCTTACCGACACCAAGCAGGTGACATTACATGTCATAACTGTCACACCTGACAACTGGGGAACCGAAATGTCTGACTCCAAAGACCAGAGCGCTCACCTGTCATCTGCTCAGTCTGACAGTGACTGCAGCACAGAAGATGACACGGAGCGGTCAGTCACACCAGATACCTGTCACACTGTGGAATCAGTGCAGAGTTTAGAGAAATCACCTGCCAGTCTTGAAAATAGTGAGCAGTGTGGAACAGAGACGGCCTCTGATGCAGAACCACAAAGGAAATGCTCAAAGTCACAGACAGATATGGTTCTGAATCCCCCCAAAGCAAAAGTGCTGAAAACAGAGACTTGTGAAGACCCATCCAGCTGTCATGAAGCCGACCCTGTGGACAGTTCAGGTAGCAGAAAACTTAAAGTGGGTGAAGCATCTGCAGATAGTGTTAAAGGTGGTTGGTTATCCAAGATAAAACAGAAAATTGATGGACGGCCTTTCATTCTAGACATAGACATGGACTTCTTTTCCACAAAGGATCCATTCCAAAGTGAAGGTACACCTGAACAAAGAACCTTGCTGCAGCAGTTATTTGAGTTCAAACTGCCCACTGAGAAAACAGAAAAGGTGGGTGTATAATTTGAAATGTTTGTATTAGAAATCTAATTTTGTATTTGGTTAGTGTTAGTGCTATTCCTTTTTGGGGGGAATCAGTTTGTTAGCATTCCTGTCGAGTCCTTTCCAATTTTTTTTTTCTCCATACCTGTTGCAGAACATTTTTAGCAAAAAGTATCAACAGTTTCTTATTTTTGTGAATGACTGAATGCTTCCATATTCTGTCACGTTCTCTCAATTTCACAGAGAAATGCCAGTTGATATAACCAGCAGAGAGACAGATTATGTGGTAAGAGAAATAACTCTGGCATCCTTTTTCAGCATGTCACTCTCATCATCTTTCTGTATCAGTGTATGATATGATCATGCGTAAACAGCAGAAATAGGGAACATGTTACGTGTTCACAAGTCTTGTAAATAAAACCATGTGTGTGAATATTGTGTGACTACTGTGTGACTTCAGAAAAAACTGGAGTTCTGTGAGGAGCGGGAGGCACAGCTGGTAGAGCTGTTTGAAGTGTTCATGGAACTGAGTGAAAGACCTGACACTGTGCCCAAAGTGCAGAACCCAGAGAGGTACGTCACTTCAGGAGTTTCACACGCAGCACAGCTCTCTCTGTGTCTTTGAAAGCAGTGCTCTCTGGAATGTTTTCCCGCTTTCCTACCAGAACCAGGGTCATGAGAAAACACATCACATTTTTATATCAAATTTTCTGGTAATGTTTTGACACACTGACTGCTCCATGCTTTTACCTTTCCACAGTTGAGGCACTGCATAGTACCTTGTTGTAATATCACACAGGTGCACAGCAAATTGTGAAAATGATAGTCACCAGTTTAAAAAAAAAATCCAAACCTGCCAAAGGAGACCACAGTTTACCATAGGTCTCCTACCTTGTGCATGCAGACTGTGTGTATGTGTGGGGGTGGGGTGGGGGGTGGTTAAAATATAAACAGTTCTAAGTAAATATGTAGCTTCCTTCCAGGTATTTTTCATTTGAAATTCAAAATAGTTGTTAATTAAGAAGTATGGCACCTCTTGAGGTGGAGCTGTGAATACTCTAAGCAACACGACAGTTGAATCGCCATTGAGATTTACACAGACAGTGATTTTCTTTCTCTCTTAATTCCTGCAGGCAGAAGGTCCTGGAGCAGTTTGTCCAGCACATCCCAAAACCAGAGTCGGAAGAAGATGATCCGCCAGATCTGGAGATGCTGTACAGGGCGGGGTGCACCTTTGACGGCAGCCCACTGCCCCATCACGTCAGCTCTCAGCAACAGATTGATCAGCTGTTGGAGGAGACGGCCAAGGTCGTCAAGTCTTTACCGCACCCCACCATCGTTACCATGTCAAGGTAAGAAGTGGTATTATCAGTAAGCTGTCAATAGGAGGAAGGTGGCAGAATTGTTCAGGTACTCAGCTGCCAATATCGAGCGTTCATGAGGGTGTGGGTTCAAATCCCACTCTCTCCCTTGCTCCCAAGTTTAACTGGAAAATCAAACTGAGCATCTAGTCATTCAGATGAGATGATAAACTGAGGTCCCTTGTGCAGCACGCACTTGGCGTACTGAAAAAGAACCCATGGCAACAAGAGTATTGTCCTTTGGAAAAATGTAGAAATCCACTCTGATAGGTAGACAAATAGATATTTATATATATGAATGCACTTAAGGCCTGACCACACACATTGGGTTATGCTGCTGGTCAG
Source organism: Babylonia areolata (assembly GCF_041734735.1). NCBI lineage: Eukaryota > Metazoa > Mollusca > Gastropoda > Neogastropoda > Buccinidae > Babylonia > Babylonia areolata. The sequence goes on along the minus strand of NC_134894.1, from coordinate 54,502,778 downwards.
GCATCTGCCTAGCAGATGTGGTGTAGTGTATATAGATTTGTCCGAACGCATTGACACCTCCTTGAGAAACTGAAACTGTCAATACTTTTCTCCAGACCTGCCATCTGCTATGTTTTGAGCGTAGCATGCTTGGCCTAGCTTTGTAATTACTGCGCTGCTAATGCTATGTTCACAGTAAAAAATAGCAAGGAGCAGGTAGTGATTTAACAGAAAGTAAATAAGTTGCTCTCTTGCTACCTTTAGTAAATCAATTGTTTTGTTCTTTTTCCTCTAAACTTTGATTCCCAGTCATAATACTGAGAAAAGATAAATGACAAAATCTTTTGTTCTGATTATTTTGTTTTGACATAGAGTTGCTTAAATTCTTAAATAATAAAAATGCCTCTGTCTAGTGAGGGGGTGTTAGGTCTCTATCTGAAAAGATTATTAGATGTGCTGACTGAGTATGCTATTTTCAGACTGCAACATGGATTGTTTTTTTTTGTTGTTGATTTAAAAAAACACAATTGAATGTGTATGGTTGGTTGGTTTGTTTTTGTTGTTGTTGTTTGTTTTTTACTTCGTTAAGTGTGTATCTATGTGAGTATGTCTTACTTGTTCAGTGATCCCCATAAAAAATTTCAGTACAACTGAGTATACATCAGTGTCTTAGTTGATCAGTCATCCCTTAACAAATTTTGACTCTGTTCCGTGTGTATATGTCATAGTCATAGTTGTTTGGTCATGCCTACAAGGAATTTCAACACTATTGGGTGTGTACATTTAGTTGTTCAGTCAACTGTCAAGCCTGTTTATTATGACAAAAGTAATGGTAATAACAGACTATGACATTTCAACAAATCTTGCCTGTTTATTATGACAAAAGTAATGGTAATAACAGACTATGACATTTCAACAAATCTTGTTGTTTTTCCCTAAATTAATCAATATAGTGAGTTTCTTGGATGTTAAAAAAACTGAATGAGACTGACGATAACAAATAATTTTGAAAACAATTTGTCTGTGTGATTTTTTTTTTTTTAAGCAAAAAAAACAAAACCTGACAGCTTAAGATAAAGCAGACACAAGTACTTATGTTTGTGTTAATGTGTGCATATAGGTGTATGTGTGTATATGTGTTCAGTAAAAATGTTTATCAACATTCAGTAATATTAAACAAAACTTATTACAAAAGTTATATATGAAAAAAAAATTGAATTTTACTGTAAATGTAAGTAACAAACTAGAATAAAAGGGCAAAACAATTTTGACACTGTTCAACCTCCTCCACTCTTCTCATCCATCTGAGAGGAAGTTTTCTTATCAGTTTATCTGGAATACTTTTCTGTCAAGAACAACAGACAGATGACAGGAGTTTGTTTCAACGGCAGTGCTATTTTGCATAACAGTTGTAATGTGAAGCTGGTCAAATAAAAATTATGTTCCAAGGAGTCTTTGTGAATAATAGGGAGAAATTTTAGATTTGGTCTTGAAGATTAAGGATATTAATGTTTTATTGTGTGTAATTTTATTACCACAAACACACACACGCACGCGCACACACACACACACACACACACACACACACACCATCTTTTGAATTTGAGAGGAACACATATAACTTTTTGTTGGGTTCCTTCTCACCTTGCTCTCCTATATAATGAATGGGCTGACAGGGCTGCAAGAAAAGGTGCAAAACACCAACAGGGAACCACAGACCTTTATGTGCCTTTGTCTGTACAAGAGGGGTACCGCTTACTAGAAAAAGCATCATGGACCAAAGTTAAGGAAGTATACCAGCAAAATGGCAAAGTTTTAAATAAAAGTATAAATAATATTCAACAACCGGAATCTATCAATCAATCAAATACATTCAGTAATTTATTCAGATTAAAGCAAATTCATACATTATCAAGCAGGATAAAGCTGAACGCTTTTACAACAAAGTTCAGCAGAGATGTTAAATGCATATGTGGAGAATCTATTTCAAGCAAACACATACTCTTTGAATGTCAGAGTCTGAAATCGTTTTTACCAAACTTCTCGGAAAATTCTTTTGAATGTATTTTTGACAATTTCAAGATCTTATCTGCTATTGCAAAAGGTTTGCTGCATAGTCCAATTGGACATTTGTTATAGTTGTTACAGTTGTTTGATGTTAGCGTTTCCTTCTATATTGTGCCTATGTCTCCCCTTTTAATGTCTTATTTTTTCCATTGCTCTGTATCTTTCACCACCACACACACACAAATACGCGCACACACACACACACACACAATCGTTCATCACCCTCTGCCCAATACCGTTCCCACCACCTTGCTCTGCCCTCCACCACCCCCCACACCCCTTTTTTTCTTTTTTTTTTTCATCTAATATCACTTAAAGTGGAAGATGTTAAACTGAAGACTACTACCACTACTACACACACACACACACACACACACACACACACACACCATACACACACACACACACACACACATGTGTAGTAAAGTTTGTCCTGAATACATGTTTTTGCAGATCAAGTCATGACGACTACTGCCCAAAGGACCAAGTTGAGATGATCCAGGAAAGCTTGATTGAGATTTTTTACGAAACTTACCCGGCGCTGCAAGTTCTGTAGGTTTGTACAAACAGAATCATCCCCTTGGAGAGCAGTTTGTCGTGAACTGTCAGTAAACAAACTGACCTTGTTCCCTCAGATAAAAAAACATGTTGAACACTTGGTTTGATCTTTGGTTTAAGTTTAAACAAGGGTAAAAAAAACAATGTGCTGGCAAAAATTTAGTGTGTTTCAGAAAAGCTATCAATATTATCCCAAAGATTGAGCATGTTTCAAAAAGGTTATCAATGTCATCCACAATGAACATTGTTTTTTTCTGAATGCGAGTCTTTCCTGACAGTCTCAGGTATTTTCATGACTTGTTTGTCTTTTTTTTTTCTTTGTGTGTGTTTTTGGGGGTTCTTTGTTGTTTTTTTTGCATGTTTATTTTTCCAGTGTATCCATTTTCATATGTTACAAGTGGTTTGGCTTCTATTTGTAATTCTTATGCTTGTTTTTTTTTTATGAGTTGTAGAATAACAAGGATTAGGCTTAACTTCAGCCTAAAACTGTTAATGTTTTTAAGATAAAGATTTGCACACTCTCTCTCTCTCTCTTCTCTCTCCATGTTTCTCTCCTTTTTTTTAATCTTTAACATAAAACATTTTAATTGCTTTAAAAAAAATTTTTTTAACACTTTATCAGTTTGTTGTACTGTAGTGCCATAGTGAAGTGATGGCCTAGAGGTAACGCGTCCGCCTTGGAAGTGAGAGAATCTGAGTGCGCTGGTTCGAATCACGGTTCAGCCGCCGATATTTTCTCCCCCTCCACTAGACCTTGAGTGGTGGTCTGGACGCTGGTCATTTGGATGAGACGATAAACCGAGGTCCCGTGTGCAGCATGCATTTAGCGCACGTAAAAGAACCCACGGCAACAAAAGGGTTGTTCCTGGCAAAATTCTGTAGAAAAATCCACTTCAATAGGAAAAACAAATAAAACTACACGCTGGAAAAAATACAAAAAAATGGGTGGCGCTGTAGTGTAGCGACGTGCTCTCCCTGGGGAGAGCAGCCCGAATTTCACACAGAGAAATCTGATGTGATAAAAAGAAATACAAATACAAATAGTACCTTTTGCTCAATGTTGCATTTCCTCCTTTCATTTCAGTCTTTGTGAGAAGCGTAGTTTGCTTTTTCATCTCAGGCTCAACAAAAGGCTCAGACCATGATCATGTAAGCTGAATGGAAATGATCTGATGAGCAGTTAAAATTTTCTGTTACATGTGGAGATTGTTTTATTTTTACATTAGTGTTTTACTTTTACGTTAGTTTTTAATTGTATAATTTATCTTTGACAGAAAGCATTGACTGACATTGAACAACTGCAAGTTCACAAGACACCAAGTGGTGGCCTTCATAATAAACAGTGTGGTAGTAAAATTAAATAGATAGTTAGATAAGTAAAATACCGAGGGTGCCGAGTCGAATCGAGTACACAGAATGTAAGAATACAATACAGACAAGCCGCATGCAGCAAAATAAGGCCAAATGAATACGCTTAATAGCCAAAAAAAGTGTAAGACGAGACAGAGCGTAAACCTGACAAGATGGCGTGGAGAGCCTTGGTCACAGAATGATTCAGCGCTTATAGCTTTTAGAGGCGTTTGATTGGCTGAGAGCGGACCGGGGCAAGATTGCTCGTCTTTTCACTGTTAGCCGTGCGAAATTTGGCCAAGCAGAGCAAACCGATAAGCCTAGTTTGCATCAGTTTGACATAGTAAGTATATGTAACACCAAACATGGAGTATAATACAAACTCCTCCTATTTTACTCAATCAATTTGAAAGAAAAGGTGTCAGAACATGCAGGGGGGGGTGGGGGGGGGGGGGGGGTGAGAGCTCTTGGATTATTTGTTTTGTTGTTGTTGTTTTAAACCTAAGACAATAAGGGGTTTATTGGGTTTGTAATGTTCTGACCGACATATCATTCATTCATTTATTGCCAAGTCTCTCTCTGGGTCTCTCTCTCTCTCTCTCTCTCTCTCTCTCTCTCTCTCTCTGTGATCTTCATTACATATATTATTAACCAATACATAAAAGTCATCTGTATTTTTATTTTTATCTTTTCAAGTGTGTTTTCAGTTTTAGTATGTATTCACACATGTCTACATACATTCTATGTGTATAGCTGCCACAGTGTCAGTCAGTATTATCTGTGCTTCTGAATCTGTGTCAGTCGATCACCTGTAATTTTGTATGTTGTTTTTTTTCCAATGTTTTTATTCCTAACATAATTTTGCTTTTATCATTTGTTATTGTGCAGTGTAGACTATTTTCACTTTCGTCTTTTTCATTTATCTGTAGACCCAGTTCAGGGTGAGGGCTGGATCTGAAATAAGCATACCAGTGCTTATGTATGAATACTCCTATATTGAAAAATAAAGATTTGAAAATTACGATTTTTTTTTCTTTTCTTGTTCCCTCTCTCTCTCTCTCTCTCTCTCTTTCTCTCTCCCTCTCTTTGAAACTCCACTCTTCTCTCTCTCTCTCTCTCTCTCTCTCTCTCTCTCTTATGACAGTTTCTTTCTTCATTTCTACAAACTGGAACAAGTTTGGCAAGTATTTTCCTGCTGTTTAATTATACAGACCTCTGTTATTTGAGTTGTACATTGTGAACCTCACTATTATTAAGCCAATGTTCATATCACATTATGAATCACCCCACATTATGCCAATATTCACATTACATAGAAGATATGGCTATGATGGCTTTGACATATCTGTCGAGCAGCTGTTGGAATACTTTTTGAGGAGTGTCTCAGACATAGCTAATTTCCAGACCAGATACCACCTCCCCCAGGGTGGACAGAATTCATGGCACAGTATGGAAAGAAAAGGAACTGTCTATTTCTGTTGTCCTGCAAACCACCAAATCAGAATCACACTTTTTTGTGTGTGGTTGCTTCCCTTGGCATACCTGACTATGCATGTTTCGATCAATGCCCATTCAACAAGAAATCAGTAGCACAGAGTCTACTTCTCTCTGAATTCTCCTGTCGTGTCTGACACACGTGTAGGCAGGCAGGTCATCTGCTGATGTAGGTCTTCATGTGGGGACATAGACCAGTTCTTGAGGGACAAGGTCGTCCACAGACGCTGCATGAAATGGAGTCCTGCAAGGATGGGCCCTGTTTTCTCCAATTCCTCTTTTCCTGGATGGCGGCTGCTCTGTTAATCTCAAATGTCTTTGTGCCCTGGCTACACTGTTGCTTTCATTGTGTTCTTAACAGAGTACTCATGCACTAAAAGCATGCAGACCATCATGACTCACAACTGAATCATACATACCGGGGTACACACATAAAAAGACATGGAGTGACTGCAGAAATTCAGAAGCATCATGACTCGCAACTGAATCATACATACCGGGGTACACACATAACAAGACATGGAGTGACTGCAGAAATTCAGAAGCATTGGTGTGTGAGATAATGACCCAGAAACAATCACACAGGGCAAGGAGGTAGGGTCAGAAGTGAACCTGACAAAGTCAAATGCGTATCTCCATGTGTGAGGAAGAGGGTGCCCTCAGTATTGAAAGGTTATTAATTCTTGATGTGTAAGTCTTAGACCTGCCTAATGGAAGTTTCACTGTCTGTCAATGGTCAGAGGCACAGTGGTTGACTCCAGCTGCACTTTAATAACACTTTAAAAAGCAAATGTGACATCGAAGTGTACAAAATGCATAATCTTTGGTGACCTGAAAGATCACTAAATACTAAATTGTGTTTATGGTTGTTTTGGCTTGTCAAAATGCAAAGGGATTTGAAAGGCACAATTAAGAAACAGTGTCACTGTTGTCAAAACATCCTCTCTCTCTCTTCCACTTAGTTCTTGCATGTATGTGCTCACTTGCTCACATGTGGTTTGCGTGTATTCTAACTGGGTAAAAAATTGTGTGAGTGTGTTTTAAATCTGAACATGATTCATTCATCCCAGTTCTTATTTATAACAGTTGACATAAATCCACAACTAGCTTTAAATGCAGCAAACATATGTCTCTAGCACTAACTGATTATCATATATGTGGGTTTGAGACAAAAAAAAAAAAAGATCTAACCTTTTTACAGTCAAACTGGGACCTTTTGGTTGAACATAATTTCTGACAATGACAGCTCAAACACGCTCCGATTTATATTATTAAAAGAAATCAAATTAACAAACACAAAATGTTCATGAATGTCATTTCTTATAAAAAATAAAAAAAAAAAAATAAAAAAAAATCATACAAAATAAATCCTCAGAAACTGCAACTTGCAATCCCCTAACAAAGTAGAGTTGGAGCACATACAATCCGCAAATGACAGAGAAACCGCTGCACTATTTTAATCTGGCATGCTGCATCTGGAAGCAGCGTTTTTCATCTGTATTGTGACTGTCTCTGAAGATAAACATCTTCCTGTCCTTCTGCCAGAAACTGAACCTGAAACACGCATCAAGGTAAACCTTAGGGTCACTTCTTCATTTTCACTACTACAGTTTATAAAAGTACAGTTGTACCAGTGTTTATCATGTGGTATGATTTTTGTATGTCACAATAATAAACATTTATCTACATGAAGGGCAATACTTACAAGTACTCCTAAAATGATGTATGGACTAGGAAAATAAAGAATGAGAGAAAATGAAATATTCACTACATAGTGAAAAATACTTTAAAAACACCCCATTAATTAAGACATCTTCAATCTTTACACAGTAGTGATACTTCTCAACTGATCATGTGGCACAGATTTGCATATAAAACAGATTTTCATCCAGAAAATACACTCTATACATGTCATCCACACTATACATACTTCACTAATCTCTCTGTCTCTGTCTGTCTGTCTGTCTGTCTCTCTCTCTCTAGTCTCACACACACACACACACAACACATAAATACCCCATGACATTCCATCAATCTCATTGTTTTCTCTCTCTCTCTCTACACACACACACACATAGATACATATATGTGTGTGTGTATTGAAGAACACACACACACACACACAAACACACACACACTTCACACTTCATATACAATACGGACATAATAAATTAACATTTTTAATCTCATTCATCCGCATACAAAGTGTTCCCCTACACTAAGTGATACTGAATACAATAATTTCTCTCTCAGAGATCCATATCAAACTACTCCTGTATCTTGTCACTCACTTTGTCAATCTCCTCCCCGAGAGACTTCAAGGTGCCCTCCACCAGCACCACCTGCTGGGAGGCCGCCTGGAACTCCTCCTGTAGCCGACGGCACTCCCCGGCGTACTCCTCCTTGTGCTCCCGCAGCCCTCGCAGCTGTTCCTGCAGTTCCTGGACCTGGCGCTCCAGGGAGGACTCCTCCTTCTCAATGGCCTTCACCTGCAATGCAGAGAGGGTGTGGGTTGGAATCGCGCTGTGGCCCTTTCAGAGTTTTTGACTCACTTGTGTAAACAAAGTGAGTCTATGTTTTAACCCGGTGTTCGGTTGTCTGTGTGTGTGTGTGTGTGTGTGTCCGTGGTAAACTTTAACATTGACATTTTCTCTGCAAATACTTTGTCAGTTGACACCAAATTAGGCATAAAAATAGGAAAAATTCAGTTCTTTCTAGTCATCTTGTTTAAAACAATATTGCACCTCTGGGATGGGCACAAAAAAATAAAAAATGAAGCCTAATTATATGCAAACTTCATTTACTGTTATATTTATATTTTTTGTATTCTCTAAACTTGGCACTTTGATCTGATATTCTGACCCAACAACAAGAGCAGTCATTATTATCATTTTTTGTTCAAACAGGAACTTCTTTTGCTAAGCATGGAAGTTTTATTTATTTTGCAAACGTTTTGGTGCAATAGTAAAAAAAGGGAAAGTATTCTGTAATTAATGCTAGGGGACTTAATTCGAATCTGGTTAGGATTTTTTTTTTTTTTTTTTTTTTTTAATGCAAAGCTTCATAATAACAAATACAGAACACATTTTAATGATTAGATTTTTTTTAAGTGCATCACAAGTGAGTCTTGAAGGCCTTGCCTCTCTTCTTGTTGTCGTTCTTGTCGTTTTATAATGATATTCTTATAACACACTACAGGAAGAAGATGGCAGAATGGGTAAGATGCTCAGTTGCCAATATAGAGAGCCTGTGAGGGTGTGGGTTTGAATCCCGCTCTCGCTCTTTCTCCCAAGTTTGACTGGAAAATCAAACTGAGCGTCAGGTTTTTTTTTGGATGAGATGATAAACCAAGGTCCCATGTGCAGCACCCACTGAAAAAGGACCCATGGCAATGAGAGTGTTGTCCTCTGATGGCAAAAACTATGTAAAAAGAAATCCACTCTGATAGGTACACAAATATATAAGCATGCACTCAAGGCCTGACTAAATGCATGTTGGGTCATGTTGCTGGTCAGGCATCTGCCTGTAGCAGGTGTGGTGTAGCGTGTGTGTATTTTTTTTTTTCTTTTTTTTTTTTTTTCTTTTTTTATCAAAACACAGATTTCTCTGTGTGAAATTTTGGCTCCTCTCCCCAGGGAGAGCGTGTCGCTACACTACAGCACCACCCATTTTTTTTGTATTTTTTCCTGCGTGCAGTTTGATTGGTTTTTCCTATCGAAGTGGATTTTTCTACAGAATTTTGCCAGGAACAACCCTTTTGTTGCCGTGGGTTCTTTTACGTGCGCTAAGTGCATGCTGCACACGGGACCTCGGTTTATCGTCTCATCCGAATGACTAGCGTCCAGACCACCACTCAAGGTCTAGTGGAGGGGGAGAAAATAGCAGCAGCTGAGCCGTGATTCGAACCAGCGCGCTCAGATTCTCTCGCTTCCTAGGCGGACGCGTTACCCCTAGGCTATCATTCCACATAATATATATGGATTTGTCCGAACTCAGTGACGCCTCCTTGAGAAAGAGAAAGTGAAAGTTCACCTGCTTCTCTGCCCGCTTCACCTTGGCGCCCACCTGGTCCCTCTCCTTCCTGCAGGCCTGGGCCTCCCCCTGCAGTGTGGCCTGTCTCTCCTGAAGGCTGTGTAGCTGGGAGGAGTAATTGACTAGGGGAGGGGGGGGGAAAAAACAAAACAGCAACATGTGCTTGTTCAATGTGTTCAACCCAGTAGGGAGAAAGATTTGTATGCATGTGTGTATGGGTGACTTTTGCAAGAATGAATGAAAACGCTTGCATGCCACCGTTGTGGTATGTCACTAAGCGTACATAGTGCACACGCAAAAGTATGTGCATATTATATGCATGCATACATACAAAAATATGTGTCCGCAGGGAACACACACACACACACACACACACACACACACACACACACACACATCTATATCTCTGTCTCTGTCTCTGCCTCTCTCTCTCTCTCTCTCTCTCTATATATATATATATATATATATATACTAATGCAGACACAGACACATTCTACATCATAGCAGATATATATACATGTATACACTAATGCAGACATAGACACATTCTACATAATACTCCCATCCTTTTCCATTTAAACTGAACAACTGAAAAAGTGAAGTAAAACAAGAGCAGGAACTCATTTTTCAAAGATAAAAATTAAAGGATGACTTTAAAAAAATTTTTTTAAAAAGACAAGAGAAAGTACTGCTGAAAAGAAACCAAAACTATTTTAATGCAAACATTTTTTTTCAAGAATAGAAAAAAAAAAATTTAAATGATTTAAAAAACAACAACAAAGATCACATGTATCACATGTATACACATAGCTCCTCACCATCAGAATACTTGGAAGTTGTTTTTGGCGGTATCACTGGCAGCCCGCTCTCCCTCTCCCTCTCCCTCCCCTGTGCCGGGGCCGGAAGAGAATGAGAGGAAGAGGTCGTGCCCTGGTGACCCTTCCGGTGGAACTCTTGGATAATGTGCTGCAGCATGATATTCATGGTGAGGGACCTGACGCGCGTACCGCACAGTCGGCAACACGTGTGCGAGGTGGAGCAGCGCTTGCAGACCGTGTGTCCGCAGGGAACCAGCAACATGGGGACGTGGGCAGGGGTGGCCTGAGACAATGCAGAGTGAAACTAGCTGAATCATGCAATGTGTACATGTGTACATGTAGGTATAATGTGTTCATGGGCACGGGTGGCCTGAGACAATGCAGAGTGAAACTAGCTGAATCATGAATTGTGTACATGTGTACATGTAGGTATAATGTGTTCATGGGCATCGGTGGCCTGAGACAATGCAGAGTGAAACTAGCTGAATCATGCAATGTGTACATGTGTACATGTAGGTATAATGTGTTCATGGGCAGGGTTGGCCTGAGACAATGCAGAGTGAAACTTCTTCTGTAATGGGTGGATGGATTGCAACGAAGCTGAATCATGCAATGTGTACATGTGTACATGTAGGTATAATGTGTTCATGGGCATGGGTGACCTGAGACAATACAGAGTGAAACTTCTTCTGCGACAGGTGGATGGATTGTAATGAAGCTGAATCATGCGTTGCTTCGATGTGAACATGTAGGTATAATGTGTTCTTTGGAAGGGGTGGCCTCAAACAATACTGTAACAGTGGACAGATGCAACGAAGCTAAATCATGAACTGTGTAGGTGTGTGTACATGTAGGTATAATGTGCTCATTGGAAGGGTAAGCAGAAGTGACCTAAGACAAATTCAGTACAGAGTGAAACTTCTTCTGTAAAGGTGGATGGATGCAATAAAGCTGAATCATGAATTGTGTATGTGTGAGCACTTGGCTACATTTGTATCACATGTATGCACGCATACACAGGTAATGTGTGTACCTGTTAATCTCTTGGGTCTCTTAGTCTGGATGTTGTATCAACATGACCTCTTGTTTATTTTTTTAAAAGACTCTGGTTTATTTTTTTTGGTTTTGTTTGATCTGTCAGAGCTCTGAACAGGCATAAAGATGGACTTACAATACAAACATAAAAAAGCAGAAAATGAAAATCATCTCACCATGAGACTGGAGCAGAATGGACACCGATGGCAGCTGACATCAACAGATGTATCGTTGTCATTATCAGTGCCTTCACTGCCCTCTGCCTTATGGCCACTCTGTCTTGCAGGCGATCCCTGCACAAACGTCTTTTCTTGTTTCAACCTGTGATCTACTGCTTCAGCTCCCTCATTATAAAATCTGGCACCGTTGCTGTGTTTAATTCCAAGATCTTTCTTCACTTTGGCTGCGATGCTGTCTGCCAAGTTATCAAACTCTGCCGGAGAGAGAGGGTAGCTCCTGCTTGAATTCCGTAGAGAAGAAACACCACTAGAAGATGGAGCAGATATCTCTTTGTGAAAATGGTTGTTGCTGTTGTGGGTTCCAGAAAAGTACTCTTCCTTGCTGGACACCAAGCTGGAATCAGTGTCATTTTTGCTATCGTCTCCTGGTTTGCGTGACTGAAGCCAGGCACCGAACCCATGCTTGACTTTAACATTCAGTTTGTCGGATACTTCAGATGCCAGATGCTGTGAAGAGTTGTGGTGAACTCTGAGAATGTCAGCACCCTGAGGTGTGTGTTCCATGGAATCCCTCCTGTTGGCAGCCTTGGCCACTGTGGTGAAATAACAGAAGTGTGATTAACTGATTTGATCCTACTGAAAACATCTCCATTTTGATATTTAGCACACTTGCATTTATCAACAACATACTCAGGGAATGTGCATGAGTGCAAACACACCCACACCCACACACATGTGCATATAATTATACACATAGCACACCCAAACACACACACACACACACACACACACACACACACACACACACACACACACACACACCCCTATGTACATATATCCAGACTCACAATCTCTTCCTATCTGTTATATCAAACAGTACTTTCAGCAATTTGGGGAGAATGTGTGTGTGTGTGTGTGTGTGTGTGTGTGTGTGTGTGTGTGTGTGTGTTGTTGTGTTTTGGGAGTTTTTGTCACCAAAATGAATCTCTGTAATATGAATTCTCTCACAACATTTTCTGTATGAAAAAGGTTGACCAAAGCTTACAGCCACAACACACATACCTAAACAACAGTTGTACACATAATCATTTAGAAATTCATAAGTAAAAAAAAACAAAACAAAAAAAACAACAAGTGTTGCAAATAGAATATAGTCCACCTGAAGAAGAAAAGTGCTCTCCATTGGCCAGTGTCTCTCCCAAGACCGGCTCATTATTTGTATTCAAATGTTCATCTCTTTGTCGCATCCAGTTCTTCTGTCTTTGCTGGATTTCTTTAACCTGCAAAGAAATTGATTACACAAATTAATAAAGTCAATTAACAGAATCTGCTATGGTGCTTGATTAGACACAAAATGTCTCTTTCCCTTTCTTTATCTACCCACATGGTCTTGCGAAGAAACTCAGTAGAAAACAAAATACCATGTACAAAGCATTAATGCACTTTCTGATTAACAAAGCTGGGTTCATTGGAATGTATACTGACACTAAATTAAACATATATACATACTTATATATATATATATATATATATATGTGTGTGTGTGTGTGTGTGTGTGTGTGTGTGTGTGTGTAGAGAGAGAGAGAGACATACATACATACATACATACATGGGTTCGTGGTGGATAAACCTGATAAAGTACTATAACTCCTTCAAAACATGTTTCACCGATCAAAGCACTTTGGGCTGGAAACAGGAGACAGATTAAGACCATATACTCATCTTCTACCTACATTAAACAAAACACACACACACACACACACACACAAATCTGCTGCTTGTCTACAAAGTATCCTCTCTTCCGCCACAAAACCGAATGCCCGGTTCCTGGGAGGGGGTTCCGGGGGGGGGCCGCTGTAAGCAGTTACACAATGAGAATCAAAGCTTCAGAAGATGATTGGGCTTGTTGGTTCTAACTTTCGGCGAGTGTGGCTGAGTCGTTTTACCTTTTCAGCGATTTGTTCTTTCTTTGCTGCGTTTCCTTTCATTGGTTTTGTCTTTGGCGGAGGCATGGTGTCGATTTGTAAGACCCTCTTCACTAAACTGTGTTGTAAAAAGTGGTTGTTCACATTATTCACATCACATGGCCGACATATTGGAATCCAATGTAAATAGTAACTTTGGCAAGGGAAATCACTCCGAGTTACCTTGTTCGAGATGCACGTTTAGTTGCTGAGCGGCTTCCACCAGTCTTGAACTTTCTCCCACACCCTAGTCACACCAACGAATCAATCCTCATCCCTCACATGTTACGTACCCGCTATCTGACTCGCTTGCTCTTTAGTCACGAGAGACCTTTACAAAAGTATTGTTTTTCTTCTGCCTCATTGTGTTATTATGTCTTTTTCCAAAATGCAAAAAAAGAAAAAAGAAAAAAAAAGAGACAATACCTGAACACGTGAAAGACATCATTGAATTGCCAATGAGAAGTCTTGTTGTTTATTTTGTTTGTTCGTGGTGCTTTTTTGGATTGTTGTGGTTTTTTGGTTTGGGTTGGTTTTATTTGGTTTTTTGTTGGGGGGGGGGGGGGGGGGGGGGGCAGGGGGGGTAGTTTGTTTTTTTGGGTTTTTGTTGTTGTTGTTGTTGTTTTGTTTGTTTTTTGTTGTTGTTTTTTTTAGGAGGGGGGAGAGAGGGGGCGCAGGGGCGGGGAGGGGTGTGTGTGTGTGTGTGTGTGTGTGTTGGGGAGTGAGGGTGGGGTTCTTCTTTTTGTTGTTGTTGATCTTTTGTTTGTTGTTGTTGACAATTCAGCTTAAGACAACAAAAGCTGCTACAGTGTACTGACTTATTACCTTGAAGAAAAAGACTCTATTTTATTCCACTTGTTTTAATTTCTCTTATTCTTATTGTCACTCATTCCATATTCAATCAATCAATTTTGAACAACAGTCCCTGCAAGAAATAATACAAAAGTATCATCAACTCAGCAGCATACACTTTTCATGAATAACATATAACAGCTGTCCACATGTGCTTGTATCAGTGCTAAAAACACAGGAGAAAGAAAACTTTCACACACACACTCACTACACATGTTGAAGGTAGCAATGTTTGAGCTGTACTGAATGAAGCAGGCAGATTTTTCCCCCATTATTTTGTGTGTGCATGTGTACAAATTAAAAAAAAATAAAGAAAACACCCAGTAATTTATCTTTTCCAATATTTTATTGAGGCAGTTTATTAACAGGTAGGCATGCATATGTTTCTATAAAAAGGTCTGATCCAAAACAAAACTTCAACATAGACAAAATAATTCAGTCAAGACAATAAAACAGGTCACCATAAAAGAAGAAAAAGAAAAATATACTAGAAACATACTGCTAAACACCAGCCGACCAAAACGTAACCGCATTACACTCACAAATGATATCGTTCTGCAATACTTTCAATCTTTATTTCCATAACCCTTTGTTACAACAGGCTCACAGAGAGAAATGATTCAATAAGTTAAGACTTCTATTCTGATTTATTAAGGGTGGATATTTTGCCAGTCTCACAGATGAATTTCAGTCCAGTCCCATTTGTGCCATAGCCCTTGTTTGTGCATTTTCACATTTAAGATCCAAACTTGCTACCCTAAAGGTCCTGTAATCTATGTACACATACATAAATTCATCTGATCCCTCTCCCTCTCACCCCCCAGTCCACCTGCCAGATAAGAGTAACAGAATTGTAATCCATATTTATGTTCAACACAATATGGATTTATATACAAACCAGCTTGTGGTTACTGAACTGTAATCCTGGATTATGTTCAACAGATAATAGATGCATTTACAAATATATGCAGCTTGCATTACCCCCAGCACAGAATATGCCTACCTGATTGTGAGGCAAAATGTGGTTTTGCACAGTAAAAACCAAAATAAAATAATGTCATGTGGAATTGCTGCCCTTGAGTAGAGAAGACAACTGACAGTTACCAGCACATAGGTATTAATCACTCAAACCCACTAACAGCCCAACATGCTTTACTGAACCATGATCACTACATCCAAAACAGATTTAAATCACAATTGTGTATTCCAGGGGAAAAAAAATGTTTATCCAAAGACTATCAGCTCAAATTATTGACAGTTAACCTACTGTAAAACAGAAATAACTTTCTTTTCTTTTTTTTAATACAGCACCACCAGAATGCTTCAAAAGGACATCAAAACAATACTGGTTTCATAAAAAAAATTCCAACTGATAATCAAAATAGTTGAATATAAATACCATGAAATACAATAAGACGGCATCTTTATTCTCATCAAGACTGTGTAAAATTCAAATTCAGAAAATGGATAAAACATCACTGAAATAATATGAATAATTTACATGTGTACAAAACAACAAATAATATTGATGTACAACATAGGAAAACAGACTGTGATGTCAAGTCATCAAAACTAATTCAAAATTCCCTGATTATACATGAAACAAAATAATATTTTGAAATATTGAACAAAACCCTTCAATTACTTCAGCAGAAATTTTATTTGTGTTCTGTCAAGTCAAAACAAAACAAAAAAAAACTGAAAAAAGTTTTATCATGTCACCAAATAAAAGGAATCAGTTTTGCTGTTTTGCGGACATAGTCCTGATATGCTGGGTCCCCTCCCCACTTTTTCTGTCCGTAGGTTTCCAGCATGGGGATACCACTGACATTGATGAGGAGGAAGGAAAGGAAGAGAGGGGAAACCACACTGAGGTGTTCCCAGCCAGACAGGACTGAGGAGGCTGAAACGTACAGTCCACTCCACATCAGGATCTCACCAAAGTAGTTGGGATGTCGGCTGATGCTCCAGAGTCCTTCACTGATGAATTTGCCCTGTGCATGAAAAAGGACAGGTGTCCTGCTGTTACCATTCAGTGCAAGCTGAAATGTGAACTATTACCTTTTGTAAATTTGGTCTACAGGGTTCTTTCTTTTTCTTTTTTTAAAATCAAGATATGTGAACTATAATCTTCTGTTCTGCATACATCACACGCACGCACGCGCGCGCACACACACACACGCGCACTCACGCACACACACACACCCACTCCTGTGCATACACAGTTCTGGATGCAAGCCAACTCAACAACACTACACTTTCCACTTTCAGTTCTTAACACACCACACTGTTTTCTCCACTTACAGTGTTTTCTGGATTCGCCTTGAAGCGCGATTTCTGGTAGTCAGCCACAGTTTCAAACAGAAATCCCACGCCCCACATGCCCCAGCCCAGGTAGTCTCTTGCTGACAGTGGGCTGTCTTCTTTTTTGCTGTTCAGCAGCAGGGTAGGCAGCAAAGTTGACAACACCCAGACTCCTGGAAAGCACAGTTTCTGATAATGCTTACTGTCACAGCTATTACAGCAAGCAGAAATGGGGAAAGAGAAGCAGACAGATGATGACTGTTTTCAAATCAACAGTGTTCATGAACTGTAATTGTGCTATGAATGATTGTTTGTTATTTGAATTTTGTTGAGAATTTTCTTGAGAATTGTTGTACCTTTAATTGTTATATCTAGTTTGTGAAGCGCCGTGAGTCTCTGTGAGGGAACAGCGCTATAGAAGAGCACTTCATTATTATTATCATTTGGATGGGTACAGTGGTAAGAGACTTTTCCATCGGTGAACACTTCATGTTTACTTCTTGGAGAGTGGCAACATTCACTGGCAACTGTATGTGAATCCAGTTCTCTTGCATCTAAATAGAATGAAGAGAACATGACCATGCGTAAAAAAAAATACAACCAAAGAGAAACTGTCCTGAATTCAAACTAATTCTAACTGATACCCCATTTATTCTGGATCGCAAAACCCAGATTTGATCACAGCCTAAACCCACATGTACATATAAAAATAATAATTGTTTCTGTTCATGCTTAAGGGTGGTTGCATGTGTACTTTGAGCACTGAACCTGTAGGGTGTGTGTCTGTATGCCTGTCATCAACACATGTCTGTCAGTGACACTGATTCATATACTGATAACAAATGAAAACATGCACATATGAGATATACATATTTGTACAAGTTCATATGTCTAGTTTGCTTATAAAAAGTGGTCATTGCCAATACACCTGAGAAAAAGTATGTTCAAGTGGTGCTGTCCATACTGATTCCTGAAAAAGACAACTGACTGCTCTTTACCTTGCAATGACCAATAGACAAAGAAAACACCAGGTCTGTCCCGCACGTTGTTAAAGCGTCTATCCACACCATCATGTTGTATTCGACTGAACAGATACGTCCCTAGCCTGCAAGTGAGAACAAATACATAAAATTCTCAGATAATAAGTAAAACAAGTTTACTCCAATCATACTGTAATAAACCCAGAAAAAAAATTGAATAAATGAACAGTCACAAAAAGTTATAAACCAATGAGCTGTAAAAATTTTTTTTTAAAACAACTGATAATAAAACAAAATAAATAATAATATCACAACATTAATAAACTATATTCCTTTACCTCTTCAGCCTTTTAATCTGATATCATAACCAGAACAAATATTCATTTCATTCTGTGACAATCTGTCTGATATCAACACCTCCTTCCCCTCAAAAACAAAAAAAATAATTAATTGAAAAATATTGTAATTACTAACGTAATAATACTGGCTTGCACAGGACAGGAATGTCAGACCCCTGCCCTAGTTGGGTCACGGTTAAATATGTGTAATTAAATACTGTATTAATGAAAGGCATAACAGAAATATACGTGTCATCAGTGGGCCTGTACTTTCAGAATGATATTGTGCAGCCCCATTTTAATTCCACAGCAACGTTCTAAAAATGCCTCACACAAAAATTGTAACAGAGGGGATCAAGAAAGATAATCTGCTGCAGCCATTTTCACCATGTTCCAACTGTTCAGTTAAAAAATTCAATACATTAGCACTCTGGATCTTCTTTTTTATTCTTTTTTTTTTCCTCAGAGAAGCTGATATGTTAATCCTTTTCCTTCTGGTGTTATTTATACAGCTGTGACCTTGTTCCTTGTTCATTACACTTCATTCGTTCTACTGTTCGATCTCGGTTAAAGCATTACCTTTCACAGGACCTTTATAATTTCACAACTTAGTTGAAAAGACTTTAATAATGAGTTGAAGCTGACAGACATTGTGGGTTGTTGCAGCTGACTGCACAAAATTATTTCTGTTTTGTTTTGCTTTCCTTTTTTTTTCTCTCTCTCTCTCTCTCCTTCCGATGAGGTATTATTTCATTATGTGGACAAAATGGCAATGTGTATTCACCTGGCAGCCCATGCCATGACCAGTCCAGTCTGGATCTTCTGCCGTGTGTGGTACGTGCCACCCCATCTCAGTGACTGCAGTGCCAGGGCAAAGAATGTGCTGGAACCTGCAAGTTATAGCAATGACTGAAATTCATTATCACTATCATGATGACAGGATAATAATCATGATTATGTCTATGAGTATTATTATGTTATTATCATCATCATTACTATCATTATTGTTATTCTTGGTGGTATGTCATGTCTGACAATGATGCCAATGCACTTTCAAGTATTTTTCAGTGTGGACTCATACACCTACTTGGGCATCCACAGTGAGGGCAGGGAAACTGTCCAGGTTCCTTGGGCATTGCTCCCTCTACCTTCTTCTTCTTGCAGGCATCAGTGATGCTGCTATGGTGGTTCTTTTCAAAGTTGTCATGTGCATGCTTTGCTATTATCAATATTATCATGGTTGTTGATGCTATGTGTGTATACCTACATATTCATCTTACAGAACAATAACACACAACTTATCGTATTTGTATATATTACTTTATGTTGACATATCCCATAACGTTAAAAATATCATGCAAAATGTGTGCATCTTTTGCAGTTAATTCCAGCAGGCAATGCTGTCCTGAATCTTCAGAATGGTTAGAAAAGCAAGGGACCACAATGCATCCGGCAATGAAAAGTTATATTAGGACCAAAGACTGTCGTCAAAATACATGTGCACCAATTGGGCAATGAGAAAAATGTACATATCAAGCGGGCCCACAGAGAAACAGACATATGTGCCATCAGAATAAACAATGTAGCAGTTATGGAAATGATCCTCATTCCTATTCTTAATCCGGTCATGATTCCAGAAGTCACAAGTTCAAGAGAAAAGATAAAAATATGTAAAGTTTACTTCAGACAGAAGTGCTACAATTCCACTGATATTTTCTAAAAGCTCACTAATGGAAATATATATTGATGAGTTGATGTTTTCTAATCTGTTTTGTTGGTTGTTGTTTTCAAAAGATTTTATAATAGTGAAGAACATTCCAAATTTTTTCAATTAAAAAAAAAAGGAAAAAAAATGAAGAAAAATATATCCTTTGTTTTTCGTTTCAATTGTCGTATGATGGCGCGAAGAAAATTGTGAAAATGTGCTAGCACATTTCACATACCCAAAGGGTACTTGTCTTGGAACTATATGTGCATGGAGCAGTGTGTGTGTGTGTGTTTGAGGGGGACAGGGGGATGGGGGGGGGGGGGGGGAGAGAGAGAGAGAGAGAGAGAAAGAGCGAGAGAGAAAGAGTTTAAACTTGAGTATTGACATATGTAATGTATATATACAAAATCTACATCATAATACATGATTGATATTTTACTAACACTGTCATTCACAAATTCTTCAGCATCATTCGCTGACAAGAACCAGGC
>NC_134894.1:54475129-54477629 GCF_041734735.1 Babylonia areolata | reverse complement strand
ATCACGCTCACTATACCTGCGCCAAACTCCGAAGTGGGGTGGGTGGGGCCCAAATAAATAGACAACACAATACCATTTACAAATCTTATGACTTGGCAGTTCAGACAAGCTAACTCAAACCCAATCATTCACAATGACGACAACACTCCAGAGACAATTGAGATCGAAGCCTGGTACCCCATGATTGTGAGTGAATTAAAACTGGAAAGACGTGTATAGGTCTATAATAACCGTGGGCTTCCCAACAGACGTGGTACGACTTCTTCTGTCTCCACGTGCGCTAGGGTCTTCGTGGGTTGTTCATGGAGGTGAGAGCCAGCTGAAACGAACAGAACACAATTTTCACTTTCTGGAAATCAGTAACTATCAGTATCAGTAGCTCAAGGAGGCGTCACTGCGTTCGGACAAATCCATATACGTTGCACCACATCTGCCAAGCAGATGCTTGACCAGCAGCGTAATCCAACACGCTTAGTCAGGCCTTGAGGAAAAAAAAGAGGTAAATGAATATCTAAAAAATAAAAAAAAAAAAAAAAAAAATCAAATATAAAAAAAATCAAAGAAAAGATAACAACATCAACAACAACACTACTACTACTACTACTACTAATGATAATGATAATTATAATAATAAATGATGATAATAATAACAACAATAATGACAATACTAAATGAAAATAAAATAAAAAGATAATAAATAAATATGCAAATAAATGTAAAACATACAGCCTACACACACACACACACACACACACACACACACACACACACACAGGCTGCCAAGACCTGACTTAGTTATTGAGGCAAATCATGTGGTACATTGTTTAAGGATTAAAGGGACTGAGGTCATTTTTTGTTGGGTGCCTTCTCATGTGGGCATTAACGGCAATGAAACTGCTGATAAAGCAGCTAAAAGAGGAGCACAAGATTCAGAAAAATCGACAAAAATACATGTCCGTCTTTCCGTAAAAGAGGCATACACTTTGTTAGAAAAATCAGCATGGGATCGATTTCATAACCGATGGAAGTTAAAGTTTTTAAACCATAAAGGAACATTATTCCCCGAGAATATTATTAAAGAAAAGATACCGTACCCATCAGCTTGCTATACAAGATTAATAGCCTCTACTTTCTTCCGTATAAAACTTGATGCACTGAAGACAAAGTATAGTAAAAATGTTACATGCATCTGTGGTAAGCAGTTCAGCTTGCATCATTGTTTGTTTCACTGCCAGCAGTTACGCACCTTCTTGCCCAAGTATTTCAAAGAGAATAATAATTCTGCAGATGATCTTTGTAAAGTTATTTCTGACGAGGTTCTTATGGTCGAACTTTCACAGGCATTAGTTCATAGCCCTATTTCTACATTCCTTTAATGCACTTCAGAATTCTGTTAATGATTTCTGATTATTATTATTATTATTATTGAATTGTTACTGTTAAATGTAATTGCATGTTAGTTATACATTTTACGGTAGTTTTCTAGTTTACCTTTTTTCTGTTTTCCTCTTCCCGCCCCGCCCCCCCAACCTTCCTCCCCCCCCGCCCCCCCCCCCCCCCCTCCTTTTTTTTTTTTTTAACGTCTAATATCACTGATAGTGAAAAGACGCTAAACTAAAGAACGAACAGGCTGCCACTACACAGGCTGCCACTGACTGGCCGCAAGAGGGGTGGAAAAAGATCTCTGATGCCAGGAACGTGGCGTCTAGTGTGTTGCTCAGTCTATTGTATTTGGAAAAGCCCACAGAGGCTCTGTTCCGTTTTGGAGAAATTTGCGCAATGTTGGTTTGGAAATGATGCCAATATTCATTTGATTTGCAAAGCATCGTGCTCTACCTTTCATGCTAGACTTACGACCGCTCCCTCTCTCTACTTTTATTTCTTTCATGCGATCCATTGTGATTGCCTTGTACCTGTTCTTTTTGGTATTCTTTGACTTTTCTGAAAATTTCCGATTTTCCTAGATGTAGGCCGTTTATTGTTGTTGCGTTACCAGCAAGTCTGTCAGCTCGCTCATTTCCCTCAACACCTGCATGTCCCGGGCAGTATGACCATGTAAGTTTTTGAATCTGAAAGTTGTGCATTGCCTCATGCCACTCTGGGCTTCCCATTCCACTTTCAAATTTCTGTATGAGGTTCATTGAGCCCGTTAGAATCATGGCATGTTGGTTTCCAGGCATATGGATAGATGATAGCCACTGGAGAGCATGTGTCACAGCTTCAACTTCCATCGTTAGGCTGGAGGTTGTGACTTTGTATGCAGCACTCTCTTCCCTAACTGTTTTTCCATTTTGTTTCGCATTGAATCCCCAACCGGGTGACTGAGCCATCTGTGTATATGATGATGTCCTCTTCTTTACTGTTTTCTTCGATGAGTAGCTTCACATCTGCCTCAGTTTTGCCCTCTGGCCATTCCCGACAATGTCTCCTAGAGTGGGTGAAAAAAAAGTATATGTGCAAAAACACAAAACAGGCTCTCTCTCTCTCTCTCTCTCTCTCT
>NC_134894.1:54427629-54470129 GCF_041734735.1 Babylonia areolata | reverse complement strand
ATGCTGTTTATACTCGTATCACAGCAATGTGTGCAAAAAATATCGTCTCTGAGATAAGAACACAGAATGGTTCTGTGGGCAAAACATCGATGTTTAAGAAACAGAATAAGAGCTCTCGCACACAACTGAAGAAATATCTTTAAATACACACTGACATAGAACGCTAGTTCTAGTTTCATAACAAAGGAGATTTCCCCGCTGCTAAAAGAAACAACAAAAATTAGCACAAATGTACAGCAACTGAATACAGTATGCACAAGCACAGAAAATAAATCTCGATCACTATAAAAGTCTGTCTATAAAGGCCACATAATCTGGGACAACTGTTTTCTAAACTGAAAACGATTGAAGATGACGATGTTGATGCTGCTGTAATGGAGGTCCGTTTTAGGTTTGGGAGTTCAACACACATGTACACACTGAATATCATGATTTGTATTATTCAAAGGAGGGTGGTGGTGGAGGGTTCATGATGTTTGTTAGTAATCAGGAACCATCGTGCTTGTTCTTTAGCAGAAGTCAGGCAGTGTCTTTACAAGTTTAATGGTAACAGTAACACTTCAGAATAATTGATGAAAACTGTAACACGTAACCATAGCTTGTCCAATGTCAGCCAGAAAGGATATTCAATGGTAAGTGCCTGGATTTTATTTAAGTCAAGAAAACACGATAAACCAGAAGAAGAAGAAACAACATCGAGTCCACACTCACATATTAGGACCTCCAAGATCTCCAAACGTCCCTCCTGAGGGAGCATGCAAACAATTAACAATACAATACAATTGTACCCTTCATAAAATTAAGTTACTATCAATATTCACCAGTCACCAGTATGTTTGAAGTAGTGCAGCGGACACAGCTGTAGCGACTTAACTGTTCTTCGCAGCAGCAGCAGCAGCAGCAGCAGCAGCAACAGCAGATATACTTGTAGCAGGATTCCTGGTTGTGACAGTGGTGATAGTAGCATTACCAGTGAGCGTGTCAGCAGCAGCAACAGCAGTAATTATTACAGTTAGCTATTGTTTTTGTTGTTTCTTTTGTTTGTTTTTACTGTTGTTTTTGTTTGTTTGATGGTCAAGGCGCCAGTCGTGGTAACAGTAACTATTAACAGCTGTTGCAGCAGCAGCACCAGAAGAAGTGGTTGTAGTAGTGGTGGTAGTAGCAGCAATGGGGGTGTGCGCGATGCTAGTGAATGCATGTGTGATCACACTCTATAGAATAGCATAATGTGAAACTCTTGAGTCTGCGTACACTGGAGCACACTGAAAACTATACCCTCCCCCACACACACACGCATACACACACGCACACAAACAAACAAACACACACAGATACACTCTAACTCACTCACACACACACACACACACACACACACACACACACACACACACACAGAGGATAAAAAACACACACAGACACAGACACAGACACACACACACAGACACACACACACAAACACACACACACACACACACACACACACACAAACCAAAAAACCATGTGTTGACAATTTGGCAAGTTTGTTCAAACAGATGATTAAAAGAAAAAATTTTCTAATTTTTTTTTAAAGATAGAAAAAGAAAACAGATACACAAGGAAAAACACATCATGCTCATAGTACTTGTAATTCAGAACCACACATTGTATTGTGAGTGAAATCTGCCGCACATAGCGTGAAGCGACATACTGTGGCTCTGGCAGTCTTATTCACGTCGCAAAATCATCTTCTCTTAATCAGGCAGACAGACAAAGAGGAAGACAGACAGACAGATAGATATATATTCATCAGAGATATAGACAGATTGTATCAATGATATGGAGGAGAGTTCGAAAAATGAAGCGAAAGAATAAGAGAAAACAAGAGACAGAGAAAGAGACAGACATCGAGACAGTCAGAGAAAGAGAGAGACAGAGAAAGAGACAGACAGAGAAAGAGAGAAGCAGAGACAGAGAGACAGAGACAGAGAAAAAACGAAACAAAAATATAATACACCTTGTCCTCTGATAAAACAAATGAAGAATAGAAGCAAACAAAGGGACCGACAAAGTCAGATGGGTGGGTGGATGGATGGATGGACGGACGGTTTATTCATTTGTAGGCTACTGCCCCTTATGAAAAGGTGTCAGAAAATCATCACAGACAGCGTATCATGACTTATAAAATGGCATTCGTTCAGCTAAATGATATATATCATATATCATGCCTTCTTTAAAATAACATACCCTCACCTAAGTAAGACATAACACACATCATGAAACATACCTGCTTTTATTTGATACGTACACACCTAAATAACACACAATATACAGTATATTTCACACATGCTTGGTTAATAGCGCTCAGTTAAGTTATACACGTTGTTCATATGTAAGTTGTGCTTTGTTACACCCAGACATAGGAATCGTTCGGAGTTTAAACGATTATACGCAAAATAACTGACAGATTTCTAATGCTTTGTTTGTGTGCTGATGCCTACAGTAACGACGACCTAAACTGATTTGGAAACTTATGAATATTTCAGTGGTATGTACTGTACTCTTGAATCATACAATACAGAGCAGGACAGAACAAAGTGCACTTCATTTTCTTTCTCCATCTGTCAAAGCGGACATAATAAACCAGACCAGCCTCAATGTGCATTCTGTAACGATAACAATGTTCTGCAATTTCAGAAATGCCCGTCTGAATAATGTCATTGCACACTTTAAAAGTCTACCTAGATTCATCAACAAATGTGTTTTGACATTGGGTACAGTGCAAAAAGCTCTGTAAACATTAAATCTTTCACTGTTATTTACACAGAAGTCCCATTCTTGCCATCTACACAAAATTAACCTTTCTTACAAAATCCGAAGAAACTATTATTGTGAGGCAGAGCAACACAGAGAGAACCAAATCGATACAAATTTGGTCCTCTGGGGAAAAAAACATGATGAAGAAATGAGAGAGAGTGGTGAATTGGTGAGTCCATGCAAATTATGTTCCACAATGAAAAATACAAGTCATTTAGAAAAGAAAGAACAATACGGGAAGACGAGACAAGGAAAGAAAGACAAGACAAGATCAGAAACACAATTCAGGAAACGAAAAAGTTAATAAAGAAAGAACGCAAAAAAGAAGAAAGAAACTGAATGAAAGCTGCGTTGATTCAGGATGTTCCTCGAAAATGGTGGCCAGATACCTTCAGAAATATACGCATCAAAAATAAGGAACAGAACTTTCAAGAGAAAAAAAACACTCAGAGACAAACAGAGAAAGAGATAGACAGACAGAGACCGAGCAAGGCAGACAGAAAAGAGAGGCAGAAACACAAAATACTTTTCCTCCAGCAACCCTCCAGAAACACACACACACACACACACACACACACACACACACACACACACACACACACACCCCAACTCACTCCTGCCACAGAAACAGAGTGGACTGACAATACATGCAGACAGAACAGATCAAAGATGTGAATGAATCACTAACTGATATCCCTCAATCACACGTATCATTCTGTGCAACGGAGTTATCACACCTCAGGAGTCAACATGCAAAAGTGTATGTTCTTCTGTTCTACAAAACAACAAATCACCAAACACACAAAGACGGAAAGAGAGAAAGAAAGAGAAAGAGACACAGAGAGAGACACAGAGACAGAGAGACAGAGACAGTTGAAAAGAGAGACAGACAGACAGAGAGACAGAGACAGAAGGAGAGAGAGGAATCAAGACTGCGTAAGGTGAAAAAAAAAGAACACTGCAATACTACTTACTCTTTCCAGTGAACATGTAGGCTGACATGCAAATAATACACACGTTCTTTATTTTTTCTCCAATTAAAAACAAAAACAAAACAAAAACACAAAAAAACAAGCGGAAACAGAAAAATGAACGCAGCAAACGCTGAACGCGATAAACATTGAAAAACAACAAGCATACACCATACTTAAAGTAATGCTATTCTTGTTTCAAATAAATAAGACACGCAAAAAAAACAAAAAAAAAAACCAACCATACGAATTCAGATTCTCCCAACGTACCAGAAAGATATCAGCTTGAGTAACTTGTAAAAACCTTCGCTGCTGCGCAGACCAAACTGTAAGTGCGCCAGCAAAATTCCAATAATCCTTCACCATACAAATAAACAATTTACACTGAGGCAGAATTTTTTTCCTTTGAACAGTTCACCAATCCACGCGATGACGGTTAATTTTCTGTCCCATACAAATGATCCAACTTATGTGCTAAACGAGTAAAATATATGCATAAGACATGTGAATAACTGCATGGAAATATTTAAGAAACCTTCGTCGGTTTCGGATGAAAAGGAACATACAGAAGAACACACAATTAGTATACAACCGAAGTACAAGCACACAGGCTGTATACATACTCTATGCTCGTATCTTTCTGACTGTCACTCACTCATTTCATTTGCCTGAAGAAGAGCCTGCGGCTTCGACACGTTGCCTCTTTTATCTCATTTAAGCCGACTTTTACTAAGAAACTCTTAGTCTGCCCTTACTACGCTTGTTGTCCTATCATGGCGCGGTCACATTGTGGACACAGCCTGTTCAAGACTTCACAAGGGTTTGTTATGCACCTCTCCACCTCATTATTTCCAGCACGACAAAATTGGGAGCTTTACCTTAACTAAATAAGCAAACAAAGGGACCGACAAAGGCGGACTGACTGACACGGCAAGTGCTGACAAGTATTCACCGTTCCTCGTTAAGCATCCCCCAGTAACCTCCAGCCCGCCTAGTTACCCACCTACCCACATCCAACTTTCACCTCCATCCCATCCACTCACCACCATCATCATCGATAGGCTCCTCCCACAGAATTCACTCCCCCAACTTCCCCGAAAGCTCATCATCCCCTCACGCCCCCAAAACCCTCTTCCACTCATCACTACCACCATCACCTCTTCTGCCTCCGACAGTCCACCATCCCCAACTTTCACTCTGTCCCCCAAAACCCATCCTTATCCACACTCACCACCATCACCGCGTTTGCCAATGAAGGGCGAGGCATCGAAGTCCATGGACCTGGCACCCCCATCAGAAGTGGACAGAGCAGCGGAACTGCCGTACCGGGAAGGCCTCTGCTGGCCTGGCGATCTCAGCACGTGCAGGATCCTCGTCAGAAGGGGGTCTCTCCGCGTCAGGTCGGTGTCCCGGTAGCTTCCTTCATCTCTCACGCCTGGAATGTTGGACGGGTAGTCGGGGAGAGAATCACCCATCCTTCCGCTGCCATACATCCGGGCTTCTCGGAAGAGAGCGTCTCTGTCATCTGGTGGACACATTGTTCATGACTGTAGATCAGTATTTGAAAGAAAAAAGAACAAAATGTCCAGCTGATTTAAATACATTTTTTACGAAATCAACAGGGCTCGAACTATTCTATTTCCCTCAGGAATATAGCAGACATTGTATTGAACAGGTAAGGCACGGTGTGTGTGTGTGTGTGTGTGCATGTGTGTGTGTGTGTGTGTGTGCGTGTGTGCACGCGCACGTGTGTGTGTGTGTGTGTGTGTGTGTGTGTGTGCGGCAGTATCATTGTAATCACCTCCCTATCGAAAAGAACTGGCTTTTTTTTTTGAAGGGGAAGGAGAGAGAGGGAAATAACCTTTCTACCAAACAGGACAACCACTTTTTAGCATTAGTTTGTTGAGGAAAGGATTGGGAAAATGTTTCCCGACATATTTGTGGTCAACTGGTCGAAAATGATGCTGATTATGCGACCTTCGGATGGAAAACAAACATCCGTCCTCAGACACTTGGAAAGTCATGGTGACACGTTTCCTTTGTGAAATGGACAGTGGACACGGCATGGGGCGCATGTAATGACATTTTGGTAGTACTGCTTGGCAATTCAAAATCATTCGTTATTTTTGCTATTGTGGCCATATCGGTCACAGGATGTAATGCCTATTGATTCATCCTTTGTTGTTGTTGTTGTTATTGTTTTGGTGGGAATTATTCATTGCAATCAACATGGAATAAAACCACCGAATAATGCACAGTTATCTTGTTGTTGTTGTTGTCGTTTTACTGACTCACTTGTGTAAACAAAGTGAGTCAATGTTATAACCTAGTGTTCAGTTGTGTGTGTGTGTGTGTGTGTGTGTGTGTGTGCGTGCGTGCGTGCGTGCGTGCGTGCGTGCGTGCGTGCGTGCGTGCGTGCGTGCGTGCGTGCGCGCGCGCGCGCGTGTGTGTGTGTCCGTGGTAAACTTTAACATTGCCATTTTCTCTGGAAATATTTTGTCTGCCAATACCAAATTTGACTTAAACACAGTAGGAAAAAACTTTTCAGTCATACCAATAATAGGTTGTAAGTCTCCAAATTTAGCCGTATTTCCGAATCAGTAACAGTTTATTTCGTTGATGCTCGGTCCGGATTCCGAAAACCGCTGTTACCCTTTGCAGCTTCCTTGTCCGATTCCCGATACGCCATGACCTCGTTTTTCATGTTTGCAATTAAAAGCAAAGAAATACACATTCTGGACAGAACACATACAATGACACTAACTACATTACTGACGTGTTTACTGCATATGAATATTCTAAAGTGGACACTAAATTAACTAGAATGAACAGAAAAGAAAATTTGACTGCCTCGTCTACACGGCACTGGTCAGTGCAGATCTTGACAAAATATTTTGCAAAGCCTGACGCGATGGCAACGTTTTCTTTACCGCCGAATTATGAATTCCTTAAATAATCATCGACGTGTTTACTGCATATGAATATTTTAAAGTGGAAACTGAATAAACTAGAACGAACAGACAAAAAGAAACTGAATGGAACTTTACGGTAGTTTCTCAGTGAGTGGAAAGGCAAAGCTTGTCGATCACGGATCTCTGCAGATCTATAAAAACGGACATAATTTTTTTTTTATATTGCAGTGTTCTTAAGGCGATGGGAATGTCTCCTTTACCTCGGACTTGAAAGAAAATGTTTAAATGCCCGAGATATACTAAAATAACATGATTTAAACTGCGTTGTGACTTTGATTACCAATGTCGATTTATTCCGCTAAAAGAACATGCTTAAATAATCATTTTTGAACGACAATACATAATCCGCGTTAGCGCAGTGGGTAAAACCACTCATTCTCGACCCAAACATCCGCGGTTCAAATCTGCATTGAAGCCTTTTTTATGTTTCTCGCGAAGCTGTGTATAATAACGAATAGAGAATACATTTCAACGAACTAATTTTTGATTTTTAAAAGTTTGTTGCTGTTTGTGTGTGTGTGTGTGTGTGCGTGCGACACATGTGTGTGTCTTCGTCTTATATCAAAGAGCAAAATAATGTACATGGTACTAGTTTTACTTCAAAAGTTTGCTTGAGCAGAGTCCATCTTTGCCCTTTAGCCTTTTTACCGGAAAAAAAAAATGTGCGCGAGTTTTATTTTGAGAGTGAGATATTTGTTTTGCGTTCCAAGCAATACCCAGTTGTATTGAGCCAAAAATACACACAGGGAATCGTTCACGGAAACCTCGGCACTAATTCTCTTTTTTTTCCAAACACGTAGCTAGGCAGACAGACAGAAAGATGGAGACAGATACAAAGAGAGTTTTAAGATGACAAAAAAAAAAAAGGAGAAAAAAAAAGAAAAAGAAAAAGAAAAAAGAGACACGTGACCAAACTGACTCCCGGTTTTCTTACCTCTCTTTGCCAACGAGAGGATCAACGATCGCATGTTGCTGCGGGGTTGGGGGGATGGCGGCCTGAGGGTGAATACAATATAATATCATTAAATGGTTTGCCATCATAAATCACATTTCAGTTATAAAGTCAACAGGTTTCCTTGTTTACAAGTCTCCTTTTATCCAAAAACTATTCGTTTTTCTGCCAGGGTCACACACACACGCACGCGCGCACACACACACACACACACACACACGCACACACACACACACACACACATTTACAGTCACTTGCACACACACACACACACACACACACACACACACACGCACGCACGCACACATTAACTCGCTAATGCCTGGTCCATCACTTGTGAAAAAACACGTGAACATAAAACACAAAACCGAACAAAAGTACACACACACACACACAACATATATTTCCATGCACTAATGCCACAAGAATCGATATTATGCACGCCTTGTGTCAACTCATTCTCCAACTGTATATTACTCACAGTGTTATATAACAGTACGAAAATACAAAAAGACAGGGTATTCTCTCTCTCTCTCTCTCTCTCTCTCTCTCTCTCTCCCTCTCTCCTGACTGTGTGTCTCTTTCTCGCTCCGTGTATCAGATCCATGAGAGTATGAACTCGCTCGCGAGCGCACGCACACACACATGTTTACGCATACAGGCATGCTCGCTGTCACACACACACACACACACACACACACACACACACACACACACACACACACTACGATTTATAAACGTTTACTTACGTGGGAGGCTGATTACAGCAAACGTAACGTCCTGCAATTAAACAATAATTCAAATAAATTATCAGACTACATTTCATTAACAGTTTCAGCAACTTACTGTGTGCAATTTCACGTTATTACCTTTCTTTTCGTAACGTATGTATTTGTAAAACACAATATCTGTTGTGCAGTATTTGTACCTTGTGAGTGAGTCTTCCAAGAAAAACAACTCAAAAACGAAGACAAATGACTGTTAAGTCACCCCCTCCCCCCCCAATTCTCTCTCTCTCTCTCCCTCCCTCTCTCTCTCTCTCTCTCTCTCTCTATCTATCTATCTATCTAGATATCTATCTGTCTATCTATCTATCTATCTGTCTATTTATCTCTCGCTATCTATTACTCATACACACACACATACACACGCACACGCATATACACACATTTTTTTTTTATTATGTACATACGTACATTCATTTTCCAACACATGACGATTACTATTGATTTGATATCTCATGGGGTGTGTGTGTGTGTGTGTGTGTGTGTGTGTGTGTGTGTGTGTGTGTGTGTGTGTGTGTGTGTGTGTGTCTGGTGTCTTAAAACCTCTAGGTTTTATAAGAAGAAAAAAAAGAAAAAAAAGAAAAAAGAAAATAAGATTTAGCCTATTCTGTATTCTATTCCACTCACTCACCACAGTACAGGTGAGAGAGAGAAAGTGGAGTGGTGAAAGGGGGTGTTCTTTCATATATTATGACGAGTGGAGAATGGGGAGGGGTTTACCAATGTGACATTCTGTGCCAGACGAGCGAGACAGAAAAAAATGCACTTTGATGAAATGCACAGATTTACGTAACTGAGTGGAAATTCTAAAACTACTAACTCACCTTGATCTGCATCGAGCATGTAACATTTCCGACACACATCACTTACAATCATAAAAATAAATTAACAGAAAAATTGATTAATTATTTAATTGTCTGTGGGTGAGAAGTGGGGGGAAGGAGGCAGAGACAGAGAAGGAGAAAAGGAGGTTAGTCGTGACTGTCAGTCTGTAAACGAAATGAAACAGATTGAAGCAATATAATCAATGAACTTAACGAAATCATTCAGTTATCCATGAATCATCAGGCAGTCGATCGTTCAATAGATCAATACATCGGCGTTCATTCAAAAACAAAAAACAAACAAAACAAAACAAAAACCAACCCGCAAAAAAACACCTAAATCCAAACAGAAAAAATATAAAAATCACACTCTATTTCTTTTTTTTAATATCACACACGCACGCACGCACGCACGCACGCACGCGCGCGCGCACACACACACACACACACACACACACACACACATTCTTGTGGTTTGCCAAGCATATTTTTCAGCATGCCACATGGGAAAAAATGCATAAATTTAGAACAAAAAAACAAAAAACATAAATAGTGTCATTACAACATGCATAAACCTGAATAACATGAAAAGTGCCTTCGCAACAAAGAAGGTAAGAATGAGATAATGAGAGAAAATAATAGACGGAAAGATAATGGTAAGCATTCCATTTATAATGTATCACATGCAGTACAGCATTACGTTGGGACATATTGACAGACAGAGAAAGAGACAGACAGACATCAACAGACGAATCCAAAGCAACTATATGCCAGGCCGGTACGACAGACCGAAGAAAGAAAGAAAGAGAGAGAGAAAGAAAAGAAAGAAAGAAAAGAAAAATACAATACCAAAAAGAAGGAAAGAAAGAAAAGTAAAATACAATTCCAAAAAGAGGGAAAGAAAGAAAGAGAAGAAAAGAAAAACACAATACCAACAACCAAATTATAAAAAAAACTATATCCAAAAACAAAAAATAAAAAGTTCAGGTAGTGCTCACAAAAGAACTAAAAGATTCTTCGCAAAATGTCTAGTTCGCAACCAGTGCAACCCTGTTCAAAGCACATATAACCTTTCACACCAAAGCCTCTGAAAACACATCACAGAAAATTAGAAGAAGAAAAAAACAAACGAGAAACAACGAAGATGTGATGAATACGCTCGAAATAGAAGACAGTTGCAATAAACGGGTATATTCCACGATTGCCAAATCAAATACTGAGACAAACGGACAATGAACAGAACCACAAATGATTCTTTCGTTTGATTTCGCTTTTTTTTTTTCTTTTTTTTTTTTTGTGCTCGTTTATTGTTGTTTAATATCAACACACGAAATTAATATTCCCCTTCACTTCATTTTTTTCTTCCTCTATCATCTACCATGCATCCTCAAAACAAACGAAAACTGATTAACATCTGCACAAATAATCTTTAAATGATAAACTGATTAACATAAAAAGTACTGTATACACGAGGAAAATTGTATGTCTTGTGAATCTTGGATGATTTTGCCACTGAACAAAGGAAACACCAAAGAAATTTGCGCTGAAATGCACAGAAATTCTTAACTATTGGAAGATTGCCTTGCTCCACATTGATAACTACATCTTAATGTTGAGTAAAATGGAGCTGAAGACCGGATTTCAAACACTGAACTAAGTTTGTTTTTAAACATTAAAAATATTTATCAATAAACAGCCCATTACAGTTTCCCTGTACAGACTAGCAACAAACACACGAACGTAAGAAGACTATATTAAACTAACATCCATCATGAATGTCACGCACACTGCTCACAACCCTCTAAAAGGACCTGTACCCTTTACAAAACAACGACAACGACGACGATGAGGAAGTCGGGGGAACGGATGGAAATCAACAGGAGACGACAGAAGTGAAATACCAACGCGGAAAAAAAAAGAAAAAAACAAACAAACTAATTCAAAGACAAAACTAAAGAAACTAAACCAAAGACGTCAATGAACATAACGAAGAGAAATGACTGCACAGTTTCTTCTCTCTCTTTTTTCGTGCGTGTTTTCTTTTTTTATACTCCGTGCGGTAAGAAAGGAAATGTATAATAAAAACGTAACCGTGGTGTCCCTAATAGCAACTGTTGGTATTAAAGATATAACAGCGTGGTCTGAATGGTTACACAGAATGAAGTCGTGGCTCAAAAAACAAAACAAAAAAAAGTTCAGGGTTTCACCAATTCCCCCCCCCCCCCCCCTTTTTTTTTTTCCCTTTTTTTTTCCTCTTTCTTTTCTTTTTCTTCTTGAAAGAACAGGTCGCCTTTAGGGTCACCACACACATGCACAACACTAACACGAACGACTCCGTACCCAGTTGTGTTCGGGGCGTAGGGTAGGCAGCCGACTTTTCCTGTTCGTAAAGGTGTCTCCACATATTGGCTGCGGGTGTAACAAGGATATTCTAGATCATTACAGAACGCGAGGCACGCATCGGACTGTGGGTAGGTTTCATCTCAGTGAGATTGAACATGACAATTCTGTTTCAATCCTTTGGTATACTCTCTCTCTCTCTTCCTCTCTCTCTCTCCGCCCATTCCCTCCCTCTCTTTCTCACCTCTCCCTCTTTTTCTGCAGGCGCAGCACTCATCTGACATTTGGCAAGATCTACAATGTGTCTGTCCATTGCACGATTTAAACATTAGGACAGGACACATGATTTAAGAGCTAAAAATATAAACAATTTTAACGTATATTTGAAGAACTCAAAACCACTTAAGAATCGCTTGTGTCCATACATATGCGTCCACCCAAATGCACGCACACACCCCTCTCTCTCTCTCTCTCTCATATGCGCACACACATACACACAGGCACTACCCCTTCTCTCTCTCTCTCTCTCTCTCTCTCTCTCTCATACGCGCGCACTTATGCACACACACACACATACACATAAGCACACACATAGGCAAGCACGCACACACACACACACACAGATAGAGAGAGAGAGAGATAGAGAGAGAGAGAGAGAGACTCCACCAATCATCTCCACCAACAGCAGCATAGCGTCTACCACCCAATACCACCATCATTACCACCATCATCAACAACAACAACAACAACAACGACAACAACAATACTAAAAACAGCATTACGTCAAAGTATTTGGAGAAAAATGGGGGCAACATTGGCACCAGAACTATAAAAGTCAACATTCACTTCACAACTCTTAAAAATGGGAATGATCACAAGGGCAGCAACTGGACGAAAAACATCAACTGCTACAACAACGAACATGGCTGCTGCTGCTTTTTCTTCTTGTCCAACCAGAAAGATATAAAGTAAATGATAATAACAACAATAACAATAATAGTAACAATAATGACATGTACTTAATGCATCACTACTGCATCAGTACAAACACCACTTGAACTACTTTTTATTATAAATAATGACGATAACACTG
The DNA here is from genome assembly GCF_041734735.1 of Babylonia areolata. Classification (NCBI taxonomy): domain Eukaryota; kingdom Metazoa; phylum Mollusca; class Gastropoda; order Neogastropoda; family Buccinidae; genus Babylonia; species Babylonia areolata. The sequence continues at coordinate 54,457,399 of NC_134894.1, read as the reverse complement.
TACAAATGTTCATTATTATCATAACTATTATGAGCTTTTACGCCGAATCTTGAAAATAAGCCCTAGACGTTTACAAATAGAACACATATGTAAATACCAAAAAGGAAATATTGAACACAAGATACCAAACATTATCAAAAATTATTCACCCCCCCCCCCCCCCCCACACACACACACACACACAAGCACACGCGCGCGCACACACACAAGTCATAGCACACAATCGTAAATAGTACACAAACGTCATGCGTGGGACTGAGATTTTGTCAGGTATTCATAAAACAGATTACAGCCCATCTGGTTTTAAAGCTATACTGAAACTGTAAACAACAACACGGGTAAGTCTGACTATTTTTAATTTCAAATATTTCGGAGTACGCAGACATGCAACAATGATATAATTGAATACACAACCACAACCACTACCAAACCAACAACAGCAACAATACTACTACTACTACTAATGATGATGATGATGGTGTGGTGACAGTGACAATAATGACAATAATAAAGATAATGATAAATAAATAAATAAAACAATAATAATGATAACAACAACAATGATAATAATTCACGTTACATTTCCATTGACCCTTCATCGATGTCCTTCTGTCCAAAAGCAAAGCATCCGTCAAAAATGCATGAAACTATAAAATGAAAATTTAGAAAACAAAAAACAAAGAGGTCGGGGTGGACGGGTGACAACCCATAAATGAACAAGACTGACAGCTACCATACAATGCGCATCGGGAAGGAAGAAAAACAACAACATTATCATCATCATCATCATCTTCATCACTGTCCTTTTTTTTACCCTGATAACAGAAGCGATGCACCAAAAGAAACGACACAAACCAGATAATCTAACAGATGTGAACCGACTTTTGGGTTCTTTCAAACGAGACAAAAGCATGGATACATTTTCTAGACCATGCTGGAAAAGGGTATTCCCTGTCACCTTGCAGACCTGTGGATAACAGTCACTGAAGGAGCTTCAGGATGGGACAGTTCTTCTGTACCTTTCAGATCTGGTGACAAAGTTTTCTGATTTTTCTCGTTCCTTTGTGTATATTCGTTTTCCTCGCCTACATATATATATATATATATATATATATATATATATATACACGAAGGCTGATTTGAAGTATGGCTGTGTGCTCCATGCAGTCACATTATCTCAGCAACAGGAGCGAAAGCAACTTGTAGATCAGCGTATTTTAGTGTTGATGTATTAACGTTCCACGCCACAAGGTACTTTCGTCTCCGCACAAAATTACATTTTCCTCGCCTCATCAACCACTGCCCATTACCCCCACCCTTCATCCACCCTCCCGCCCCACAAAACCAACCAACCAACCAAAGCACCCTGTACCACAAACGCCGAGTAACCTGAGAAAAGGCAGAAGGGGAGGAGGGGGCAGGGGGGGAGGTTTCACACGAACAGCGCCAGAGATTCTGGTACCGGACAACTCGACCTTAAAAAAGCGACTACCAGTGGGTTATAAAACCCGACACTACACGGAGGAGGGTGATGGGAATTCTGGTGGGTGGAGGGGGGAGTGGGGCAGAGAGAGAAGAAGAGAGATGGAGAGAGAGAACGGGACAGGAGGCTGGATGGCTGGCCATATGAAGTGGTCTTTTCGTGTTGTGGACAAAACCTAGTTCATCAGAACTCCTCATTAAAAAAAAAACAAAAAACAACAGCGCAACAGGGGAGGGTGGTGGGTGGGGCGCAGTAAGGTTCTTGATTTATTTATCGATGGCCTGAAGTCTAAAAGCTGCGAGGTCAACAAGCGAACACTGGTGTCAGGCAGACAGTAAAGGGCCCCCCCCTCCACCCCCCTCCCCCCCTCTATCATACAACAAAGTGATATCTTTGCAATATTGATGCTGTGGTCCCCGCAGTCTCCGCAAGCCACCTCCCGGCATTCAAATGTCTACCCGCCTCTGCCATTTGCCGTGTTGTTTTCAAATAAAAGATCGGGGTGGGGTAAAGTGTATGTCTGCGGGGTGTTGCTTTCACTCTGTTTTTCTGTCTCTCTGTCTCTGTCGCTCTCTCTCATAAACACCACACACACACACACACACACACACACACACACACACACATCATATCCCAGTCTCTGCCTCGTACACAAATCAAATACATTAACACATTGAATCTCTCTCTCTCTCTCTCTCTCTCTCTCTCTGTGTGTGTGTGTGTGTGTGTGTGTGTGTGTGTGTGTGTGTGTGTGTGTGTGAAGATTCTCTACTAAAGTCTGAATGCCAAAGTGTAATGCTTTTCGTGTTCCACTATAATTAATCATGGTCTTACCCTGCGAATACACAGAACTGAATACATCATGTCCAATAATGTTTTGTTTTTATCACATGGCCAAGTTTAACTTTAGCTGCGATAATCTTAAATAATCCCTTCGCACAAAAAGAACTTTTACCAGCTGAGAGCAGACTGAACAAAAAAAAAATTAATGTCTTTCGGGGGGAAACATGGACACTGTCAGAGATTTTATCGAAAACCAGCGATCACCAAAATGCCTGTTTGGCTTCTCTTTCCCTGTCTGTTTCTGTCTTTATGTCTCTCTGTCTGTCCCTGTCTCATTCTCTCAGACAATATACATATGGCTCCCAGTTATTGTATCTGAAGGTTTTTAATCCCACCCCGCCTTGCTTTGATCATTTTTGTTATCATGATTATATTTTGAAGCGTCTTTGGGAATCATTTTCATGACGGAAGGATTGTTCGCTTTCACCTCCTTTCATCCACAACGTTATTACACACACACACACACACACACACACACACACACACACACACACGTATATACATCTATCTATCTCTCTCTATATATACACACACACAAACACACACACACACACACACACACACACATATATATATATATATATATATATATGTGTGTGTGTGTGTGTGTGTCTATGTATGTATGTGTAAGATTAGAAACTCCAACAACAATATAAAGTACGTGTACACACACACACACACACACACATATATATATATATATATACATGCGCACTTCATAGTGCTGCTGGAGTCTCTTAATCTTTTCTGTTTTCTTTTTTCTACGGGGAATAGAAAGCAGAGAAGCAGAGGCAGGGAGATGGGAAGTGAGGTATAGGAAGAAGGGTGGGGGTGGAAGGTGTGGGGGGGGGGGATGGGGTGAAATCCGGAGGCTGGGGTGGAAGTGGGGACTGAGTTGGGGGTGGGTGGGTTGGGAGAGATTTACGAACAGTAGCAAAGCGAGATAATTCGGCAGAGCTGGCGACAACGTGAGCTGGCGGGTTTAACCCCAGGTCCCAAGAGATCCTGAAAATGCTGTCGCTGTTTGGCACTTTTGTGGCTGGCATATAATGGGTCTGAGGTCCCCAGAGCCCCCCTGTACGTGCTAGTGGGGATGGGGAGATTGACCGAAGGGGAGTGAAAGCGGGGCTGTACGTGTTGCCCATAGGTCTGTCTATTAGTCTAGTGTTCCGCTCAGTGTCATCGGTTTGTCACCACCTACTTTGACTTCTGGAAAACGCATGGGTAGGGAGGATGCTGAATGATTAGTATACTTGCCATAACCTTTCATATGCCACAGAATTTGCAATAACTTTTCGTTGTTTCGTGTTCGTTTTTTTTGGGGGGAGGGGGCTAATGGGGGGGGGGGGGGGGGGGTGAGGGGGGTGTCATGATCTCAACGGGTATTTCAAACGTCCATAATCTTGTCGTTTTTATGTCTGCCATCTGAAAAAAATGACTCACAAGTGGGTCGTACTTATACTTTTCACATCTGCTTCTTGGGGTAGGCCACTCTGCCACCCCCTCCCCTCGCCTAAAATATAATGCTAAAAGACTTGTCCATCAATCGCCGATTAACTGTTCAAAACTTTTTTGGTTTGTGACTTTAATCATCTGCATGCAGTGTGTGTGTGTGTGTGTGTGTGTGTGTGTGTGTGTGTGTGTGTGTAAGTGCGTGCGTGCGTGCGTGCGTGCATGCGTGTGTGTGTCTGTGCGCGCGCGCGCGTGTGTGTGTAAAATACCTTTTTTCCACGAATTTTTGACTGACCACTTCAAAATATATTTCAGGAGTTGTTACAGATGTGAATAGTAAAGTAAGCACAAAAAGAAAAGAAAAATTGCAACATTACAAGTCAACAAATGTTTGTTTTTTACTTACTTATCTATTTATTCATAATTACACATTCATTTATGATGCCTAATCCTCTGCACATATAAGTACATTTTTGTCACTTGCATGTGCTGTTTTAGAAGAAAATAACATTGATACAGCCGCAGTAACGGATGCGGTGGTCAAATGGTTCCATATCATCATCAGCTCAAGATTATAGCCCGCGGGAAACTCAGCTTTTCTTCCTTCCCTCTCCACAAAAAGCCCTCCACATCCACCCCCTCCTCACTACTCCAGCTTCCACAATCCAACGCACCATCCACCACACTCACAATCCACCTACAACACCCACACTCTACGGGGCTTTTGTGTGTGTGTGTGTTTTGTTTATGTTTTTTCAACGTTCTTGGTTCTGTGTGTGTGTGTGTGTGTGTGTGTGTGTGTGTGTGTGTGTGTGTGTGTGTATGCGCGCGCATGCGTGTGCGTGCGTGCGTGTGTGTGTGCGTGCGTGCGTGATTGCGTGTGTGCGTGTTTCTGTTTGTTGGTTTGTATCGGAACAACGAAAAACCAATTACGACAAGTTTCCTTTCACCTCTTCCTGGGGGGGGGGGGGGGGGGGGGGTCTGTGTGTGTGTGTGTGTGTGTGTGTGTGGTGATTTGAAGGGGAGCGGGGCGTACTGATATCTATCTTCAAATTCAACACAATGAATGAATGCCCAAAGTGTCCGACTACTTATGAAAGCAATCGGGCGTAATGTGAACGGGGTGTACAGAATTCGGAGAAACCAGTTTAGGAGAGTAAATCTTGTCATGTTACCCACACTTTCTCCAAGAAAGAAAGTAAAACGTAATTTGACACAGACTAACAGAAAAGCAATGACAGACAGCAAGCAATAGAGAGAGAGATACAGATAGTGATACTGAAAGAGAGAGAGAGAGAGAGAGAGACAGAGACGGATAAAGGATCAACATCATGTTACGTCAAAGCACCAAAAACTCTGGGACAGCGGAAAATTAAATGATAATGATAGTAATAACAATAATAATGGTAATGATGATGATGATGAGATAACAATAACAATAACAACAACAACAATAATAATAATAATAATAAAAGGACATTTGATCCGCCTATTCTAATGAAACAAAAGCCCTTGACGTTTACAATGAAAAATACAATGATTATGCACACTAAAAACACACGCAATACACCTGCACACACAAATCCAGTTCCAACCCACATCCACTCCACACAAGATGCAGACACACACACACGCGCGCGCAAGCACACCCTGGCCACTCAGGGTATATGAACATGTGTACGTTTAAAAATAGTATATATATATATATATATATAAAATATATATATATATAAAGAATAAGATAATCCTCTAAGAATTAAAACATAAAAGTGAAGAATAATCATTTACTGATCAGAATGGTTTGAAATAAATGAGTTTTCAAAGAGATTTTGAAAGAAGGGCAAGAAACAACATGACGGACAGGAAACGGGAGTGCGTTCCACGAGGAAGAAGCCTGGAAAGAGAAAGTGCGTTTTCCATATGATCTGGTTCTGTAGTAGGAGGGAATTTTTAGGAGATGGTCATCACCTGATGACCGGAGCTGTCGAATTGGAGAGTAGAAATGCAGAAGCTCAGAAAAGTAAGATGGAGCCATGCCATTCATAAATTTGTAGCACAGGAGAGAGAGAGAGAGAGAGAGAGAGAGAGAGAGAGAGAGAGAGAGAGAGAGAGAGAGAGAGTTTGTAGTCTATTCTTTTCTCAATAGGTAACCAGTGGAGGGCATGAAGAGAGGAGTGACATGAGCAGATTTGGGCGAACGGAAGAGCCTCCCCACCCACCCACCCCCTCTACACAAACATACACGCTATTGTTTTTCATATTATAACTTCACGTTAACCATTGTGAAACCTCCAAACCTGGATCACAGTCAGACTCCTGGAATTGGAAATGGTCAGACTCTCACTCGGATGCAACACCACCATGACAGCAGCGATGCAAGGCTAAGAGACAAAACAAAAAAAACAAACAAACAAAAAAGCAGTGAAGTCCGATCTCTCTAACCTTTTCCGCGCATTGCGAATACAATTAGATGTGAAAATAGCCCTTCTGGAAACAATAAGTCGGCCTGCTATTGCTCTTTTTTTTTCGGGGAAAAGTTCTGGGGAAAGAAAATGAGTAGACGTTTTGAGTCCAGTAAGAAAACAGAGACGGGTGAGCGTGTAGTGGGGGAGGTGGAGAGAAAGAGTGAGGAAGATAGATGGAGAGAGAGAAGGATGTGGGGAACGAGAGAGAAAGAGGTGGGGGGAGGGGGGGGGGGGGGGGGAGGCTGAGAGGGAAAGACAGACTTTTAAGCCTCGAGTCTAGTCAAACTGATGTCTGGTCTTTTTGTATTCCAAAAATAAAACGTGGGTTTGGGGGTTTATTGGGTATCTTCAAGTGAACAAGTGAACTTTTCAACGGGTTTTGAACACTGTGGGTGCTATCATTTGTCGTCAAAATACTTAATGTTTCTGTCTGACTGACTAACTGTCTGTCTCTCCCTCCATCTCTCTGTGTCTATGTGGCCTCTCTCTCTGTCTCGCTTCCTCTTTTCTCTCTTCCCCTTGCACACGCACACACATACATTCTCTCTCTCTCTCTCTCTCTCTCTCTGTCTCCCTCTTTCCTGTCCTCCTCCGCCTACTCCCTCTTCTTCTTCTTCTCCTCTCTCATACTGTATGCATCACTAAACACACGCTATTACACACACAACTTTTATTTAAACACCACCACAACAACAACCACTATCACCACCACCACCATTTCTCTCCCATGTGTGTGTCAAAGTAAAAACTGTATAAATGTGTGTGTGTGTGTGTGTGTGTGTGTGTGTGTGTGTGTGTGTGTGTGTGTGTGTGACAGACAGAAGAGACAGAACCAGATAGATGTGATTTGTTCAGTCGTTGATTGCCGTGACACACACTGGTGCATTCAACGATGATGTCATGCGGAATAAGACAGTTCGTTGTGCAACAGTATGGGGCTGCTGAAAGGAAGCACAACACGTTTAGTTCATTGCAGTCCCCGATCAATGGGGTGACTGAAAACTACAGAAACAACAACAATATACAGCTAGTCAAACTATCCTTCGCTGGACAACATCAGATAAGTGCGAATTGAGTATCTTGTCATCTTTGGACAAAATAAGTAAATAGACTGATTTATTAATTTTAGTATTGGTTAACACATCAAAATACTATGATGAATAAATAGATAAGTCCACAAGCAAACAAACAAAATATAAAACAGGCCTAGATAAAATCATGACGCTCACACTGACTTATTATTTTGCATTTGGACGACGACACATTATGTCCCATTAGCAAAGAATATCGTTAAAAAAAGCTATTTATTCATAAACAGATTCAAGCATGCATAACAATTTCATAAACATGCATGATAATAATTCACCTTCCTCAAAAGCATAAAAACATGCGAATATTTTGTACAATATGAAAATAAAGTTCACAACGAAATATGGTATTCTCCTAAAAAGTTCTGGACATCAACAATTTTTCACGACTTGTGTGTTTGATTAATCAGCTGATATTCTGAGCAGTGCTCCGTTCCATTTGCAAAAACTGACAAACATTTCAAAGACAGGGTGACAAGCTGAGAGAGAGAGAGAGAGAGAGAGAGAGAGAGAGAAGGAGGTTGAGAGGGGCGGGGGGGGGGGGCGTTATTGCAACGATATTTGAGACAGAGGTCTTGCAAAGAAATTTACTCACTGAATTCTGGCACTTCCAGAACAAGACACAATGTGAAGAATTGAACAAAGCAAGGACAGTGATGCAATTCAGTTATGATCTTCCGTCCCTGGCCTGACGAAATGGAAAGACAACGGAACGCAATGCGCTCCCAAATAAGTTTCTACGCGTCACAAGTCATAGCAATCGAAAGACAACGACGCAGGGAAATATTTCTGGCTACAAGACAATACACAAAACTTGACGTAAATTTGGACGAAAAGGTATCACAAAAAACAGCCAGCAGAAATATTCAATCATGCATAATAATAATCTTCATGAAGTATGGCATAAATCGCTAGCTAGCTACATTCGATTTCTACATAGCTCGTATGTGTGTGTGTGTATATATATATATATATATATATATATATATATATATAAGATAGATATATATATATATATATATATATATATATATATAGAGAGAGAGAGAGAGAGAGAGAGAGATACGTTCTCTACATATTTCGTACATAACTAAATAGATAAATAGATAGACATGGGGTGGGAGAGAGAGAGAGAGAGAGAATGGTTTAAATCTTTGCATGGAAACAATGTTCTGAAACGAGTAGTTCAACCTCTGATCACAGACAGAGAGAGAGAGCGAGAGAGAGAGAGAGAGAGAGAGAGAGAGAGAAGAGAGAGAGAGTACTGGTACCTATAATCTAAAACAAGAGGACAAAAAACACCAACAACACAAATATGTTACTAAACATATTACTAAACGCCTGCATGCTCACATTAATAAAATGAAAATACTGCTTGCTTTGCTGTTTTTGTTACGTTCATGTTCTGAGCAGCGTTCTACAAACACAACAGTAGTCACCTTCTCTACAGAGAGTGAAGTGGAGAATGTGAAAGCTATTTCGCACTGCCAGGAGTCTTCCGATGTCCTGCGATTCTAGTTTTGCCCACTGCTGAGAAAAGCACTAATAAATGCAGGGGAATTATGTGCAGCCATCGCTCACAGGCACACATGTGCAGCAGTTTTGTCTCCCCAGCTGGCGTCACAAGGTCTGACGGGTCCCACCGAGTGCGAAATGGCCGCTACTTTCTCCAGTCAGCACAGTTATTGTCTCTCTCTTTGGGGGAGCTCTAAATGACTGTAGGTCGGTCTTTTGCGTAGGCTCTATCCGAAAGGGTCTTCGAGTGTGCTAAATACAAAACCTGATTTTGCTTTTCTTTTGGCGTTTCCCTCCTTCATCCTTAGACGCGCAGCTTAATTCAAGGTTTGTAAAGTACGCATTAAATATATAAATAACATAATAATATATAGTTCTTATACGCCAGTTCCTGTCTCTGGAATTTAAACAATTCAATAAAATGGGGGGAAAAAGAAAGAAAGAAAAATATGGAAGCAAAGCAAGACACAACGATTCTTATTCTGTGGAAACAGGAATTGACAAAGTTCCACATAAAACAACGATGGTCGAAGAAACTAACCATAATTGCAGAAAACCTCTTCATTTAAAACTACGACGGATACCCTAAAAACGAACTCACGGACGATATCTCCAGCAGAGAAAGAAAGGGAGGAGAGAGAAAAAAATCACCCACAACAAACATACTTCTACTGCTTTTCCATCAGCAACTACCTCACACTGAACATTTTACTCGAATTTCGGAGAGGACAAAAACACTCATAGACAATTAACATCTTTCACCAAACAATATTGATACTTCATGAGACAATGATGACGAAGAAACATCAGGTTTTGAGGATGTAACAGCTGTTCACCAGACATGTTCACACACACACATACACACAGGGCTATACAGGTTTCACAAGACACCATCGACATTGTCTACTTCAGAAACACACATACCCTGACTCGATAACCGTGCACTACGTGTCTGAGCATCTGATCTGAAAACCAGTCACCATACACGAAGTATTCCTTTCAGGGAAAACAAATAAATGCTACAAAGGCATTACAAAAAAGCATGTTTTGAAATTACATGATGAGCAGTGTAACTAAGTTCACTGTTTGTCTGTATATTATTGTGTTTGAATTTAATCCACGCCAAGACATCATTAACTGTCATGGTGATCCTTTTTAACCAGAATGCATTCAAAATTCATAAATCATATTTGTTCGAATACATTTTTTGTTAAACAGAATGCATTCAAATTTCCTTCACAACTAGATATCGTTAACTGTCTCAGTGGCAGAACCAGATTACACGTATCATACACACAAAAAAAAGCTCTGTGAAAGTGCGTGTGTGAGCGTCTGTGTGTACGTGTGTGAGCGTGTGTGTGCGCGGGCAAGCGTGTGGGGAGGGGAGGGGAGAGTTTGTGTGGGCGTGTGTCTGTGTCTTTGTTTGTGTCTGTGTGTCCGTGTGTGCGTGGATATATAGAAGACAAAGACAAGAAGAGAATATTTCTGATTTATTTGCCTTTTATCTAACCCCTTTATATCATGTTCTGTGAAAGCATTGATCTGACGATTGAAAAGACAGACAGGCAGACAGACAGGTAGACAGACAGAGACACTGACAGACAGACAGACAGAGAGAGAGAGTGAGAGAGAAAGAGAGAGAGATTACCTTTTCTTCATGTTGCAACAAACACCTATATCTTCGCCTGCAAATGGTCAAGTTGAACGCATTACAACGACCCCCCCGCTTCCTCATGTACCAGCAATCATTCCAACATCAATCAAATGCAGTCTGATTTTTATGACTTTTTTCGGGGGGGGGGGGGGGATAAATGGGGAAGGGGGGGGACAATTTCACAGATAAAACTTTGATGCTTTATTTCTGATCATTGAAAATTAGGTGGGAAATGAGTGATTGTATACCATGAAGTAGCAACAATATAGCGAATGCTGATAGATTGTTCAACAAATCAGTATGATTCATTCGAAGCACGATCCTTTTGATTGTGTACATTTTATTAACCTGCTCGTATAAATATGATTCTATATGTTTAAAACACACACACACACACACACACACACGCGCGCACGCGCACGCACGCACGCACACACACACACACACACACACACATTCAAAGACATTTTAATCCTGTAACGCCTTTTGGGGCACGGTGGACATAAAAGGAATGTGTAACAAAAGAAAATCGTAGAAATGTTCAACAATGCAACAAACGGAAGAGATCAATGAGATTTCATTCCACACTGAAATTATGCGGCCACAATCGCAACGTTACACAACTTCACTTAACTTGATAAATTTACTTAAATCAAACAAATCATTTTTGCTCACTGAAAACAGTTTAAAATGATCGCATGCTGAATGAACGCATGTATATTCCTTTGGGATAAACCTGTTTCTGATTTTATAGTACTTGGGGCATTCTACAACAAAATGAAATCCATCACCAAGTTCATCTCTCTTTCTCCCTCACACACACACACACACACACACACACACACACACACACATGGTCGCACTCTCCCCACACACACACACTGACAGGACCAAGCGAAGCCAGGTTCACATTCTGAGACATGTATAAGCGGGCGGGCACAGCAGCGCCAAGAAGCACAACACACCACGGAACAAGACAAAACTCAGGCTTCAAATATCACAAGCCGTATACACTTCTGAAATCATCGAAGGCATAATCATTCGACAGAGTATCACAGGACCGTCGCTGAAACGATGTCTAATGTCGGGGAGAAGAATTTACGATTTCTATGCACTGTAACTTGATATATTTTCATCTTCCAATCTGATGCTTTTTATGGAGTACAATTTTGATCCCGAAATCGCCACTTTTCTTTTCTTTCTTTTTTTTTCTTTTTTTCTTTCGTCTTTTTTTTTATTTCGTCTTTTTTTCTTTTTATAAATCTTCTAACATTCGTTTTTCTTCACATAAAACTAAAAATGTCCAAGGTCGAAATCTCTTGTTTGGAAAACAGTACGGAAGAGGAATTTATAGCTATTGCTGTATTAGATGACCCTATAGACGTTTGACAGAAGCCAGAGATACAGAGATCAGAAGAGAAAAAGGCATTAAAACATATTGTTATTATGTATGCTTCTCATGGGGATGAAAAACAAGCGATCGTCTTCACGAAAAGAGGGGGGCGGGAACAGGGAAGGAGAGGGGGGATGGGGGGGGGGGGGAATTTGAGGGCGGTAAGGGCCATCGCCCTCACGACAGAAATAAAACAAACAAAAAAACAAGGGAACAAAAAAGCACGTTTTCACACTGGAAACATGCGCAGTCCAGCCTGAATGTACGTCGAAGCTGCCAAAACTGTATTTTATGAGGGTTTATCATGAAAGGTACAACATTTTAAAGCGGCGCTTGTGTGTCCAAATGCCACAACTATGGGCGGATTCTGAAAGCCGTTGTGTGACAATGTATTCCCTGAGGACTGGGGTGGGACCGGTGGGGTGGGAGAGCTGAGAACAAAATGCATATGAATCCATAAATCACATTTGACGCTAAAACTTCCGACGTTCTTCCAGGAGAAGCCTTTCCAACCATCAAAAGATTTAGCGAATGTTTTGTTGTCAATATTTCAGTTTCCACGCCCATCCAACATCGTCAAATGCGAGAAAAGGCGGTGTTTCTCTTGTTTCACAAAATTATACACATACAGAACACGGCATCATTATTCTTCTACTAAATTTGATCGTGGTTTACCTATCTTCCCAATAACTAGAAGTCAAAGTTAAACTCTCTCTGAAGATAGTTATTTTAAGATAAAACTGCGCTGTATACGAATTATACTTCTCAAGCGTATCTCTCATTGAAAATATAAAAGATCTGTATAATAATAATAATAAAAAAAATAATAATAAATAAATAAAATCAATAAATAAATAATAATAATAATAATAAATATTTTTTAAAAACTTATTTACCTGTTTCTTGGATCAATACGAGATGCCGTTTACAAACGGGTATGAAGTCACATACGACCTTGAACATATTTTTGGTTACAAAGAGAAGTCAGTGAAGTAGTCCAGTCATTGAAGTCTCTTGTCTTCTCTCTAGCACTTCTCTCGGGTGTTGTCCCAGAACATTCCTTCTCCGTCCCTTCTCTGAATTTACCATGTCGCTTTGGGAATGACGAAGGTTCTGCAAAAATGTACACCCGCTTTTCCTCGTGCTCAGTTGCTTCATGTTGCATTAACATTCGGGGACAGTGTTGCCCTAGAACCCCTCCCTGTCCGTCCACGCTTTCTACATTAACAAGAAAGACGTATTACATCACAGCCTTGGGGAAGGGCGTTCTAAAATAGTCGAGAACTAGTTACCTACACATAAACGGGCTGTTTGAAGAAAGGGTTTAGATGCTAGACTGCTATCAATATGCTCGGATGAGGTAGAGTGCTTTGTCCAATATCAGACAACTGATGCATTGATCATGAAAAAAAGAAATGTAGTGGTGGGTATTTCTGTTGTTGAAAACATCAAAACGTAACAGAATGTGATGTAAAACATAAACGTTTCCCAAGTCCTGTACTTATTGGTCACGGGGAAACACTGCCACAGGGTGCATTTAGCTGAAAGCGGAAGACAGGTGGGTTTGCATCGTGTGAGGTATAGGGGCAGGAACAGACAAGAGGCGACGACGATGACGACAATAACGAGGACGACGAAGACTGTGGGATAACCGGATAACTGATACCCAGATGTCCTCCGACTCGTGATCTGGCCCGCTGAACTGAGCCGGGTCGAAGTAATTCCCTCAGATAGCTGTGAAGCTCTGACTGACCTCGTTCTATGCAAAGGCACACATCATTAATTTACTGGCTTTGTTCCGCTTAACAATGCAGGCTAACTGTAACGGTCTGACAGATCTTGTCCTCGATATACCTAGACACAAATAACAGTGCATACATGTGTGAAAACCTCTTACTAACTGAATATACAAAAGTATTGTTAAGTAGTTATTGACAACAGAAAGTGAAGCTGTATAACTTTTTTTTTTTAAACTGGTTGACAGTTTATGAACTTTCACGTTTTTTGTTCTGTGTTGAGATACGCTTACAAGTATACTTCTGAGAGACATTGCCCTGAAGATACAAAATTATACAGATCCAGCTGCAAAACCCTTTAAAAGATCTTTACGGTTAATCAGAACACAACGTGGTAGCCGGAGTTATAACTAACATTTAAGTTAACTAGAATCGCAAGCAAAGATAAACTTGATCAATCTGCAATGGTACAAACACCTGTATAACGATTTTGTTAAGCTTAACAACTTAACAACAGCGAAGAGACAAAGACTCTGTCCAATAATGTTATGTTAATAATCGATTGGGGAGGGGGGAATGGTGGAATATGCGACAATGATTTCATGAACAATTGCAGAGAAAAGATGGAAGTAGCCAAAACTACTGTAAGACAGTCCCTATGGAAGACCTGAACTGTTTTTCCTCCAATAATCCTGTTCAGCATTAATGCACACGTATCTGGTTTGGGCAAGCAGTGGTTTGTCATTTTCCGGCCGACTTTTATACCACTAATGAAACGTGTGGGTTCACCACAGTGAGGATAAAAAAAAAGTATTTGCTCATGTTCTCAAGTAACAGAAAAAGTTGATTGATTTCCATTGTTGATGTCCTCTCTCTCTCTCTCTCTCTCTGAGTACTGTAATTCCATGAAAATTATATTGCTCTTTTTTGTTTTTATTGTTCTTGTTTATATTGCAATGCGATGGTCTTCTGGTATTTCCTAGATGAATTTATAGATTTTCTTTATGAAGGTAGGATAAAAAGAGGCCAATAATTGATTTTATTCCTTTTCCCTAAATAAAAAAAAATCTCCCTCTCTCTCCCTCTCTCTCGCTTGCATAAATCATTGGATCAAAATATTGTCTGTATTCTTATGTACGCGTGCGTCTGAATGCCGATAGACAAATGCGCATCGTAAAAACACAACCAACACACACAAAACAAGGAAATGCGATTTATACCCATATAACTGACAGCGTATCCACAGTCGATGGCCTTTCCTTTTCATAGCTTTTTACAAAGCTACTTCACTTACCACAGTCTTTCGTATTTGGTTTCTTTGAAACAGTCTGACTTAGCATCAAAAAAACTGCTTTCCTAACAACAGTAGCGGCAATGAGGGATTAACGCGTCAATGACATAAGTTTCTTGTGTCTGAAGAACGCTTAATAACACAAGAACAAAGACATAAAAAAAACAAATAAATAAATAAATAAAACTGCATTACCTAGCATCAAAAAGATCTTCATCATCGTAATCAACAACAAGGATAATATCAACACCAACAGCCACAGTAGCAACAACAACAAACACAATGACAATAACCACAGTGTAATCAACTGTATGAAGCCTGCATTAAAAGAAAAAAAGATAACAAAACATTGGGCTACGTTTTTATATGCGCAAAGAACACAAAAATCTGTATACCAGTACCGATCCTGATTGTAATCAACGTGCGCATGACACGCACGCACGCAGTCTAGTGTCCATGTTGAGGAATCAACTTCAAAACTAGGCAAGACTGATTATTGACGACATTAATACTGCACAATGACTTGAATCTCTCTCTCTCTCTCTCTCTCTCTCTCTCTCTCTATCACACACACACACACACACACACACACACACACACACACACACACACACCAACAAGAGAAAACATCACTAATGATCTGTTTCAAATGAAAATACACAACAGTCTGCATAGACTGCACCCACGAGATGTCCAAACGAAATATATATTTCACATAAACTCATTCTCTATACGATTCATGACAATTCATCAATAATTACTGGTAAATCAATTAGTGAAAAGCGTAAGTACCCATCATAAAATGGTGTGGGTCCTCAGACAAGTGCGTCAAGTCCAATCACAGTTACGACAAAAAATGATAATGATAAAGAATTCACAAATGATACACACATGACAAAATGATTCATGATAATTGGTTGGTTGTTATACGCCCCGGTGAGATAGAATTGGTTAAGGATCCAGTATCTTTGCAATATCATGTGTGTGTTTTTGTGTGTGTATGTGTGTGTGTTTATTTATATCTATCCATCTATCTATCTATCTATCTATCTATCTATATATATATATATATATATATATATATATATGTGTGTGTGTGTGTGTGTGTGCGTGTGTGTTTGTGTGCGTGTTCGTTCGTGCGTGCGTGCGTGCGTTAATTATTTGACAAGGGTTTTCAAACCCAAAAGTGCATACTGTATCACTGTCTGACCCAAGACACAAAGCCAGCTGTGCAATAAGGTGCAAAGAACGAACATAAATAATGACATAGTGTATTACATCAATCCTATTAGCATGGCAGTGCGATCTCACTCATTACTTATGAGCCTGTGAAATGATTAATAGGTCATAGGTGATGATGGTGATGATGATGAGGAGGAGTTATGAGCACAAGAAATGATCAAGTTCATGTGATGATGTTGATGATGGTGATGATGATGATGGTGGTGGTGGTGATGGAGGGCTCTCTTACCGTTTGAAAAGGAAACCGTCAGGCCGGGAAGGGTGACCAGTACCAACGTCAGCAAGTTCATCATTTTTGTCGTCTGCAACACACACACACACACACACACACACACACACACAAGAATGAAATCCTTTGGACAAAAAGTGTACAACAGAACAATGACTGTTTTCGGTTTGGGGGGTGGGGGTTGTTGCTGTTTTTTGTTGTTGTTTTTTTCTTGTTTTTTGTTTGCTTTTTTGCTGTTGTGGTGGTGTTGGTTTTCATGGGGCGTGGGGGGAGCTTATTATTAAGATGCCTGTATCAGTAACGGATTTTTACCAGTTGTAGAACTAGAAGTTAGCGTTTTCTTCATGTATAAATACAACACACGTGCGTGAGCGTGCATATGTTCAAAATGTGTATTAATAATAATATGTATGACTTGCACTTGCTTTTTCTTTCCGTTTGAATATAAGATTTGCATGCTGCCTCCGACTAACGTTTCGTCTTCTTCTCTCTCTGTGTGTGTGTGTGTGTGTGTGTGTGTGTGTGAACGCGCGCGCGTGAATTGGGCAGTTGTTGACAAGATCAAAGAGAGAATGATTCAGCTCCATCAGTGATAAATCACAATTGTCAAAAATGACTGCTCTCTCTCTCTCTTACCCAGTGTGCATGACCAAACACGTTACAATTACACACACACACACACACACACACACTATTGTTCTCTGCCTCTGAGCATTCTCATCAATCCTTTTGTCCTCATTCATTTTCCCGCACTTTTGTTGACTCACTTGTGACAACAAAGTGAGTCTATGTTTTAACCCGGTGTTCGGTTGTCTGCGTGTTATGTGTGTGTGTGTCTGTGTGTCCGTGGTAAACTTTAACATTGACATTTTCTCTGCAAATACTTTGTCAGTTGACACCAAATTAGGCATAAAAATAGGAAAAATTCAGTTCTTTCCAGTCATCTTGTTTAAAACAATATTGCACCTCTGGGATGGGCAAAAAAAATATTAAAAAAGAAGCCAAATTGTATGCAAACTGAATTTACTGTTATATATATATATATATATATATTTTTTTTTTTTTTTTTTTTTTTTAATTCTCTAAACTAGGCACTTTGATCTGATATTCTGACACAACAACAAGAGTAGTCATTATTATCATTTTTTGTTCAAACAGGAACTTCTTTTGCTAAACATGGAAGTTATATTTATTTTGCAAACGTTTTGGTGCAGATAGTAAAAAAGGGAAAATAATCTAATTAATGCTAGGGGACCTAATTTGCTTTAAACTGATCTTTCTCATCTTAAACATTTTTATACTCAATACATAAAAAGCTTGTGTGTTTTACTCTCAGTGTACAGGGCTTTCACTGTGTTCATTCGCCCAAGTGGTCTTTTTCGGAAAATACTAAAATCAATACGACGTATGGACTTTATAGATCTATTGGCTGAGCCCTGAAGGTCATGGGCAAAAATCAATTGCGTACACATATTTATACACATTCAAAGCGCGTGCTCATATTCTTCGCGAATGCGAACGACGCAATTTTGTTTCAAGTTGTTGACCTGCCCGTTCAATCCTATATTCAATGGACAATACACGATAACATGTGATGGAAAGTTGGAGAAGGAGACCATTAAATATTTATTCAGAGAAAGATTTGTGAACGCCTCATCACTTACTGGATTATGCCCCAAACTGCCATAAAAATATCCACAGAATCAATCGGAATTCTCAGTTACTACATTCCCGGCGGGTGTGTTGAACTTGTACATCAATCTAGATCTAGAGAAAACGGCTAAATGTTGCAATGTGTAATTGCGGCGATAGCCACGTCTCCTTTACCGCGGACTTAAAAAGAATTTTTTATTGCCCTTAAAGATTTTTTGAATGTCCAAGATACACCAGAATAATATGATTTAAACAGTGTTCTCACTGCGAATACCACAATCGATTTATCGCCCAAAAGTATGTTTAAAATATTAAATTTTAAAACGTCAGTTAAGGAGCCACGATAGTCTAATGGGTAAGACAGTTTCTTCTCACCCGAAAACGCGAGGTTCGAATATGATTAGGACTTTTTTTTTTCTTTTTCTTTTTTTTAAACCCGAAGCTTTATATTTAATTATAATAACAAATACAGAACACATTTTAACTATTATATTTTTTTTAAGTGTATCACAAGTGAGTCTTGAAGGCCTTGTTGTTGTTTTTAACGCGAATCATTTACATTTTAACATCAACCTCCAACCCCACCCCACCCCACCCCCAACCTCCACACACTTCACCCCAACCACCCGCCTTCCCACCGCCCCTCATTTCCGATTGTCTGTGCATCGTTCACCTGACGTGTTGTGACTTGTGCAAAACTGGCACACTCATTCGCCAAAGGAAGAGACCCCCGGGGATAAGGGACTTAGGGGTGACCGGTTGGAGGTGTCTGCAGCCTAGCTGCCTGCGCAGTGTGAAAATGAACGATGATGATTATGCGAGCATGGTGCTTCCGTGCGGGAGCAATGTATACAGTCTGTTGGAAGGGTTCGAACATACACGCAGGAGGAAAGGAGGGAGGGAGGGAGAAAGGGGGTGCAGAATAGAGTGGTGCAGTTTTGTTTCCAGTTTCATGGAGGTGTCACTATGATACACATACTCAACAGCACATCTGCTTTAAAACATGTGGGTTTTGTTTGTTTTTTATTTGTGTTGTTTTTGTGTTTTTTTGTTGTTTTTTTGTTTTTTGTTTGTTTGTTTTTTTAGGGGGGGGGGTGTTTTTTGTGATGGGGGGAGTCGGGGGTGGGGGGGGGGGTGAGGGGAGGGGTTGTTTTGGTTGGTTGGTTTTTTTAGCAGATGCCTAACTTACGCATAAACCTAACATTCTGGTCAGACCATGAGGGATGGGGCGCAGTGGGATAAAGGCGGAGACGAAAGTGTTCTCAGGTTATTGTTTTTCTATCTCTCTGTCGCGTGACACAGACCGCTGTGAGTCGGTATCTGAACGCTTTTCGTGTGTGTGGGTGGATGGGGAAGGCGTGTGTGTGTGTGTGTGTGTGTGTGTGTGTGTAAAGCAGACTCTCGTCGATTCTTAACTGTCGAGCTCGGAAACAGATGCTTGTCAGTTTCTATTTATTCGATTCAGATCTTGTTATTTGTTCTCTCTCTCTCTCTCTCTCTCTCTCTCTCTCTCTCTCTGTTGTTTCCTGTTGAGTAACAGTCATAGGAGCGGCTCTCCAGCCGAACTCGTGATTGCTTCCAAGTGCTACTATAATTGTCTATGGTACGAATCTGTGAGGCGTGTCCCACATATCATTTTACCTGGAAAAGTTCAATGCATCCCTTCCTTTGTGCCTTTTTTGGTCTCTTTAGAGTCTGGGATTGCTCTATGCCCAAATGACTCTCTCTCTCTCTCCCTCTGTGGTTCACTCCCCTGTCTCCCCCATCTATCTTACTCTACCTCCCTCCTCTCTCTCTTTCTCTGTCCATGTGCGTGGGAATAAATCAGGGGTGACATTTTTGGAATGGTGGTTATGTTGGCAAAAATTTTGTGTTTTCAAGGAAAGGAGGGAGGGAGGGAAGGGAATAAAATATTTACATGTGGGTGGGTGGTGTGTGTGTGTGTGTGTGGGGGGGGGTATCTGTGGTCGCACACATCTGGGGATTGGTTCCCTGAATGACACATCACTGTTAATCGGAGTATGTCACCACATTTGATGGGACAACAATCAGTTCCCAACAAAGACAAACTGAGGAAAAACACTCCAACCCAATTTCTTTACCCTTTCTGTGGGGTGATGGGAAAGTAGAGGTAAGTGGTAGAGTGGATTGGGGGGCGGGGGAGAGGGGGGGGCATAGGTCCATACGTTGTTGATCCTCTATTTCTCTCCCTAATCTAACTAGCTCACTGACATTTTGCTCGTTGAGCCCCCACACCCCCACAGGCTAAGTCGTAACTAACACACACCGTGTTGCATTGTGAAACTGATGGAAAGAAATGTATTATGAATGGCACTGAGGTGGGGAAAGCAGGGGAAATCCATTGTGCGTAATATTCACGCAGCAGCTTACATACAATGACACAAAGTCAGATGGAGGCGGTGGGGAAGCACATGCGTGGGTAGGTGAAGAGGGAACCAGATCTACGTTGCTGGCTCGTGTGTGTGTGTGTGTGTGTGTTTATCACCAATTTCATATGTTTCAATTGCTGTGAACGTTTAACTTAGTGTGAAATACCATGCTGTATCTTTATATCCCCCATGCCTCCAAAAGGGGTCAAAGGTTAAATATTCTTGATATGTGTGTGTGTGTGTGTGTGTGTGTGAATGTCTCCCGTACATTTTGATGGTGTCATCAGCGTGCCACTTCAGGTTTCCACTCGCTTACAATTCACACATGAATGGAGAAAAAAAATTCAATGTTGGCGAAAGTAAAATATTTCTGTTTTGTAGTGACTCACTTTCAACAGCAACGAAAAATGCAGAGCAAAGTCGGTAACCATCACACGACCCCTGACATAAAAGATGTTTGGAGTCCTATTGCGTACTTTTGATACTTCAATGTTTCCCTTTGTCAAATGAGAACAATATTTCTTACCAGTTCTCTACTTGAAGAGGGTAGTATTAAGGATACTGCCCTTATCTTGGCAGAGCACTATAGTTAGGATACTGCCTTTATTTACTGAGAACAGTATCAAGAATACGGAAAACACACGTAATAATTAATTACTGTTAACGTTCCATTGATCAAATGCATATAATAACACACGTAATAATTAATTACTGTTAATGTTCCATTTATCAAATGCATATAATTATTTAGACCCAAAAACATAGGCCTACCGCAATCTGTACAAATCGGAAAACAAGACTACACTGTACATCGACAATTCTTAATCCCTAATATGTGCAAGCTTAGCAAGCTAGCTATCTTTCCCAACACATTCTCTCCTCTTCCGTCCACCGGTTATTTCATGACTTCACTTTGAATCTAAATTGATACATTTGTTTGCTTATTTCAGACAGTTTATTGATTTTCTAAATCTGAAAGTTTCTTTTTCTGCGAGATGCGATGGAGCCAGTTCACGGACTACCCACTAAAAAAATCATCTTTTTTTTTTTTTTAAGACAAACAATCTGCTGAAAAAAATGTTGAATGTGTTTCAGTTGACTGCCTTGCTGCGTGTCTTACCTTTTCTTGTCAGACACCATATCACGGCCACAACTGGATCGCTGTTTTCTGTGAAGCACCAACGTCTATAGATCTACATTTAGATCCAACTTTGTCGGACTGGACATGTGTTCTGACTATTTCTTTATAAACTTTCTGAACAACGCAGGCTCATGTTACTTGTCTGAAGTGTTCTATCGTACACCAAACATCCTGTCGTCTGCGTCCAAGAAGAAAAGACAACTCTGAAAGAACAGGGTAAAAAAACAAACAAAAAAAAAAAACGTGGCGTCTGTTCTAAAAAGGGAAATCAACTCTTACCAAAAAAAAAAGTGTGTGTGTGTGTGTGTGCGCGCGCGCGTATATGAATATGTGTGTGTGTGTGTGTGTGTGTGTGTGTGTGTGTGTGTGTGTGTGTGCAATATGATAATAGATTTGTCTTCAGAGTTGCACAAATGTGTGTGTGTGTGTGTGTGTGTGTGTGTGTGTGTGTGCCTGTCTGTCTTTCTGTCTGTGTCTGTGTCTGTGTGTGCAATATGATAATAGATTTATCTTCAGAAGAGTTTTACAAATGTGTGTTTGTGTGTGTGTGTGTGTTGGCTGGGTTAGTTGGTTTGTTGTTGTTTTTTTCCTCGTGTGTGAGTCTATGTAATAAAATGCTTCCGTTGTCTGTGTGTCCACATGTGGGGGAAGGGGTGGGGTGTCCATGGTTAATTTGTCAATTTCATTTTACATAGAAATATTTTGGCAGTGCCAAATTTAGATTAAACGTAGAGGTAAAAAAACAACAACAACAACAATAAAACACTCAGACACATTAGGTTGTAAGCTTCCAGGTTGAGCCATATTTCCGGATCGGGAGCGGTTTATTCCGCTTAGCCTCCTGCTTACGATATATACCTAATTGCTCCGTTATCAGCAGAAACAACTTTCGGTTCGACAAACGCTCGTTTCTGATGCTGAGGAAAAAAAGTAATATCATCTGGATCGTCATGAATTGTTAACCACCCACCCCCATCCTTCTCCATCACTCTCTACCGTCGCCGTTGTGTGTGTGTGTGTGTGTGTGTGTTGTGCAGCAGGAATCACACGTTTACCATGAACTCTCTCTCTCTCTCTCTGGGTTTTGATAACACTTGGCTTGAACGCACACCCAAGGTGGTTTTATACTGAAACATCCACGCTCTTCCCTTGTCCAATGTGTCGGTTGCAAAGGGAAGATGAAATGCATTTGTTATTTAACTGTAAAGCATATGATGATATTCGTGAAAATGTGTCGTTTTCCATGCACTCTCTCTCTCTCTCTCTCTCTCTCTCTCTCTCTCTCTCTCTAATATCATCAGCTTAGATGAACAGACTATAAATAAATAAACGAACGTACTGCAAGGTGTAAAGATATCATTGGTGCGTTGAAAATGAATTACGATGACGATACAGTAAGATAACTTGCCATGTGCATTGCTGAAGCCTACAGTATTCGTAAGAAGAGTAATTCATGTCAATGGCTCAATTTCGTTGATAGAAAAGGAATGCATTTGTCTTCATGAACTTGAGTGGTCAAGTGTCAGTTTATTTGACTCCAAATATTTTTCGTTTCTGTTCTATTTTGTTTCATTATTTTCATCATTATTGTTTTGATTTGCACCCCCATGTCACTAGAGCTGTGTAGCTAATGATGTAAAACCTTTCAGTGTTCAGTGTTTAATGTTCTCTCTCTCTCTCTCTCTCTCTCTCTCTCTCTCTCTCTCTCTCTCTCTCTCTCTCTCTCTCTTTGTAGGCTCTAATGATAAATTATGAATCCCTGCATTATCAGTGATAACAAGACCAGCGTTTGTACCTCACCCATGAAACAGAGACGATGCATCCAGCCTGCCTTTCAAAACGCGCATATAATCTAACCATAATCACTTGCCAAGAGCGAGGACACCATTCATATTCTTCCAGCAATACGAAGGGAATTGTATTGCCATTTTCCACTTCAAGCAAGCAAGCAATCGCTATGATATTTTCAAAACACTTGTTATTGTCGCATTTCTGTCTGTAATAGGATCTGGAGTTGTCTGCTTCTGAGAACGTTTGTAGATAGGGAATAAGACATACACAGAGAGATACAGAGAGAGACAGAGAGAGAGAGAGAGAGACAGAGAGGGGGGGGGGGGGTAAACGAAACGAATGTTATTTCATGAGGGTAGTGAAACAAGGATTGTTACTTTTTTTCTTTTTTCTTTTTTATTTACATTCAGCCCTCAAAACAGAGCAAGAGAGAGTGATTGTAAGAGGGAGAGAGAGAGAGAGAGAGAAAGGGGGCGGGGGGGGGGGGGGGGCAGACAAACAGACAGAGAAAGGGGGAGGGGGGAGACAGACAGACAGACCTATCTGTTTTGTGCACCAACCGGCGTCATTATGGAGTTCGCAGGAGTTTAAAGAGTCTGCCATTGACTGGCTACACTGCTTGATAAGCAACAGACGAAAGTAATGCATGTGTGTGTGCGAGCATATAAGTGCTTGTCCATGTGCGCAAGTGCGTGTATGTAAATGTAAAAATTGCCTTAGCTTCCAATTGCCGGGAATTTGAAATCCCCACAAGGGGCTGAGAGTCCAATTTCACCGTGACTGTCCTTCAGTGGTAACTAGTTACTTCTAACTTTTAACTGTCATTGTCTCCAGAAGGGTAACTGCAACAACGTACAATTGGAAGCTGTCCAGTGCGATTTCCACACAGGATCTCTCCCTGCAAACGGCAAGGCGCTCAAGTACAGTCCATACCCCCCTCCACCACTGAACACGTATGTCATTATCTCCCCTATTCTGCATTTTTAGTAACATTGGAGTTTACAGGAGACACACACGCCAGGTGATGCAGCCTAGGGAGACAGGATAACCAGAAAAGTAGATGGGGAGAAGGGGAGGGACTGTATCGAACACGACATTAGCACCACTAGAACAAAACACGTCAAGTCGGGCAGCGAATTTGTCCTCCCTTTTGGGGGGGAGGAGGAGGTGAGGGGAGCGGATAGGGGTGGGGGGGAAGAGATGTCTGTGGTTCGAATTCAACATTTCTGATGCAAGCTTGGCGGGCCAGGCGGAGCATCCCGTCGAAATTCACAGGATTCGCATACCGGTTCAGCAGATCACCGCCGTCCAAAACCTCAGCGACTAGTCCTTTGGCCCAAAGCCGATACTTCCACAAAGTTTAAGAAAAACAAAACAAAAACGGCCATAACATTTTGCGTCATCCCTCGGACAATGCCTGTAAACAACCGAACAGACTGGATGACAAGAAGAAGAAGAACAAGCACTTCTTTGGTTGAGGTGAAGAAGGGGGCGGTTGTTTTCCATCGTCACCTTCATGGAATGAGCAACAGGTCTTCCATCGGTGGAAGCCTTTTCTTTCTCCCCATCTGGTTCACATCTTTTGAGAAAGCACATGTGCGCTTTTGTTCTTCCGGAAAACACGAGAAAGTTTTTTGGGGTGACATTTTTTCTTGTGTCATTTTTTAGATAACCAGGGTAAACGTTTGAGAGAGCGAAGAGGGCAGAATATCTGCCCTTCACCACTTTCAAAAACAGAGGCTTGAGGAAAGAATATTTCTCGTACGTTTATACTGGTTGAGGTCATTGAGTTGTTTTTGTTTTTCAACCAGAGAATGATAGATTTTGAATTCTTAAAGTCAACTCTTAATTGTACTTTTACCTAAAGTGGAATTCTGAACTGCCACCAGAAAAAAAATCCAGCTGATTAGCCTATTTGTCATTACAATCGGAATAAGATATCGATCGGCTGATGTAGGTGTGCTTGTAAGAAAGACTATCGATCCACGGTCTCTCAATGAAAAGGCATTAAGATGACCGTGAGAGTTTTCCGCCAGCACCAGCTACTAAGTAGAGGTGAGTGAGCCATGTTTGACCTCAGACGGACAGACAGGGATTACACGGTCGAGTACCACTCACTTCACGGACGCGTCTTGCACAGTGTTGTTGGAATCTCCTCACCGATGCTGCAGACAAGCCTGGAGCCTGGTTGACGCCGTGGTATAATCGTGCTGAGAGGAGGCACCCTACGTAAGCCTGTCACGTAGTCCCATACAGACCAACTGACCTCAGAAGCATCCTTCTTCAGCGTCGTCATCTTCTCTGATCATCATGAAAAGAAGAATATAAAAACGGACTGTCTCAAAAGGCTGTGGTCTCTCAGGCCCTTTGTGATGGGGATCCCAGTCCGGATTTCTCCTCCCTTCCAGTTCCATGCCCGCCACAGTTCGTGTTACAGCCCTTCTTTTGCTAGCACACTCATGGATAGCAGCCTGGACGAAAGGACGTAGTTACGGTTTCTCTTTTCAGGAATGAACCCTCACTGATTTAGGAATCCGCACCAATCAGAGCACTAATCAGAACACTAATTATTGTCAGATAAAGCGGATGTTTTTGTACAATGTTCGTTTCATGCGTTTGTGTGAATAAGAACAGGTATTATCGGACACCACCAAAGTGATTCAGCAACAGTGTGTACAAGGTTTTCTCTAACAGGGGGACTTTGGCGGACTGACGTTCATAGCTCCTTATGAAGTGCAGAGGCCGGGGTTTTCACAGATCTGACCAAAGATACAGCTGTGCACAAGGAAGTGGTAAGCGTGGCCAAAATGCACTGAGAGGCATGGAAATGTTCTTTATTTAAAGTTCTCTCTGAAAAAAAAGGCAAGTCAAAACCGCATTTCTATGCAAGGCGGCACGGCAACAAGTTTATTTCACGTGCCCCCCCTGGGAGCATTGAAACAATGCACACACACTTTTCGCCGGTTTTCCCCTCAGTTCACAAGAAGGCATGGATGACGTTTGAGACATAAAAAAAATAGACATACTAAGGTGTTTGGGTGGGGGGTGTGGGAGACAGAGATCACATGTCTGCACCGACACAGACACGTATGCACGCAGTCTAGACATGCGTCTGAGAGCATGTTTTGCTTCTCGTCTCGTCCTGCACGTGTAAAAGCGGGTTTTCCACAGTAAAGGGGGGAGATGTGGGGGCCAGTGGGGCGGGGGAAGGGGGGAGGGTCAAAGCGACTGGTCTTTGTGATTCACTCCCGTTGGTGCTGTTTTGCTGTTTTACATTTGAACCAATCAGAAAACGTACCACTTTTTGACAGCTGTTTTGCTCTTGTGTGTGTATGTCCGTCTTCTGATGTTTGTTTTCAATTGTTTTCTTTCCCTTTTGTGTTTGCATGTCTCTGATTTCCAGACCAGAATGGCCGTGCAACATACATACATGCATACACCGATGCATCCACATGTATGTATGTATGTATGTATGTATGTGTGCACGTGTAATGTGTGTCTGTGTGTGGTGATCTATGAGAGTGTGCATGCGTGCGTATTGCTGTACAATTCACGAGGAAATTGCGCTAGGGCCAAGCATTGCATTAATCAGCAGCTTTTAACTTGGAACAGCAATACATCTATATACCTGAGAATCAGTTGGTGTGTGACTGGGAAAAGGAAGACCTCCACTTGTTCATTGACAAATTGTTTGTCTCAGGGCATTTGTGTTACACATGTATGTTTATATGTATTTATGCACGCATGAACAGTGTATAATACACAACCGAAATGCATGTTTGCATTCCATGTACGTCATATACAACGGAGTGTGGATAAATCAGAAAATAATCCAGACCACAAAAATCGCATTCCTCTATTAGCTTCTTAAAACCTGAAAGACGAAGTTTCATTTTGAAATTTTTACTTTTTTCATTTTATATGTATGGTAAAAAATATGTTGGTGTAATCTTGTTTTTTTCTGGAATAAGATTTTCTTTCTTTTTTTTCTTTCTTTTTACATGTAATTCGCTTTAAAAAAAATCTTAAAAAAGTAATTAAATGTATTTCCATGACAAAAAAGTCGTCATTTCTTGTCCTCTATCAACATGACTGTAATTGGGGTTATGCTTTTGGATGATCAGGTCCATAACACTCTGTTCTCGAACAATGGGTGTTTGCATTTTGATTGAGCAACACATGATTATAGTCTGTGTCAACGGTTTTCAGTAGTAAAGCTTTACTGAATAAAACTGATTGCAGTCCTGTTCCCAAGCTCTCCTGTCAGAATTGACAGGATTGGTAGACATACGATCTTTTTCTCTGTCTCTGTCTCTGTCTCTCTCTGTCTCTCTGTCTCTGTCTCTCTCTCTCTCTCTCTGGGTTTTGAGCCCACCCTCCCTCCCTGCGCCCTCCAGCCCCTTCCCGTCTCTCTCTATATGCATGAACGCGCACATGCACGCATCAATGTGTCTGTCTGTCTGTCTGTCTGTCTGTCTGTGTCTGTGTCTGTATGTTTTTGTGGGTTTCTTATTTCTTTGTTAAAAAAAAAATGTGAGCTTTAACTTCAACAGTTTGATCAACCTGCCAGTGGTGAAAAGTTCTCAACAATTTAACCATGGGCAATATTTCTGAGTGTGACGTGAACAAATCACCCTCCGTTTGACTTTCGAGCCTTAAAAATACTCTTCTAACGTGAGGCATTATTAACAAGATAAAAAATAAAAAATAAATTAAGTCTGCCTGCCAATATGGTGTTTCCAGAGAAAATGATAAAGACAGAGAGCGGGAGAGGGACAGAGAAACAGAGACAGAGATAGAGACAAAGACAGGAAAAAGACAGAGATAAAGAAAGACAGGGGACAGAGAGAAAGAGACAGAGCGACGATAGATACGGAGAAATTAGAGGTGGGGGACTGGGGGAATGAGAGGGAGATGAGAGAGGGGGGACTGGGGGAATGAGAGAGAGATGAGAGAGGGGGGACACACAGACACCGAGAAACAAACACAAAATGCGAGAAAGAAAGAGATCGTTTTCTCTTCTTTGGGGAAAACTAAACAAACATACAAACAAATCGCACACAAACGCATGCTTTGAACTGGCCACAGGAACGGGAATTTCCGTTATCAACGCTCCAGCACAAGAACTTCGTATGCAGTAGTCACACTGTGACACCAATAAGCATTGACGTCGTAGATTGATCAATAAGTCTATAGACCAGAACGTTTGTGTCACATCTTTTGGTGTTTAACAAGAATAATAACAACCTGAGGAATAGGTTTAGAAACCCTAACGTTTTGTCAAAATACAAGTTATTTTCGTCTCGTTTTGCTTTCATTATTCGTTGTTTGCCCTTATCATTTGGTATAACATATGCTTAGTTGAACAGATACTTTTCTTATTCCCCAAGATAAGACGAATCGAAAACAATAAGCAGGTAGCTCAACAACGGGAAAACGTTTACGTGTGTTTTCCCTTTGTTATCTATTCGTTTAACGTAGCTCTCCATTCTACGCCTGTCTGTTTTTAAATTAATTGAACACTTTCATGTTATCTTTGTTCGACTTGGTTTCCAGTTTTAACGTTGTTATCACTGTAATGTCATTTTCATCCCCTGGTAGCACACTGGAATTGTGAGCTGTGACAATTTCATATCATCAAATTTCATAATTACTGTTATATATGTTTTTCGAAAGCTTTTTATTCATGCAAAGAAAATGATAATTGCGAGCAATTACAGTGAAACACATAATTTACATTGCACAGATGGCAGTGGCAAAAAGCGAGAGAGAATGTTTACACTTTTTTTTTCTAACTTTTATCGACGTTACTCCAACTCTCGGCTTGTTGTTTCACACATTTGAAATCGTCCTCTTTTTTTTTTTTTTTTTTAAACACAGCGGTCATCATGATCTTTACTTTCCTTTTTAGTTAAACATTTCATGGAATCAATGCAACACACACACACACACACACACACACACACACACACACACACACACACACACACACACACACACACACAATTTAAGAAAAGAAAAAGGAAAAAAACAACAACAAACAACAACAACGAACATTGAAATGATACGATGCAAACACGAACAGGATTTTTTTCTTTTCTTTTCTTTTCTTTTTTTTTTCCCCACTGCCAAACCCCCACCCCTTCACTTCAAACGGTTGAACGGAGAGATACAAACGGTTACTACTCACAGACCAAACAGTCATCCTCCAGGGGAAGAGTCCTCCAGTGACGTCAGACCAGCGGCTGGCGGGGCGAGTCACACAGTATGAGTGTGACTTGTGTGTGTGAGAGAAGAGTGAGTGTGTGTGGTGTGTGTGCGTGTGTGGATGTCCACGTGCGCCGCTGGGTCCGCTGACAAAGTGAGCGGCTGCCTCTGACCGTCTGCCTTTTATGGGCAGAGGG
>NC_134894.1:54405129-54415129 GCF_041734735.1 Babylonia areolata | reverse complement strand
AGGGACAGGAATGACACACAGTGTTTCAAAAACGCAAGTTGCTGACATGCGTGGAATCGTCATATGACAGGGAGCAAAAAAACAAAAAAAAAAAAAAAATCTGCATGGTTTCCTGCATAAATTACTGGCAAGTTTTTACCTTCAGTTTCAAAATCAAGCTTCCCCCCCCCCCCCCCCTCTCTCCTCCAGCTACATACAGATTGACATTCACTGTGTTATTCAAGAGAGCGAGCGAGGGAAGGAGCGAGACACACACACACACACACAGAGACTGAGACTGAGATAATTTATTCATTGAAGGCCACAGCCTCACATGAACACGGGGCAATAACAAAATTTGTAAATGTCATCATAACTGTCAGTGTTTATGCAACTGATTTCACAGCTTAATAAAGAAACAAACTAAGACAATGACACACAGAGAGACAGAGATAGAGAGGCAGACAGACAGACATACAGAGAGAGAGAGCCAGAGAGAGAAAGACAGACAGAGACAAAGATAGACATGGAGAATATGAAAATTAAAACTGATTTATGCACAAGACACCCGGCCCGTTATGAAGGGGCGTACACAACAAGTATGTTTTATATATGTATGTGTGTGTGTATGTATGTATGTATGTATGTATGTATATTTAAAGCCATTTACCGAAGGTTTTTTCATGCTTTTGTAAATACAGCAATAAACTGCACTTAGCGCACGTAAAAGAACCCACGGCAACAAAAGGGTTAATCATGGCAAAATTCTGTAGGAAAATCCACTTCGATAGGAAAAACAAATAAAACTGCACGCAGGAGAAAAAAAAATCAAACAAAATGGGTGGCGCTGTCAGCCGTGTAGCGACGCGGTCTCCTTGGGGAGAGCAGCCCGAATTTCACACAGAGAAATCTTTTGTGATAAAAAGAAATACAAATATAAATACAAATTCCATGCTATATTTACCGTTGTGATAGAGAAGGGGGGTGGGGCGATTATCATCAGAAATAATATGGTAGGACTTATTCTATCCTTAACATACACACACACTCACTCTCTCTCTCTCTCTCACTCTCTCACCAATAATGTTCAAGTAAGTAAAGGTGTGTGTGTGTCTGTCTGTCTGTCTGTGTGTGTGTGTGTGTGTGTCTCTGTCGGTCACCAGTGAGTCTGAATGTGTTCCTGTGCATGCGCGCGTGTGTGTGAGTGGGAGGGGCGAGGGGGGCTAAGGGGGGGGTCGGGGGAGGGGGGGGGGGGGGGTTGGTGGCGCTTCACTATGGCGAAGCCCTGAGAGCAGCCCGAATATCATGCAGAGAAATCTGTATTGATAAAATATCGATACAGGTGAAGTACAAATCCAGACACAAGCGAAACGAAGGCAGGGAACACATGCGGCAGCGGAGATCAGCGAAAAACACAGCGTTAACTCCCGTGAATCGAACTCTTCACACGCGGGGAGAGAATTATTTCCCCGTACTCTCTCTCTCTCTCTCTCTCTCGTTGCACAATGTTCATGTGAATCTCTTCACGTGGGGCTAAGGACTATATGTGAATAAACCATTCCATTCCATTCCATTCCGTTCTCTCTCTCTCTCTCTCTCTCTCTCTCTCTCTCTCTCTCTCTCTCTTGTAATAACTGATTTGTTGTGTAAGACGTCAAAAGAAGATCATGTGCATTTTTGTTCTCTGTTGTCCAAGACTTAACATTAGCAGGGTTAAATTTACCCATCCTGAATTTTGCATACATCTTATATATATATATATATATATATATATAAACTGAGCTTGTTGATGTCATGCACATGCTGGTGTTCTGCCAAATGTTTCTCCTTTTTTTTTCTTCTTTTTTTTTTAGGGGTTTACAAAATAGAGAAAACAGCCGTTTCATAGTTTTGTTTTCATTGTTTATTTATCAGCAAGTTGTGTTTACCGTTCAAACATAGACATTAGCATCTCATGTACGGTCGTCTTATGGGTATTTGTATTTGTATTTGTATTTCTTTTTATCACAACAGATTTCTCTGTGTGAAATTCGGGCTGCTCTCCCCCAGGGAGAGCGCGTCGCTACACGGCTGACAGCGCCACCCTTTTTTCTTTTTTTTTGTATTTTTTCCTGCATGCAGTTTTATTTGTTTTTCCTTTCGATGTGGATTTTTCTACAGATTTTTGCCAGGAACAACCCTTTTGTTGCCGTGGGTTCTTTTACGTGCGCTAAGTGCTGCACACGGGACCTCGGTTTATCGTCTCATCCAAATGACTAGCGTCCAGACCACCACTCAAGGTCTAGTGGAGGGGGAGAAAATATCGGCGGCTGAACCGTGATTCGAACCAGCGCGCTCTGATTCTCTCGATTCCTAGATGGACGCGTTACCTCTAGGCCACCACTCCACATATCAGTGTCTATGGTTCAAATAACCCTTCACAATGGGCTGTGGCATTCATGAATAAATCATTCATTAATTCACTCTCTGTATCTTCCCTTTGTGCGTAAATGAATAAAATATGCGTGTGCGTGTGTGCGTGTGTGTGTGTGTGCGTGCGTGCGTACGTTCGTGTGTGTGTGTGTGTGTGTGTGTGTGTGCTTTTAGGAAAACTGTTTTGTTTTTATTGTCGTTTTGATTTTGTTTTGTTGTTTTTTGGTGTGTTTTTTTATCGGGTGTCTGGGACTCTTACACAATTCTAAGTAGGTTTCATTGTCTTACATCTTTTAAGTGAAGCAGCGACATATTCTGCTCCCCCCCCCCCCCCCCCCCCCCCCCCCCTCCCGCGAAGATGGGTTGTGGCAGGTATATTTTGTTTTTCGTTTGCAGCGATTTCCGGATTTGCTCCTTTTTTTTTCTTATATATATATATATATATATATATATATATATATATATACAAAGTGCCAAATAATCAGTCAATCAAAAGACATTTTGTGTTCTGTATTTTCGTTATGATAAAGTCCTTCTTGACTAACCTGCTTATTTTAATGGGAAAGGATGATTGTTCTATAATGATAAAAAGAATAATCAGTAATAACAATTATTATTCTTATTATTATCATTTCTGAAAGCTTACCGCTGAATCTTATACAGAGACAAATCAACGTGCTTTCACACTGGCTCTTTATTCAGTATAAATAGAAACATGGTACTGGACCATCAGAAAAAGAGTATGTTAAATTAACTAAGACCTGATATCAGATTACAATAAAATTGTTCTAATTTGTTAAAGAACGCTGGAATGCGTACTTTTTGTTTGCTTATAAAATTATTCGCATTTGTTTCAGAACTCTAAAATGCGCACTCTGTGTATAAAAAAAAAAAATCAGATAGGGTGGACCATTGCACAATTAACAAACTGAAAAGCTTTTCTAGTTTTTTACCCAAAAAACTAAAATAAATAAATTAGTAAATCAATATATTCAGGATAAATAGATAGACAAATAAATTATAGATAAATAGATAAATAAATAAACAAATAAATGAATAGATAGATAGATAAAACAGAAGTTCTTTTTACTCGGCTGGAGAATGCAGATGAAACTGAAATGTGATTTATATATAACCATCGCGGCATCCATGTGTTTATTCTGTATTGTCCGTATATTCTGTTAAGCATATTCAGGGTTAACAGGTGATGCCAGTCTTGAATGAAATGCTAATTTGTGTTTTGCGCATTCTTCTCTCATTGCGGCTGTGTGCACATGTCAGATGACCGGTATAAGGACAGGCCCGGAGCTTCCTTTTTTTCAGGAAGTGTCTGGGTTTGTTGCAGTGTACCTTTCATTAACCTGTGTGCTGGCTGAATCGGTAGTACAAGCAGCATTGACTTGAAGTTGTGTACCTTGTGAATGGAGAGAGTTACCCCTCTTTATAGTTTGTTAATTACTCACTCACCTGGCCTTATTATTCTTTCATGTGTTTAATAAAGGACCAAAATTATAGTCAAAGTCGATTTTATTTTCTCATTATCTTTGTTGTTGTGATGGTCTTGTTGTGCTTTGAAAATACTGTCTAATCGTCTTTTGTTTCACTTTGAAATCGCCCTTCTTATTTTTCCTGAACAAACTATGGACAGAGTGAAAGAAAGATCAGACAATAAAAGATCTGTCAAGTTATGTTATATGCGATGAACTTATCAATACTAATCTTGAGGAAATTATTCTATATCACCGGCAAAGTATTATCAAGTAGGCCTACCGATGCCATGAAAATGTGGTGAGTTAATTATGTGCATGCAAGCAAGCAAGCAAATCACACAAACATTTATGCACCTAATTTCTTTGTAGTTTACATTTCTAACTTACAGCTTGTTTTATCAACACGCAGTCACTTACCTTACAGCAAGGAGACCTTACAGCAAGGAGATCGCTTTGGCTCTGAAGTCAAGTCAACAGACAGTCTCAGTGCCGGGAACTACATTTTATAAAGACCCTATTATATAGGATTGTCTGGAATGTTAAAAGCAAAAAAATAAAAGTTTTTTTTAATCACCCTCACCAAGTACCATCAGCATCGCATTTCACTGAAGAAAAATAATAAGTCAGGTCAAGACCTTCCTGCTCAACTGCATCAGCAAAATGAGACTCCAAAACTGACGACAAAGCAAACCAGCACCATGGAAAGCAGCCATTCAGACAGCAATGTACACACCTTGCAGTCTCCATTTAGAGGAGAAGGCGGACCCATGCGAAAGCTTATCACCCCCAAAATGATATTTTACAGGGTTTTAACCACGAAGAGGCGGGGCCAAGAGGGATCTTAGCATCAAAAAGCAGCAATGTCACATGGTTTTAACCAATCACAGGGCCCGCACACTTCTGTCGATCAAATACAAAGCGGATCATCAAAGTTTCAGCCAATCCCTGGCCCGCATTCTGACGAGGTGGTCACGTGTGCAGGGCGAGGTCTAAGGTGTGTGGCACCAAACAAACCACAGATCCCAGAAGACACGTTATGGCAGTATCAGTGGTACAAACTCATGCTAGAAATCAGGTGAGGAAAACGACATTGTTGTCATGGCAAGACATGCTTACTGAGATGTAAAGTCCTATTTTTTAGCAATCTAAATCATTGCACCTAATTTAACGGCATTGTTTGTGCAGGTATGAAACGATATTACCATTAGTAGATGCTGTAACCCATTTTCAGTGGAGTTGGACTCTTATTTTGAACGTTAGTTTACTCACTACCGTGTCACCATCTTGCTTTTCCTGCTTTTCGTCCCACAAACCACGGGAATGTGACCACTAGGTGCAGTAATTCATGATGCTAAAATAGGACTGGGATAACAGGCTCCAGTGGGACAACTGAAAGTGTTCTGAAGTCCTCACGGCTGTATGTGTCGTGTTCAAGTTCGAATCTGAGCCCCCTCGTCTTTTCCTCTGCTGTTTCATTTTCTTTGACAACGGGACATTCGTGCTCAGAAAGCAAGGCGTTTATCATTGTAACTAACACCGCATTTCAACGCGCCTCAAGCCAATTGTCTGTTCTTAAAACCCTTTCACCGCCAGTCAGTATAGACTGCAAAATGCCCTTGTGCTGCAAACACAGAAAAGATTTTGTCAAAGAATAGCTGCGGATTCTCATGTGATGTGTAGAAAATATGGCCTATCCTACCACGGAGAATTCAGAGTTGTAGGTTCATGGATAACAGACCCATGATGTGGTCGCATTTCAGTTGCATGGATGCTCTATGTAGCTGGTGCTGAAATCCTACACTGGCGATGAATTGATTTGATTAATATGATCGAAACAGACACTTTAACATTTGTAACTGAATTGGAACTGAAACTGACACAAACGTGTCTGGATTGAGTCTGAACTGTATGTGACATGTAAGTGATTGCGTGCCTTGTGCCGGTCAACATTTCTGATAGCTTATTACGGGGTACAAATGTCTGACAGTCGCTGTTCAGACTGGTCGGCGGGACAGTGTACAGAACAGAAAACGTGTGTTTTAAAACAGAATATATGTCATTTCAATCCAAATGAATATGCAGCCAACTTGATACAAAGCAGAAGCGTGGTGTGTGCCTACAGGGAATGTAGGGGGTATATTATATAACTTTCTTCTACGAACGGAGGGCTGATAGAATCAACATGTTTTGGGGTTGGGTGTTTTCTTTCTGTTTTTAATTTAGGTTTTTGTTGTTGTTGTTCTTGTTGTTTGGAGGGGGGGGGGTATCATACTTTGAGGGAAATGGACGTGGCAGATGCTTGTTTTGAGCGCCTAAATGGAGTTTGAATGCACTTGGATTTCTCAGCTACAGTTTTTGTAGACCTACCCATTTGTTGCTTTCCAATACTTCGAGAATTATACAATTAATATATATATATATATATATATATATATAGAGAGAGAGAGAGAGAGAGAGAGAGAGATGAATAACAGTCCCCATTCAGTTACCAGATATTCGCATAGTGTCTTCGTGAGGAATTCTTAACGTTTTCTATTCTATCAAAAATTCGAAGTAATTTTTAAAATGGCAGTTTATGGTGAAAGAATGTCAGATCGCTAGATATTTGTTTTACGTCCTTACCATAGAAATCGAACCACAAATTATCTTTATCATATTAAGGGACCTATCTGACAGTACACTGACACCACTGAAGGGACCTATCTGACAGTACACTGACACCACTGAGTGGACTTATCTGACACTACACTGACACCACTGACGGGACCTATCTGACAGTACACTGACACCACTGAGTGGACCTATCTGACACTACACTGACACCACTGAGTGGACTTATCTGACACTACACTGACACCACTGACGGGACCTATCTGACAGTACACTGACACCACTGAAGGGACCTATCTTACACTACACTGACACCACTTAGTGGACCTATCTGACACTACACTGACACCACTGAGTGGACCTATCTGACACTACACTGACACCACTGACGGGACCTATCTGACAGTACACTGACACCACTGAAGGGACCTATCTTACACTACACTGACACCACTTAGTGGACCTATCTGACACTACACTGACACCACTGAGTGGACCTATCTGACACTACACTGACACCAGTAAGGGGACCTATCTGACACTACACTGACACCACTGAGGGGACCTATCTGACACTACACTGACACCACTGAGTGGACCT
Organism: Babylonia areolata; assembly: GCF_041734735.1. NCBI lineage: Eukaryota > Metazoa > Mollusca > Gastropoda > Neogastropoda > Buccinidae > Babylonia > Babylonia areolata. The sequence continues at coordinate 54,408,037 of NC_134894.1, read as the reverse complement.
ATCTGTCAGTACACTGACACCACTGAGTGGACCTATCTGACACTACACTGACACCACTGACGGGGACCTTTCTGACACTACACTGACACCACTGATGGGGACCTATCTGACACTACACTGACACCACTAAGGGGACCTATCTGACACTACACTGACACCACTGAAGGGACCTATCTGACACTACACTGAAACCACTAAGGGGACCTATCTGACACTACACTGACACCACTGACGGGGACCTATCTGACACTACACTGACACCACTGAGTGGACCTATCTGACACTACACTGACACCACTGACGGGGACCTATCTGACACTACACTGACACCACTGACGGGGACCTATCTGACACTACACTGACACCACTGATGGGGACCTATCTGACACTACACTGACACCACTAAGGGGACCTATCTGACACTACACTGACACCACTGAAGGGACCTATCTGACACTACACTGAAACCACTAAGGGGACCTATCTGACACTACACTGACACCACTGACGGGGACCTATCTGACAGTACACTGACACCACTGAGTGGACCTATCTGACACTACACTGACACCACTGACGGGACCTATCTGACACTACACTGACACCACTGACGGGGACCTATCTGACACTACACTGACAACACTAAGGGGACCTATCTGACACTACACTGACACCAGTAAGAGGACCTATCTGACACTACACTGACACCACTGACGGGACCTATCTGACACTACACCGACACCAGTAAGGGGACCTATCTGACACTACACTGACACCACTGAAGGGACCTATCTGACACTACACTGACACCAGTAAGGGGACCTATCTGACACTACACTGACACCAGTAAGAGGACCTATCTGACACTACACTGACACCAGTAAGGGGACCTATCTGACACTACACTGACACCAGTAAGGGGACCTATCTGACACTACACTGACACCACTATGGGGACCTATCTGACACTACACTGGGTGTCTGTTTTCCGAACTCACAACGTTATGACTTCGAGCTTGGCGCTCTCCCGATGGAGCTAATCAGGTAAGGTCGTGGGTGTAGCCTGTTGTTTTTGGTTTCTATGTTCGTTCCAACAGCCTCCTTCACGTGTTTCTGGCAGTCCTGAAATTAAAACGGGTTTCGCGTTTTGGGCAGACGAAACCAAACAGTGACAGGAAAATGAAGACACACCTCAGCGAATGTAGTTAGGGTTTCCTTATCCATGCTGGTCAAGCGCTCCTCTCTGGCCCCCACCCCATCTCTTCTGAATAAAATGTAGTCCACTGCCCCTTTCCGAGACCCCTCAAACACAGTCACTAAAAGACCAGAAGCTCTCTCTCTCTCTCTCTCTGTCTGTCTGTCTGTCTGTCGGTCGGTCTCTGTTTCTGTCTCTGTCACACACACACACACACACACACACACACACACACACACACACACACACACACATTAACACACACGTGTACATGTACACAGAGAAAGACAAGAGAAAAGGAAATCAAGATTGCTATGTTTCCAGATTGTGTAAATTGGAATAACCAGTAGGCTACTTACAATACAGATTGATACTTCTGCAGTCGCTGCACAAACTCTCTCTCTCTCTCTCTCTCTCTCTCTCTATGTATTTGTCTATCTATCCATCTATATCTATCTATCTATCTATCTATCAATCTATCTAAGCATACAAGGTTTTAAGAAATTCGAAACAGGTCAGAGATCACAGTTTGCTTCCATACGACTCCGCTGCTCTCCCACCCCCTACCCCTCACCGCACCTGCCGACCCAACCCCCCCCCCCCCACACTCACCCCCTTCCTCCCCCCCCCCCCCCCCCCTCCTCCTTCTCCAACTTCCCCTAGAACACTGGAACAGCCTGAAACCACGCAACCCTTCCCCCTTTTGAAAAGACCCGTCCAAAAGGACACCTTGGACTCGAACAAGGCAATCTTCACCGAAATAACACCCAGCCTCCGAACAACTTGACCTTACGGTCATCAGCCAATAGGTCGTTAACACCGGCTCAACCAGTCTTGGCTTCCGGGGTCGGCTAGTTGGATAGTAGTCTCCCTGAGTGCAAAACGAAAATATTTCACTCGTTTGTATGTTGTTGTTTTAAGGGAGAATGGTGCGTGGTATGAAATATTAGTTGTTGTTTTTTGTTGTTTGGGTTTTTTTGTTTGTTTGTTGTTTTTTCTCGTGATATGGCTCAGCATATGATGAGATTCATGTCAGAAGAACGCGAAGGAGGTGGGGGGAAAAGTGATATCATACGAGTTGAATTTAACAACCCTATTGGCTGACAAGTTGTTGAGGGGTGGAAATCACACGACTGGAGCTGCATGTACGTGTGTTCCTACGCCAGCGACTGGGCGCCTGTGTTGGGCTGTGAAAAGGTCAAGTAATAGACGAAAGACGTAATAAAAATTTGATTACGTAACTTAAGGTTGTTGTGGTTTTTTTGTTCCGCATATCAAACTTGCCATGCTAACAGTTGTGTAAGCAAGTCACGTGTGAGTCCAGTTGCTGGTACAAGTAAACTTTTTCCCCTTCGTTTCGTTGTTGTTGTTGCTCATCCATTGATGGGCACGGTTCAACAAAGTTGATTTCAGTCGCGCTTTCGCTTATTTATTGATCTACAACGGTTGTCTTTGGCCAGTATACAGAAAGCACTCAATGTCTTGTAGCAAGGAACTCAGCTAGCGTAAAAAAAATGATTATATATGATAGATTAAAAAAGAAAAATTTAAGAAAGCAGAAAGAATTGAAAGTCTGACAACGTGAGACTCAGTTATCAAGATGATTTCAGTTTCAGTTTCAATAAAGTGTCGAAGCATGTGGACCGACCCATATACGCTACACCACATCTGCTTTTAACTCTCTCCATACGAACGGCGACAGAGACGACGTTA
>NC_134894.1:54342629-54400129 GCF_041734735.1 Babylonia areolata | reverse complement strand
CCGGAAATGACGAGTGCACTCTGTCGCCGGGTTGGAATTCATGACCTTCTGAAAGCCTTGTGCTCCCGCGGCTGATCACTTTTCCAGAAGTCGGAGAGATCTGGAGCGATGGAGAGAGAGAGAGAGAGAGAGAGAGAGAGAGAGGTAGAGATAGAGAAAGTGAGAGGAGTGAGAGAGAGAGGGGGAGAGTGAGGAGGGAGTGAGAAAGAGAGGGAGAGAGTGTGAGGAGGGAGTGAGAGAGAGGGAGAGAGAGGAAACAGTGATAGAGACAGCCACAGAGAGAGAGAGAGAGAAGGACAGAAGAAATAAAACAAAAATGGTGAGGTGACGGGGCGGAGGGTTTGGGGGGGGGGGGGGGGGGTTCAGTGCGTGGTAACCTGGTAACCGTTCAAAACAATGCGTGACTTACGGGCGACAACTGGTGGTGGGGGGGGGGGGGGTGAGGGGTAGGGGGGGGGGGGCAATGCGCCACCCAGGTTCAAGACAGACGTCATCGGACTGCCGGCTGGATCTAGTATCAGTCTGAGAAACGACGGCGTAAAATAGGTGGGATGATCACTATGACGTTGATGAGATGATGATGATGATGATGATGATGCAAAGATTCGTTCATACTGCATGATTGATGTTGTTTACCTCGTATGCAACAGCCTCAGTCCCCCCCCCCCACCCCCATACCCCCCACCACCACCCATCCCTTCCGACCTTAACCAACAGGCGAACACACCTGCCTCGCTGTATTGTCTGTGGAACGAGACTGGTGACTGATTTATGGGTCGTTTCCATCAAGGTCTTAATTGCTTCTTCTTCTTGTTAAAACAAAGGAGTGGAAGAAAGAGGGGAAAGGAAGGTGAAACAAGAGAAAGAAATAGACAACGAAAGACAACAACAAAAACAACAACAAAAAACCAAAGAAACAAAACAAAGAAACGAAGAAGGATTTATAAATGTATGGGAACAAATACGAGAGTGGAAGAGGAAGTTTATTAATGTCCAGTCACACATACTGACGATTCTAAAAAAATAAAAGGATAGCAATAAACACACACAATAAAAAGAAGAAAAAAATGAAAAAGGCGAGACTGGCCAATGGTGAAATAAAAAATTAAAATGGAAAGCATGAAAAAAGGGGTAAGCGGAATGAAAAGAATGAAAGCCAAGAAAATAAAGAACGAACACACAAAAAAGAAAGGAAGGAAGAAAGCAGACGAAATGGACGAGCATGTACATGAGTGGTAGCCAGGACCAATCACACTCAATTAGCCACCCACTGCTGCCCACACTCCTTCAAACTCCTTCAGGAACTTGTAGGCACTGCCTCGCTGACGTAGGTTGTACTCCGCGTGGATTTATGTGAATGTACTCGCTTGTACTCAGGCTCCTGAGCTTCGTTGTTTCGCTGGTTTTCGTGCATAAAAAGACACCCCCCACCCCCCCTGTGTGTGTGTGTGTGTGTGTGTGTGTGTGTGTGTGTGTGTGTGTGTGTGTGTGTGTGTGTGTGTGTCTGTGTGTGTGTGTGTGTGTGTGTGTGTGTGTGTGTGTGTGTTGTTTTTAATGCAGAGAGAAAGAAAGGAATGAAGAGAAGAAAAAAAAATTCGGAGAAGATGACACAGAGGAAGTTAAAGAAAACAGATGAATGAATGAACGAATGAATAAATGAAAATAGAGCAACAGAACAGCAAAAAGAATGACTGATAGATAAATAAATAAATAAATAAATAAATGAATAAATAAAAAGGCCTGGGCAAAAAAGAAAGAAGGGGAAAAGACGACAGACAAGAAAAAAAAGGACGAAAAAAGAGAAATAAAGAATAGCAAACTTCAGTAAATAAATACAGATTTTTTTTTTAAGGCAAAGAAGAAAGTAAGAAAAAAAAAGACCACAAAGATTGAAAGGAACACAGAAAACTAAAACTCAGGAAAACGAAAAGATTAAGGGGGGGGGGGGGGGGGAAGCAGAAAAGACTACATCATTAAAAGAAGTTAACTGAAATTGGAAAAAAAAGAAAACCCATTTTATCCAAAACAGCGAGCTGCTCTGTGTTTTGAACTGTGACGTAGAAGACACGCTGACCCCTTTCAGGTCACGGGAGTGCACTCCCCCTCCCTCTCCCCCCCCCCCACCCCCGCCCCCCCCTCCACTTCTGTTGCACAAGAGGGTTACTGCGATTTATTCCCTAACCTTCCCCTGTTATTACCCCCCACACACACACACACACCCTCCATTCCATTCCACTCCACCCTACCTACCCTCCCTCCTCCCCCTCTCTCTCCATCCACCCTTCCCCACTAATCTTTTAATCTTTTCCCTTCCTCTCAAGCCCCCACCCCCACTCCCCTATCCTCCCCACCCCCAGCCCCCCTCCCCCCGTCCTTCCACCCTCTCCTCTGGCGTCGATTCTCCGATTTCATGACGTTGGGGTTTTAACTTTACCCACTTCACTCTCTTCCAACACCCCCACCCCCACCCCTCCCACTACACACACACACACACACACACACACACACACACACACACACACACACACACACATCCTCTTACTTTTCGCTTGTTTTCCGTTGCTTGATTTTGTTGTTTTGCCGCTTCCCCCTCCCCTCCTACCCGCCCTCCATCCCCCCCTGACCGACCCCCCCCCCCTCCGCACCCCCGCACCCCCGCACCACCCCACCCCCACTCCCTGCTTACAAGGTTACTTTCTTTCAGAGACGCATAATTTGCACAGCGTAAAATGAAAAAAAAAATGTTATGAAAACATAAAAGCAGTCATGACCTGTAAATGTAACATACGTGAACAGGTCATTATGACCAATGTCATTCCAAACAGAAAAACAGTCCAGCAAGTTGTCAACAAACGTCTGTTTGTTTGTTGTTGTTGTTTTTGATCAGCAACACAATACTGACAATTTAATTTTCAACGGACACCTCTCTTCTTCTCTAAAAAAAAAAAAACAACAACAAAAAACCAAAAAAAAACAAATATACATTTTGACGACGGGCGCAATAGCCGAGTGGTTAAAGCATTGAACTTTCAATCTGAGGGTACAGGGTTCGAATCTCGGTGACGGCGCATAGTGGTAAAGGGTGGAGATTTTTCCGATCTCCCATGTCAACAAATATGCAGACCTGCTTGTGCCTGAACCCCCTTCGTGTGTATATGCAAGCAGAAGATCGAATACGCACGTTAATGATCCTGTAATCCATGTCAGCGTTCAGTGGGTTATGGAAACAAGAACATACCCAGCATGCACACCACCGAAAGCAGAGTACGGCTGCCTACATGGCGGGGTAAAAACGGTCATACACCTAAAAGCCCATTCGTGTACATACGAGTGAACGTGGGAGTTGCAGCCCACGAACGCAGAAGAAAAAGAAGAAATCACTTTGACATGAAATAATAAACTATTTACCACTCAGTATGTTGTTACTGTCTGTGTGTACGTCATTTCAAAGAACTGGTTAATGAAACTCAAGCTTCCGGAAGACTGTAATCCAAACAGCCTGATAAAGGAAATTCTAAATCATAACTAGATACCATTTGTAAGTATCTACAGTATGCCAATATATTTTTATATAACAATTTTGTCACCAAATTTTTTCGCCATACACCTATTAATTGAAAACTTGGCAAGTTTTGCTTAAAAGCCCAACAGGTCTTCTGTTGACCGTTACGAAAGCATTCTGTGAATACCGTAAAAAAATAGATAGATAGATAGATAGATAGAGATAAATTACTTTTTGCTCCTGGGGGAACTTTCTCGATGGGGGTGGTGGTGGTAAAGTCATGGCGTCGCACTGGTTGAGGCAACGTGCCGAAAGCTCTGCTTTCAGGACAGACCAGAACAGAAAGTTGTGCGCGTGGCGCGTGGGGCGTGGGGCGTGGAGCGTGGGGCGTGGCGCGTGGGGCGTGGGGCGCTGCCTGAGGACCCAAAGTGCCCACAGTGCACAGAGTGTGACACGTCATCCCCATGCCTGGACGCATAAAGTCGGTCGTCAACAACTCTCTCTTTCGCCCCCTCACTTCGACCTGCCTGCGTGTGAGCGCAGCCCGGCGTGTGTGTGTGTGTGTGTGTGTGTGTGTGTGTGTGTGTGTGTGTACAAGGAAATGGTCAGGCATGCGACAGTCGTTGAATTTCCCTGTTCAGTGGGCTCATTCTTCATCTGGAACACCAGAAAACCAGTGTGGATTCCGGAAAGAACGCCGCAAGACAAAACGAAGCACTGTAAGCAGCAAGACGGCTTCAAGAGAAGTGTCAGGAACAGAAAGCCGACCTTTGCGCCACCTGTGTCGACCTGACCAAGGCCTTCAACACTGTTAATTGTAACCTGAGAGATTGTTTATCTTCATAAATTCACGGCCAGGTACAGATGTCCCAGAGGACATACACCGTGAAATCATAATGGACAAACAATTCTACGTTCAAAGTCATTACCACTTGCTTCACAACAGAAACAGAAGCAGTGATGTCCCGATGGTTGCTTGTGACCCTGTATGCCGTATTTTAAAAAAAAAAAAATTTAAACCGAAAAGGGATGGAAAGCCCAGAGTGTGCAAGCTTTGGCTGTCGCCGTTTATGTGGATGCCCTGCCCTGGACCTAAATGAATCATTTTTTTTCCTGACGGAGACAAAAGAAGGAACCAACGCTTTTTTATTTTTCTACATCCTGAAAAGGGGGAAATGGAAAGGAAAAATCAAAACAAAACGAAGATAAGAACAAAAGAATGAAAAACCGTTTCTTTGTTCGCTGAAGTGTGTAATAATATCCTAACTATCTTATCTGCTGTTACCAGGTTCATTTGAAATCTGAACGACCAGAAAACGATCTGTTTAGCTTCTGCCCTTACGGTGTGTGTGTTCTCAAGTGGCAGTTCGGATCTTTATTCTTCCTGTAATAAATGTTCAAAAATAATAATAATAATAATAAAATATATTTAAAAAAACACTTGAGAAGAAGAAAAAACAGGTTTAAAACAAACAAGCAAAAACACACAGGGAAATCCTGGTTCAGCTGGCACCATGACAAAACACTGGGAATGGAAGAATGATGAAAAATTAACGAGAGTCGAGTGTTAATAAACGACAAGGAGAGGAGGACATGGTTCCTGTCAGCACAGCTTACTCATCACTTCAATTTTTACGCGCGGTCTTCGTTTCTTCTAACATCTGTAAGTGCGCGGGTTTTGACGGCACTAGACACGGCGCACATAAACCTTTCCGCAAGTTCCCCCCCCCCCCCCCCCCCCCCTCCCCCCCCGGTTGCATCCTGTCATTTGCAATTTGTCTCGGTTACTCTTACTGACAGAAGTTGGAGAGGAAAGAGACATGTACTGAGTACAGGCCTAAATCAGACCCATCCCCATCTGTACGCTTCACCAGAGGTGAAGGACCTGTCGGCACCACAGACATATATATAATCAGAGCTGTATACATCTGTGGCCGGTACTTGCCGGATTCTGGCACTCGCAAAATTCTTCCGACGTTTTTTTTTTTTTTTTCCTGGCTTTATTCCAGCTGAAGAGGAGACAGGTTAATATCACATTATTACGTTAAACCTCGACAGATTGTGCATGGGGATCAAATGAAAGAAAAGAAAGAAAAACGTTAGTTCTGATATTCAAAACAGCCCATGTATCGGAACTTTCGTCCAACATGCATTTCCATCACGCACCCCCACAACTTCCCGTTCCTATTCGCAGAATACAGAATGACGAAAGCAGCACTAATGCAATCTTACACCCCTCGTGCACGGAGCTCTCCACGAAACATACACTCAATGAAATGATACAAGCATCAAGATTTTCAAGCACTCATGTTTCATATGTGCTCGTAAGTGCATTATGCCTATTCGTACTTCATGGGTCCTGTTTTAAATTTAAAGTCCCAGGACAGTTGAAATTGAACAAGGGAGAGCGCGTCGCTACAGTGAGAGCGCCATCCTTTTTTTTGGGGGGGGGTGGGGGGGTGGGGCGGGGGGGGGGGGGGTGAGGGAGTGGGGGGGCATTTTGTTTCTGCCTGCAAGTGTAGCCTATATGCATTCCAGTCAAAGTGGATTTTTCTACAGAGTTTTGCCAAGAACAATTCTATTGTTGCCGTGGATTATTTTTTGTGCGGCAAGTGCATGCTGCACACAGGACCTCGGTTCATCGTCTCATCCGAATGACAAAGAGTGTAGACCATCACTGAGGGTCTAATGGAGGACTCGAACCTCAGTGTGCACGCACAGGTAGTCAGTAAGATACGTATAGTAGATTGTGAACTTCGTTGCATCAACTCTATCCATCAGTACATTTCTGTTGAAACTACTAAAACTCTTATTTCTGTTTTTGTGCTGTCACGAATCGACTACTATAATTCTCCTCTCACATGCTGTCCACATGATCTTCAGCGAATTCAAAAACTTCAAAACAATGCTGCCCGTCTGACTCTCAGAGTCCCACGTACTGATCACATTTCTCCCCACCTCTGCACTCAACACTGGCTCTCCACTGAAGCGAGAATCAAATACAAAGTTGCATGCCTCTGCTATTCTGTTTTCCACTCCGCATGACCTGCATATCTTTCTGACCTTATCAGTGTTTGCACTCCCTCAAAAAATCCCCGCTCTTCCTCTGACTGTTACCGTTTGAAACTTCCTTATGGTGAACGTTCTTCTTTCTTTACTGCTCCTCATATCTGGAACAACCTTCCTCATCATATCCGTGCATCCCATTCTATCTCTGCTTTTCCCAGAAAAATCACTAAAAATTCATCTTTTTAAAACCTATCTGTAAGCACTCTCAGCTTCCTTCTTCTCCAACACCATCCATGTCAGCTCACTTTGGAGTGGGAGAGAGAGGGGGGGGGGCGAGGGAGGGTTAGAAAGAGAGGTCATGAGTGATCTATGTAATGTGTACTTTTTTTTTTCTTTCATGTAAAGCGCCCTGAGCTCCTAGAGAGAAAGGGTGTTATATAAATGTACATTAGTGTTATTATCATTATTATTATCAAAAGATAGCCGTGTCCCGAGTGGTTCTAATAGGGTACGGCACAAAAGACTTAACTAAATATGATTAATTGAAGGATAGACAAGATCCCACGCACAGGCCAGGAACGACGATTCTGCCAGTATATAATACTTGTAATTTACTGATCTGACAAAAGAGGTATTAATTAATTAAGGTGGAACAGAAACACAAGTTTCCATTCAGCCAATGACGTACCGCGACGCGACACTGGCCGAGCCGTCAGCAGGTGGTCTGGCGAGGACAAAATGATATAAGCGGAGTGACGTCACACATTCTGTGCGCGGGTTAGGAGGGAAAACTGTCGTCCGCTAATACAGCTTGTGCGTGAGGCAAATATTGGAGCAAGCATAGCGCTTGGTCACAAAAATACTGGTCAGTGTGGGAATCGAACCAGTGCGCTCAGATTCTCGCTTCCTACGCGGACGCGTTACCACTAGGCCATCTCTCCGCCATAACTGTACGCAGAAATACAGAAGAAAGGGAAATATGCATATATATGGATTGCTTCATGGCATATGTTTATATCCAAAAATATATATATATTGGATAGATTAATGAACATACAAGTAAATGATTTTATGACCATGGGTGGTCCTTATGATATGGTTGTTGTTGTTATTCTCTTTCTCCTTTCTTGCATACAATTGTTGCCGTGTATACTGATTCGTTATATTTTTCATTTTATTCATTTTTGTTTTGTTTGTTTGTTTGTTTATCTATCTATCTGTCTATCTATTTTGCAATACCCCCCCCCCCCACCCCCCCACCCAACCCCTTGTCAAAATGACTGTAAATGCCTTTGACAATAAATCACTTTACGTCATGTTATGTAATGCCATCTCTCTCTCTCTCTCTCTCTCTCTCTCTCTCTCTCTCTCTGTGGCTCTCTCCCTCCCTCCTTCCCTCCCTCCCTCCCTTCCCCTACTCCCTCTCTCTCTCTATCTCTCTCTCTCTCTCTCTGATTCAGTTCAAGAAGCGTTCCGAAGAGAATGACAATGTATTCCTTGGTTATTTTTATTGCAACACTACACAAGACAAAATGCACCAGTTGCACTTCTACTGAAGTATTCCTCCCTGATCACAAGTTTACTAGGGCTCAGCACTGAAGGAGTGAACACGGCACAGTGACAAAAAGTGTGAGGATGGCCAATAAAGGGAGATAAGAGGGTGAGAAGAAGTACGATCTCTTCCGGCGACACCAACAGACGGCAAAAGGCACGGCGGAGACCGCGACAACCGACCCAACTTCCAAGTTCCCGACTGACAGGAGAACGAAAGCAGGGGGAAAACCCAACCGGTGCCACGTTTCCTTGCGATCTCCCTAGCACCATTAGTCTGTCAGCGAACTCTGGTGCGCTGCCTTTCATGTACGAGAACTGAACGTAATTTAGCTTTCACGGTTTCATCAGGAGACGGTGTGGTCATATTATTTCATCTCATCTTATCGTCGTCTTATCTGATCTGATCTTATCTAATGATGTATCCATTTATTTGTTGATGCGGTTGGTGTTTTTTTTCCCTCGAGGTCTGACTGCTGGTCAGGCATCTGCTAAGCAGAAGTGGTGCAGCCTGTATGGATTTGTCCCGAACGCAGTGACGCCTCCTTGAGTGACTGAACTATCTTCTTCTTTTTTCAATTCATTTATTTAATCATTCATGTATTTATTTTTACGGAGAGGGTTTTCAGGAGCTAATAGTTTGGCTGTGTCCACATTTCTCCATATACGGACTGGGTTTTTTTCTTTGGCTCCCCCCACCCACCTCCCTAACCCCCATCTACTATGCCTGGAGTGGGGCCTGGATGCTAGTCTTTCGGATGAGACAATGTACCAAGGTCCCGCGGTGCAGCCACTTTGCACTTGGCTCATGTAAAAGAACCCACGACAACAAAAATCATATCCCAGACAAAATGCTGTAGAATAAATTACATTGTGATAGTAAAACAAACTAATTTTGCAAACGGAAAAGGGGAAGAAAGAAATATGTGGTGCTGCGTTGTTGTGATGAGCTCTCCATCCATGGAGGGGGGAGGGGGGGTGGCGAGGCGAAATTCATACCGAGAAATCAGTTGTGAGAAATGTAATACAATACAATACGACACAACTAAATGTAACACAACGCAACACAACACAATAAAATGCAACACAACACAACACAATACAATGCAATTCAACGCAATACAGTATAATACAGTACAACACGATCCAATACAAATAGCACGCAGCGTTGCCACCGTGTTAAAAACAACAACAACAGCACACAAAAAAACAAAAAAAAAAAACAAACAAACAAAAAAACCCACACACAAGAGAGAGAGATAGACAGACAGAGATAAATGAAAAAGGATGGAAAGGGAGAACATGACATGACAGTGAACGAACGCTCACCTTTGCGTGGACGAGCAATAGGGTCAGTTTTGAAAATAAAACAGTCGTTCTCAAACTCTCCCCCCTTCTCCCCCTCCTTCTCCCCTCTCTCTCTCTCTCTCTCTCTCTCTCTCTCTCTTCCCGTGTGTGTGTGCGTGCGTGTGTGTGTGTGTGTGTGTGTGTGTCGTCAAGGCTGAATGAATATGGCATTTAAGCTGGGTCATCATAGAATTACCCAAACTTAAAAACCTTGGAAAAGCGAAAAATCAAGTGAAAAAAAAACACATTTCCTACAAATATGTGACTTTTCCAAACTAATTTGGCGAACACTGGTCCCCCCCCCCCCCCCACCCACCTCCTCCCTGTGTTTCATGCCCTTTTCTTTTACACCCCCCACCCTGGTCCTTCCACTCATAACCACCCCACCTTGCCGCAACCCTTTCCACAGCGCTGTCCAATAAATCCTCTTCCACGTCTCCATTTCCTGTTTTTCCAGGCTAAAATTTCGTCGTGGAAATTGCTGTTCTGACAAAAAGATTTTTTTTTATCGTTTTCGATGACTAGTTTTGCAAGTTTACAAGATATATTTGGATTTATGATTACACGCATTATTTTGCTTTAGTCTTCTATGTTAACTTTGAGCGTGTTTCTTGTCACATCTCTTCCATTATGTATTCGAACTGATCCACTTATAAACTCTACCGAAAAGTTGTCCGAACAAAGGCAGTGCAAACTCAGAAAAGCTAGTTGTGGTGACTGGCTGCCCATGACGTCATATGACCTACTTCTCCCTCTTCAAGCGACGAAAGGTCCACCACAAAAGCAGGCCTGCAAACCCTCCCTGACATGTCCACAGTGTTTCCCCTCATGACGGAATGAGTAGTGTTCACAACAAGGCGAGGACGTTCACTCCGTCAGTCACACAGAAGAGTGGAGGGGAAGAAAGGTGAATGTCGCCCAGTATCCCGTCATCCTTCGGCAATGAGCAGCGGCAGTTGAGTAACGAGACCTTTGTTTGTTTTGCCATCATCGTTCTTTATCGAATACCTGCACGGTTTCGTATTCCTTCTTTTACGGAACTAAAACATGACCAAAAGGTCCTCTTCGTTTCAAGCTGCTGAACCCCACCCTCATACCCACCCTCACTTATGCAGTTTCAGTTTCAGTTGCTCAAGGAGGCGTCACTGCGTTCGGACAACCATATACGCTACACCACATCTGCCAAGCAGATGCCTGACCACTTATGCAGCTGTATCCACATTTCTTCCCTTCCGCTCATCTGTGTGACTGGCAGAGTGAACGTCCACACCTTGTTGTGAACACTACTCATTTCGTCTTATGGGGCGTGGGGGGTGCGGGGGCACTGTGGATATTGCCACCCTCGCTTAGGCGTTGGATTTTTGATCCAGTGTTCACCAGTGATCAGGGTTCGAGGTCCCGTGTCAGCATGGTGTTTTGTCCTTGGGCAAAAAACATTTCGGCAATGTCCAGTTTTTTCCCCTCAAGACAGAATGAGTAGTGTTCACATCAAGGCGTGGACGTTCTGTCTGTAAGTCACACAGAGGAGAGACGGGGAAGAAATATGGATATTGTCGATACTTCACTCCAATTATCCTCACTCCTCTATTGGCGCCTGGCTGGTTACAACGGTGGATGGAGGAAGGATTAGGCCCCGCCTTCTTACGCGTGGCCTCAGACACAGTGGAAAAGAAATAACTGCCTCGATGTCTGTTAATCATTATGGGACCTTAAACTTTTAACTTTGACCCACTTGTTTATTATGTATCCCATGTATATACTGCAAAAAAATCAAATGAAATAAAGAATTAAGATATGAATGTCGATAGTATTGAAGCTTGCAGGATATCCGTCCTTGCAAACAATCTGCTGTTTGACATCAATTATGCTTCAATGAGACATTGTTATGATTATCTGTGGAATATTCCAATTATCAACAATACAAAACTGTGCGTTAACCCCTTTCCAAACATCAAAATTGTTATGAAAGATACTTTTCTTACCAGGGCCCCGTTACAAAGAATTCTTTTGTTCATGGTCACATAAACTCTATGATACATTCGAAATAATTATATTCTACACACACACACACACACACACACACACACACACACACACACACACACACACGTGTTAATGCGTGTGTGTGTGTGTGTGTGTGTGTGTCTACAGATATTCAAAATATGGAGTCCTTTCTCCAGTCAGCAACAGCTTCTTGTCAGATCACCCTGAAACACCAGTACATGTCTGTGATACACCCCCAGATCTCATACAGGCCAGAGAAATGAATAAAATGTACTGGCATGCAAAACTGGGTGATTTTTTTAATAAGCACAAACACACGCGCACGTACGCACGCACACACACGCGCGCGCAAAACCATACACACGCGCACGCACGCCTTCCCCTCCACCCCCCTCAGCCACCCAAAGCCCAATGACACACAAACAAAGTGTGCATGAGAAAGGAGTAGAGCCAGTGTTTGGCAAGCGTGTCATTATCACGTTTCAGGGCTGATGGCCGTGCTGAAGGGGGGCGGTGCGAGTGACACCCACTCAAAGTGATCCAGCCGCTGACAGCACCGTCCTGACGTCGTATCAATCATTCATCGATGCACCACGCTTTGCGTTTCGTTGTCATCAGAACAAGTTATGCCCTTTCTTCTTCTTCAGCCTTCAATCATTTAATGTCTGTTCGTGTTAGACTGGTATCAGACAATGCCAGTGCAGTTATATCGTGCTTTTTAGGTTCTTTCATTGGACTTCGCAAGTTTCTGATTTCATTTTATAAATATAATTTTCATATTCATTCCTGTTTTCTAACTGGAACAACAATTTAAAAAAAAAAAATAATAAAATAAAAAATATTTATGTTCTCCTGACTCTCCTGCCAATGCAAGAACAAAACTTGGTAGAAATCAGAGTCTGCAGCAGAGTCAGTAATTGATTTGCAATTGACTGATGAGGGGACAGACAACAAAAAAAAAGTAGGCCTGTGTACCAAGAAATATTACAAGGCATACTGGAAGAGGGAAAATGATAAATATATATACATATATATATATATATATATATATACATATATAGGCAGATTAAAGCTCAAACAACCACATCCACAATTAAGAATTAGGCTTATACTTCTTTTTGATCTGCTTTTGATGAAATGAAGGAATAAGACACAGAACCCAGGGTCTAATGAAACAGATACTGCATATAACAGTGTAATGTCTAGCTCGTAAATGGCAGCATCGGTGGTAGCTGATATGTATATTTATAAAAACAAATTGTGATGATCTATTTGGATCATGTTTAATGAACATTCAGTTTGGATGATTTATAAGATACAGATGCATCTGTGTAAAGTAATAAACCTGTAATATGTGTCATCAACCATTAACATGACTGAACTTTTGTAATCATATATGAATTCTGTATTTGATTTTTTTCATAGTTTTTTTTTTCTGTCACATAATGTGTTGTTCGCTTCAATACATGCGTAACTTTATCTCTGCCAAACCTTTCAATAACGTTCTCCACCCTACGGTTTTTGTTGTTTGTTTTTTCATGCTAAAATGAGAAGCACTCAGAATTTCGAGGTTATGTGGCGTTCAACAGTCCATGTTGATTTTGTGCAGTGGACGGTCTTCTCGCTTTCACATTGCTTTTTATCGTCGCCTTCAGTTCCATGCCTTTAAAAAATATATATATATGTGTGTGTGTGTGTGTGTGTGTGTGTGTAGGATTTTTTTTTTTTTAATGTCCCGTCACACATATCGACGATTGAAGACATTTTGTTAAAGTATTTATGAATACATCTGAGTATTATCAGTTAGAGAGGGTGGGAGATGTGGATGAATGGAGGGTTGGGGGAAACTGGGCAAATGAGGGTAAAAATGTGGGTGAAATTTGTGTGTGTGATATTTCTCCAAAGCCGCCCAGCAGTCCCCTTTACACAGCCACATCAAGGCTCGTCTGCTGCAGAGCGACACTCCACAGGGAACTATGAATGTTAAGTCATCATTAAGCCACACACCAGAGGAGGCTCTGCACTGTGCTCTTGGGTCACCTCGGAAGTGTCTGATGATGCCTGTTCTGATTCCGCATAAACTGGACACCATAATTATATTAAGCTCCCTGCTGACAACAATCATATTCATTTATGGAGTGGAACTCGCCCAAGCTTGAATTAAAGTGGAGCGGATATTGAAACTACGGTCACCATGAGTCTAAGGCATGAAATGCTACATAATATGGAACTTTTTTTTTTTAAATGAATACATTTAAATATTTTGAGTGGAGGAGGTGCGTTGTAATTCTGATCCAGTGTTCAGCGGTGATCAGGTTTTGAGGCGCCGTTTCAACAGGTATCTTGGGAAACACAAAACACACTTTACTCAGATTTTCCTCACTTCACCAAGATGGAAATGATAGTACCTGACCAGTCAGGGAAGTTTAAAACTGCAGAAGGAAAGAATTGGGCTCAGCCTTCCTATGCCAAACCTTAGACACAATGGATCCGAATTTACTGCCCCAATAGCTATGAAAGAGAATGAGACCTTAAACCTTTGAGTATTTTGAACATCTAAAAAATATTTTTTACTCTATGCTTTGTTGTAAAGCATAGTAAACCTGGTCTTAGAGCAGTGTGTTCTGCTAAATAAAACAATTCATTATCATTATTAGTACAATGTTATTCCTTGCTTACGTTTCTCCACTGGCACATGCACGCACAAAACACAACATGACGCAACTTTAGATGATGCATTAAGTGTACTGTTATCCTGCACCCCTAACCCTCACCCTCCCCCCAAAAGATAAACAATATCTTTTCCATGCTTTGAAAAACTGATACACATGCATTAGTATGACAACAGAAAAAAATCTTGAAGAGAAAAAGACAGACAGAATGGCGAAAAGAGAACGATTGGATGTAACACCCTGCATGTGCAAACACAAGCACATTTGCACATATGCACATGCACACACACTTAATGAAAACCCTATTGATGTTATCTTCAAAATTACATTTGTGCAAACATTGAAAGGAAGTGGGAAAATTCAGAAAACAGTTGATCAGATGGAAAAACCCAAGGGATGTGTTCTTCTCATGACAGAACATGAACTGAAGCATTACACACCACATGTACAATAGAACAACTGCCAACAACATAAATCAACTAACCAAACAATGAAGTGCATGTATATGTATGTGTCAACAAATGTTCAAACATTTACACACATATGCACACGCCCGCATGCATGCACACGCACACACACAAACACACACTCATGTGCACACACAAACATACACACCCCATCATAAAGAACACAACTCTGAAATCAGTTTCTGCTTCAGAAAGTACCGGAAGCTTGATATTGATGGAGAAGAGAGCACACAGAACAGCACTATAAATGCACACACACTGTACACAGCTATGGACAATGTATAACAGCACCATGTCACAGAGTAACTACAAACTGCGTCAACATGCTCTCCCTCTTTCTCACTTCAAAACAACTCTTTACTTATGTACACAAACTACAAGAAGAACTGTTAGTTTAATCTTTTGTGAAAAAAATATATAATAAATAAACAAAGGGCAGGCTACTCTATGTTAAAGACTAAGTAAAAAATAATAATAATAAAAAAAGACAGGGCAAAAAAAGAGAATTTAAGTTAAAATTCTGAGAATGAGAGAAGAAATTCACTGCTTCACTGACCACAAGAAAGATTAACACACTCTGCTAACATCTGAAGGACAAATATAAAAATCAATTATAATGTATATATATAAAAAAAATCCTGTACAGCAATACATAAAAACAGCTGACCATGATTTACTGAAGACATGCAGTTACTTTTTACTATACATCATTACAACCAGCAGCTCTGGTGAGGTATATGACATTAATGCATCTTGATCTACACCGAAAACACAGGCAAACAACTTTGAGCATTACTAGCGTTATCTGTTTAAATAACAAGCACATCTCTCCTGAATACACAAGTGCTAGAGGGTGTATTTTGATGACACAACCATTGTCACAAACGTTCCATCATTTCCAGGACTTTTCTCCGCACCATGTCCCTGCAGTTTTCTACACTCCTTCTTGTTTTTTTACCGGCTATCTTGGATAAAAGATCTGATTTAAAATCACAAACTGAAAAGGAAAAATATGAGTCTGATATGATGGGAAAAAAGTGAGGATAAACTCTTCCATCTCATTTGCATATATCCTGGCTTTGCAAAGGAATGATTCAGCTCTTGTAACTTTTAGAGGTGTTTGATTGGCTAAGAGCGGACCGGGCAAGACAGGTCGTCTTTTCACTGTTAGCCACGCGAAATTTGGCCAAGCAGAGCAAACCCATAGGTTGCATCAGTTTGACATGGTACAGTATATGACACCAAAACAAAAGATACGGGTCTGATCTGATGGGCAAAAAGTGAGGATAAACTCTTCAATCTCATTTGCAGATATCCTGGCTTTGACACACATACAGTAGAGCCAGGGGAATCTGATGAACAGTTCTTCAGTGCTGCAACCCAATGGTTTCACAGGGTTAAGAGCAAAGAAGATGACAACTGTAACATGATGTACCATACTGAAAACATAACTCTTTCTTCTTTTCCTTTTCCCTCTGTTTTTTTTTTCCAGCTCAGTCTTTTCTTTCTTTTCTTTAATTTTTCTTCAGTCAAAATAAAGTAACCATGTGGTTGTTTAGTTTTTGTGTGAAAATGGCAGCTTCAGGAAGATCATTGCATTTTTTTTTCTTTGTATTGACAAAGGTAAAGTGTCATTCCTTAAACTTTATTTCACAACAGATTAACTCATGTCCATAAAAAAGATATCTACAACCTTCCCAGGTTTAAAATGCTTTCCAACACACAATAATTCATATTTTGGGTGGATTTATTTTTGTACCAATGTCAGTGGGGTTTTTTGTTTGTTTCTTTCTTTCTTTCTTGTTGTTTTCAGGGGGGAGGTGATTTTGTTTTTTCCTCCCTTTCTCTTGTTTCACTCAGGATCATATATTAACACAATATTATACTTTCATCATTTGGAATAAGCTGATTACTTTCATTCAGATCATTCTCAATTACCTAAAAAAAAATTAATTAATTAAAAAAAACTCCAACAGTATCACTGTATTTGTCTGTGAAACCAAGCAAATCATCCTTCACAACAATGGATAAATCATCACGATTTACAATGGACTGTGTAGAAAAAAAATTGATTTGGAAATGACAATCACTATGAACCAACCAAAATCAAAGACAAAATCATTATCTTTGTGCAAATGCACTGATCAAACAGCTACACAAATCAAATATCTTTGAGTTAAATACTTTTTCTTTTTAAATCAAAGGAATGTTCACATACAAATCACAACCTTCAAAACTCTTAAATATCCAACAAAACTGATTTCCTTAAAAAAAAAAAAAAATCCAATCTAATACACACATCAAGTCTGAACCGATTACATTTTTCTACATTCCAGATGGAAAAACATACACATGCATAAACATGCAGCAGTGCATCTGTAAAACAAATCAACTGATATTCATGAATGATGATATGTTTTTGGACTGTATAGAAAGTGATGTTCGTATATAACACATGTGAAATGTATGTAGTTATAAAAAGGCACTTAACTGTTCTTTTTAAGGTATGTAGTAAAATGATCTCATCATCGGGCAAAGCAGTACATGTGAAAACTGTAAGAGCCGATATGAATACACATTTCCCTCGCATACACTTCTGCTCAGGGGAAAGTACAATTCCCCACAAAGTTTGCAGCAAAACTACTCAACGTGAAGACTGTCACGCTGCAGCAACACTTCATGAATGCCGGCTCCTGATCCTTCTGTTCTTCTATATAAAACAAGCAAAACACACAACAAAGAAGAAAACACGAAAAGCTAACGTATCATTTACTCTGTAGACTCTACAACAGCCAAAACTGTCATGATAGAAAGCAACCCTGAAACAAGCACAAAACATTTCAACAACAACAAAATTCAGTCTGCAGATATCACACACAGGTATCCATCTTTGAACAGAGATGCTGCACATAAAACATTCTGTTCCCTATACCCTCCATTCCAAGTCCTCTCCCTTTCTGAAATGTTTACATTCAGATTCAGTGTGGAAATATTTCATTTTTTTTCTTTGAAACAAAAACGAACAACAAAAACTTAATTCTAGACCGAAATACAACAGACTGTTGTCTTTATTTATTATTTCTTTTAATTACCAAAAGGATAATGACCTTCTCTTTTCTAACAACCAATACAAAGCACAAAACTTCTCACAAATGAATCATTCCATTCAGATCACATTTACAAAGACAATCATCACATAAGTATCAATTTTAATCCGAATTTTTCAAAAAATGGATGGAATGAATAGCAAGGCACAACCAAATATGAATTTTTAACAAAGAAAATCAATAATAATAATGGCTGCATACTAGAAGTGGCAAAAACTGATATGTTAACATGGGTTTTAGTTCTTGTTTTTTTAATTCTGGAGGCACCTTTTGCAACATGTGAAAGATCTGTAAAGATAATGAACAGACTCACATCATGCACAGAAATAAAGTCCACTGACTGTTCATATCCTTTGTCATGGAAAACAATGACTGCAGATCAAGGAACGGACCGACAATATAAACCACTGTATCACATGTGGCAAAAGCTATCGTAACTATTTGAGTATCCACATAAGCTAAGTTTTTGATAAATATTTAATTTTTATGTTTACTCAAAGTGGCACTAATTAACTGAGATGCAGCACTACTGAGATTGAAAGTAAAACAATTCTATCGATGATCAAGGGTTGGCATTTCTTTTTCCTCCAACCATACATGAGATAAAGGAAAGAACTGAGAGTACACCCCAGTTACGGCGAGATCTCAGCAGGCCCAAGTATGGTGCGTTACTGGCAACAACAGCTGAACATTCTATTTTTCATCATGATAAACCTGACCATCAGTGCAGCTTATTTCTCATCATAATTACCTGTAATCATCAACACTATTGTAACTGACAACAAAGCATACTGAAATTTTTGAGTGAAAATTCCTTTTTACGATTCCACTGATACTCCCAAACCAGTGAAGTGTCAAAAGTTAAAGATCATAACTGTGTACCTTTGCTCTTTACGACGTCCTACAGCCAAACCACATTCCATTTCATCAATTGTTGGTGTTCCATTCTTATCAGAACATGATATAACAACAACATTCAAAATCCACAGCTTTGAAAAAAACAAAAAAACCCACTATACCTTATGCACACAACTCGCGTTTCCATTTTTCATGTCAAGCTTTGTTTCTGACACAGTTCAGTGTCACAAAGATCACAACAAAAATTTTCACATTTAAATTTGTCATGCAGATTATTATCCCAATCTAAATGCAGATTTTCTGCAGCTGAGAATCTATCCCACTGAATAAATGCAAGGTGAAATATGTGTGTATTTCAGATAAGCGTGCTAAAAATCACATGTTTAAAAAATTGGGTCCTTCATATCCGCTGCATGGCATTCCAGTCACCAGAATTAAAAATCTCTGTACACTAATACTTCAAACATATCAGACAGCTATTTTTTATGTAGTATTTGTAACTCATGTATACATACTCCTTATCAAGTGTGTGTGTGTGTCCTAACATACAGACATTCTTTAAGTGCTTGGATCACTGTGCATGAAGGCATGCTTGTGTGTGTGAGAATGTACACAGATCACCGTAAGTGTCTGAGTGCTGGTGCAAGGGAAGAAACACACATCTACAGATTAACAAGCCATCATAGCGAAGAGGCCAGCGTCATGGACTGATGGCTGGGAGGATGCGGGTTCGATTCCATGTGGAGATGGGGCTTTTCAGCCCATGGCCAGACTCAACCTTCAGTGAAGTGTTTCATGAGCTCTCTCAGACTGGCTCTGCAACTTAGCTATCACTGTCATAAATAGAGGCTTAGTAGGTGGTGTCCTAAGTATGTAAAATAAAACACGCACTACTGAACACCACCAAAGTGACTCAGCAGCAGTGCAGGGTCTCCCCTGGTGTGTGGCCTCATGACGACCTTACATCAGTAGTTCTCAGTGGACTGCTGCCACTGAGACTATGACAGACAAGTTCTAGTTCTAGTTCTTGTGGCTTATAGTCCCGCTGACCACACAGGGCCATGTCAGGACTGTCAAACCATACAAATGCTCAACCGCATCAACACAAAACTGTCACATTTACAAAGAAACACCAGGACAAACCCACAAAACAGTTCATGACACAGTATCCCAACCATGTAACTCCTTATGGCAAATAAGATTAGGCTGAGGACGCCAGCCATTCCGGTTAATTTATCATCCCCAGATTACAAAAAATTGTAAAAAAGGAAAAAAAAAACAATACTTCCAGGCCAAACAAAATACTACCTAATTGCCAGAGCAAAACAAAACAGAGAAAAAAAATGTCAAGACTTGCTTGAATAAAGAAAGGGGAATGGACTGGGAAGGCAGAAAAAGGAGACAACAGTGAAGGAAGAAAAAAAAGGCAGAAACAAAGAGAGTGATAGAAAAGAGCTAACTTCTAGCACAGAATTTCGAGAAGACGGGGATGCTGTTTATACTGAATGACCCCTGGCATCCCCACGGGGGTGTGACAAACAAACCTGGGTGTGGCTGTGTATGGGGGACTTAGAACGAGAGGCATAGGACTAATGCCACTGAAATGGTGCAAATGATGGGGCAGCAAAAAAGGAAAAAAGAGTATCTGCATATTACCTCTTTAATGCTATGCCAATATACAGGTACTTTGTATTTCCTGAAAGGGAACTTTTTGTGTGGATGACAGAACACTGCCCATATTCTTTTCTTTCTTTTCTGTTTTCTTTATTATTACACACCTACTGGCTTAAACATAATGACCGAGTTGGAGCTGAAAGCTCATGCATTGCCATATTCCTTGCTTACTTCCCATTCAAAACTACATTTTACTTTAAATTACACCCCCCCACCCCACCCCAAAAAAAGAGTCCAACATTCACAAAAAATATGCTATCACTTAACAGAGCAGCATCAAACAGTTTGCACAGGAAGGAACTTACACACTTAATGTTATACTTCTGACCAGGTAACCAGCTGGAACTGGATTCACAAACTTCCTTTGACTCCATCAAAAGCAAGGGGAAGCACCACTTCCTGACCAGTTTCACTGCAGACACATGACAAACCTCATCCACTTCTCCTGAAGGGAGGGGGGAACTGAAACAGTGTGTATACAGCATGTCAGGACACATCTACTGCAGTTCTTACCTGCAGACCTCTTAGCCTCCACATGCATTTGCAAGGCCCAGGTGGTTGATCACCGGGCTAATGCTATAAAACAACCCAAGTTCAAATCTCAAGCCCTGAAGTTTAACACTGGCATTCCCGCCACCCACCTCTGTGGACCATCAGAGCAGTATAAGACTGACTGCCTTCCACCACTGTCTTGTCATGACCTTCACCATCCGTCGCATCAACTGAGCAAGGCATCCACATTAACACATTGTGAACTCACCACCAGCCTCTGTGTTGTCCTCAGCTGGTGGTGCTGTCCTCTGCTCCTTTCACATCCTCTGCCTCCCTTACCACCCAGGTTATCAAAGTACTCTCTGATAACCCATGGTCAACTTCCTTCTCTGCCTCCCTTACCACCCAGCTTATCAAAGTACTCTCTGATAACCCATGGTCAACTTCCTTCTCTGCCTCCCTTACCACCCAGGTTATCAAAGTACTCTCTGATAACCCATGATCAACTTCCTTCTCTGCCTCCCTTACCACCCAGGCTATCAAAGTACTCTCTGATAACCCATGATCAACTTCTTTCTCTGCCTCCCTTACCACCCAGGCTATCAAAGTACTCTCTGATAACCCATGATCAACTTCTCTTCTAATAATTTTCTACAATGGAGACTCACAAAGGGAATGTTTGCATAATGATTTCATACTAACACAAAATGTGGTGGTCGTGTTTTTTTCTCTCAAAAGTTGACAGCAAATTCAAGCCCAACATGCACTTCAGAGTTATCAGTTGAAGGTTCAGTTTAAAGAATGTAAACAACAATATACTCTTTGTAATTAAGGTAGAATTATTGTGGGTATTTGTCTTCATTTGGAAAGAGGGAGTATGGGGGATGTTCGGGAGGGGGAGGGGGGGGGGGGGGTTAGTTTACTGTGTAGATATATTTTGATGAGTGAGGCCTGCAGTAGTTTATACAATAAAGCACTGTACTAAACTCAAGATCAGAACATATCTTAAGCAAATCCTGAATACAAATAACAGAGTTTGTGAAAAAAATAAAGATCAACCAGATACGCTCATATAACAATGCCTCCAGGGCTTATTTTCACACGCTGCATTTCCCAAACATCTTCTCTTAAAAACTATCGATATATACAATGTGCAGAATACCATGCAATACATAGCATAAAGTAAAAATGATGTAAGTTGAAACAAGCTGACAGTAAAAATTAATCACATAAATATATCTATATATGTATTTTTGTGAAAAAAGCATTAATAACTCTTTTTTCATGGATAAAAGAATGCATCAAGTTCACAGCTGAATGATCCAGACATTTCAAGAATGATATCAAGGATAAATAATAAAGTTGGAATATAAAAAAAGAACTGCATACTCATTTGGTATGTAACATGATTATAGACAGGAAGTCACAATCAAAAGATTTTTTCAAGTGCATATCAATGTCATCCATTACAGACTGTAAACAGTCTGAATGCTATTTCAAGATGAAAAAGGCAACAAATTCTGAACAACACGACTCATCCTTTTTAGTTACAAATTACATCCATGCAGATATACACAAATGAAATCCTGAACACATACTGGATTTGGATCACACAAAACCAAGTGACAGACACACGGATAAACACCATCCATATAAAATACATTTCTCAGTGGCGGTACTTCTAAACACATGTTCACCATCCGTGCCTGGTTCCTAAGCAAAACTCTGGCAGGAAACACAGAACCAATCTTTCCTGCATGCATATAAGCAGTGCTCAAGCTTCTATGCTCACCTGAAAAACCCCAGTTCTGCAGTTTTACAATTGCACAAGTACAAAATTGCAAGGTAAAAAGCCTTTGTCAACTTTTGTCAGAATCTCATGCTTAAGTCTGAGCACATCTGTGCACATTCTCTCTACAGGCCCATTCTTTGGAAAATGAAAACAGAGGCAGCGAACCGGGCACTGAAGAGGGCAGTAACATGACCTTGAAGTGCAAGGCTCCTCCTGGAATCGTAACTCACCAAACATTGTAAAAAGTTCAGACTTCCAAGTGGAATGTGAAACAAATTTATTTAAAGACTAACAATCTTTCAAATGATTTATAAATGTGTTTTTAAAAGAATTTCCTTACGAAATATGTTTCCTCTGTACAAAATAATTCAAAAGAAACAACCTAAGATGCAAAACATAAATTTGCTCCAATGAAAAGATGTTGAGCCAAAGGACTAAAACTGTTCTTTAATGCTGGAGAGCCTGAAGGGACATAAATGTAAACAAATGTTGATGAGATTTATCAGGAACATGTGTTCCAGGTAATCACCTTTCCACATTCACTTGATTTTCTTGAATATGGTAACTGAAAAGCTTAAAGCAGTAAACATATCTTGTAATCACCTTTTCACATGATTTTTATTTTTTAAATACAGCAACTGAAAAGCTTAAAGCAGTAAACACATCTCTCATGTCATCATCTAATCATGACGACATAAAACTATAAACAAACACCAATGATAACAAACTTCTCTCTGGAATGATGCTACTTTAAGCAGACAAGGCAAACAGAGCAAGCTGGCATTAAAAAAAAAATGCAAAAAACAATCACCTCTGCTTCACCTCTAAAACTAAACTATAATCATGTTTGCATTAAGTACTGGCATTTTGATGCTTTTAATCTTGCAGTCATCTCCCTTTCTACCAGAACAGAATCCACATGAGAACTAGGGCCACAACAGCCTAGCTCCTGTCACACTCTCTCCTTACGCACTATATCAATGCGTCACAGCAAGCACATGGAAATGGTGACTGGGAATGAGGCACACGCATACAAAACTATACAGGACCATGTACAGAGAGGATGGGGGGTTAAAACGAAGATTAAACTACAATCAGGGTACCAAGAAACCGCACTCAAAGTCATCTTTTCTTGCGCGTTTCGTTGCCTGGGATATGTCACCTTTTCCTTGAAACTCAATGGCTGCAATCTGTTCCCAAGGTAATGCCCCTCTCCTAACATATTTAAAACTTCTCCTCATGTGCTTCTTTTCATGCACTTCTCTCTAGGATCCCCTTAGAAAACATTTGTTCCACTCATTGATAAAATATCTTCCACTGTCATCATTCATTCTGCACTGTCAGCATCAGTCTCACGATGCACTTTTCAACACCCTTCGCTGGATGACCATCCATGGTCCACAGGTGTAAAAGATCATTGTCCTCCATGAGTTTCACAGTTCGGTTGTCAGTGTCACCTTCCGTTCTTTCTTTTCTGGAGCACCAACATGCCAGGGTGACAGTGGGTTGCTTCCCTTGCCGTCTGATGTGGATGTTATGACGGTAGTCTTTGCGCTGGTAGCTGAGGACACTTTGCGAGTGACATGTTTGGTGCCGGTGAACGATGTCTCCTGAAAATATGAACACAGAAACAATGTTTAAATATGTCAGAGAAACAGTTACATGATTTAAGAAGCACACCCTGTTGAATAAGAGGCAGACATGATTAACTGAACACACAGAAACAATGTTTAAATATGTCAGAGAAACAGTTACATGATTTAGGAAACAGACCCTACTGAACAAGAGGCAGACATAATTAACTGAACTGCAGATGACCAGCTCTCCCACAAGGAGCACGGAATTACTCAAATAATTATATTCTGGAAACATCCTTCAAATTGTAACTTCTCAATGATCATCAGTATTCCTATTACAGATTACTTGATTAATCCACATCAAAATGAAAATGGTAAGTATAAATGAGAAAAATAAATCTGAAGAAAATGAATTTAATATCTACTCCAATACCTAACTAAATCATCCACACCAGTCCTAAAATAACCAGTATGCCTGGACTGATAATAAGTAAAATGAATGTGATAAAATTACTTTAATTCTTCACCAGCGCAAGGGGAAAAAAATTTGAAAAGAGAAGAAACAAAGCTGCTTATATCAGAGAACAGTATGTGATTTGATTACCAGTGCATGCATATGATGTGTTCATGCTTGCATGTACAACTGTGTCTCCATATCAACAGATCCACACATGACAGTGACAGAGACAGAGCGAGTCTGGTAAGTATATGTTTGCACAAATAGCAGGTATTTTTAGGAGCACAGATACAAAAACAAAACAAACACAAATAAAGACAGAAAAAGAAACAGAGACAATACCATATCCAAACATACTTGATTATAAAACAAGAGAGGCAAGGCCTTCAAGACTCACTTGTGATACACTTAAAAAAAATCCAAGCTTTTTATGTATTGAGTATAATTTCAAAATGTAATGTTTAAGATGAGAAAGATCAGTTTAAAGCAAATTAACTCCCCTAGCATTAATTAGAGTAATTTCCCTTTTTTACTATCTGCACCAAAACATTTGCAAAATAAATAAAACTTCCATGCTTAGCAAAAGAAGTTCCTGTTTGAACAAAAAATGATAATAATGACTGCTCTAGTTGTTGGGTCAGAATATCAGATCAAAGTGCCAAGTTTAGAGAATACAAAAAATATAAATATAACAGTAAATGCAGTTTGCATATAATTAGGCTTCATTCTTTATTTTTTTTGTGCCCATCCCAGAGGTGCAATATTGTTTTAAACAAGATGACTGGAAAGAACTGAATTTTTCCTATTTTTATGCCAAATTTGGTGTCAACTGACAAAGTAGTTGCAGAGAAAATGTCAATGTTAAAGTTTACCACGGACACACAGACACACAGACACACACAACCAAAAGGAGGAGTTTGTATTATACTCCATGTTTGGTGTTAAATATACTTACAAAGGAATGATTAAGCGCTTATAGTTTTTAGAGGCGTTTGATTGGCTGAGAGCGGTGGGCCCATCTTTTCACTGTTAGCCGCGCGAAATTTGGCCAAGCAGAGCAAACCAATAGGCCTAGTTTGCATCAGTTTGACATGGTACAGTATATGACACCAAACACCGGGTTAAAACATAGACTCACTTTGTTTACACAAGTGAGTAAAAAAAAAATTTTAAAAGATAATAAAAATCACATTCACTGTCCACCATTCATCTTCCCTCTATGTAGCTTCACCATGAACACACACGCACACCACTCTACACCCAACATTTCACCATCCACTAACAACTACCTTGATTCAACAAACATTTGAACATTGATTTTTCATCTGAACACTATACCTTGCTTTACCACATGCACATGCACATGCACTCTACAATTTAAAAAAGTTTTTGCCTCTATGCAAATGTGCTGAGAATCGCCTTAATCTTTAATGTTCATACAGAAAAATAATAATAAAACAGAGCTCTTCCCCTAATGCATCTTTCTAAAGATGTGTCTCCTCAACGCCTTTTAGCTGAGATTCTTCCACAAGAAATTATATCCCATTGTTCCCCGTGTGCATGGGTGATACAAAAATTTTTCATCACCATTATCATGAATAAACAAACATACAGACACATGTTAAAATTGTAAACAACTAATTAAAAACGAATAACTAACATCTCAACAAGAAGACATGAGCAGAAGGGGAAACAATCAAGTACTTAAGTGTTACAAGGCACTAGCTACCAGGCAATACACGAGAACCATGTCCAGTGAATCAGCTGATGAACACTGGAGAGGCCAGATGGGTCAGGTCAGTGTATGAAACACACTCACTCACTGTGTCCGTGTTACTGATTGGTGCAAGCTGCCTTAACCCTTTCACCGCCAGTCAATTCAGAGTGCAATATTCCCTTGTGCTATAAACAGAAAATATGGTGTCTAAGAACAGCTGGGGATTTCCCCTGTCATGTGTAGAAAATATGACCATTCCTACCACCGAACATAAAGAGCAGTCGGTTCATGAATAACAGACCCATGATCTGGTCACCCTTCAGTGACATGGGTCCTCTACCTAGCTGCTGCATAAATGCAAGTTTGGCAGTGAAAGGGTTAAAGCAATGGATACAGTGCATCATTCAAAATCAACTACAAACAGCAGGATTTTTTTTTTTTCTTTTTTAAGGGTGTCAGGGGAGGTTAGGGAGGGGAGGGGGGGGGGCATTAACTGCTAGAATCTAGTATAATGGCTAGACTGGTTTGGCGATCAGTAATGAGAATGACACAGACTATGACTCTAGTATAAGATAGTTTGAGCAGTATGGAAAGCAAGTGCTGATGTTGGTATGCTTCATACTGTTAAGTAGTTCTATGCTATTCTCTACTTAACTGTAGAACAAACTTAAATTTATAAATCTGAGGAAAAAACCATTGTGATTTACTCATCTGTTTTGGGGTGGTTGTTTTTTTTTGTTTTGTTTTTTGTTTTACACACACACACACACACACACAAATTTTCATGTACCATTATATGTACATAAGTCCACATAACAGTATTTATTTGAAACTGTTCTCCGTCCACTTGGAGAACATAATTTTGCTAAATATATCTGTTCTGGTAGGTTAAATTAAAATGGTATGCACATATGAATGTATATCTGTATGTGTAGGGGTGTGCCTACATGCACAACTGAAATTGTGTGTGTATCTGAATGTGTGGGTGTATGTGTACATGCATGCATGTATCATTTGTCTGTGCAAGTTACTGATTGTCTGTGCAAAGTTATTGATGATTAATTTCATAAGTCCATACAGCCACTTTGCTTTCAGATTGCATTTTTGCTTGTCTGCTGACAAAGTGTGATGGCTTTTAAAAAAAAACAAGTCAGCATCAATAAACCATTCCAACAAATAAATAATACCAATAAAAGCAGACTGCAATAGATTGTTGACATGTGAAAACATTTTACGATGAGATATGGCTCAACAATAGCCGAATGGTTAAAGTGCTGGACTTTCAATCTGAGGGCCCTGGGTTCAAATCTCGGTGCACCTGGTGGGTAAAGGGTGGAGATTTTTCCGATCTCCCAGGTCAACATATGTGCAGACCTGCTAGTGCCTGAACCCCCTTCGTGTGTATGCGCACGCAGAAAATCAAATACGCACGTTAAAGATCCTGTAATCCATGTCAGCATTCGGTGGGTTATGGAAACAAGAATATACCCAGCATGCACACCCCCGAAAACAGAGTATGGCTGCCTACATGGCGGGGTAAATAAAAAAACAAACAAACGGTCATACACGTAAAATGTTACATGTCTGTCTGAGTGTGTATGTGTGTGCGTCTGAAATCTGATTGAATGACACGGGAAACGAATGATGAGTGCCCGGCCAGTGGCAGCCGTCAGTAGGCTCTACCCAGGTAGGCAGCCTGCGGTGCAAATGTCCCCATGTATGTAAAGCACTTAGAGCTTGGTCTCTGACCGAGGATAGGCGCTATAGAAGTATCCACATCAATCAATCAAACAAATGTGTTCTTGGGAATCAGGTTAATAATTACATACTCTGAAACTCCTTCACACACAGAGATGGGGGACATTGTTTTAACCCCTTGACTGCTGTGCCTTGAAATACAATTTGGAGTGCAAGAACTGCTTCTGGTGCACCATGAACTCTCTCCGGACGAAGGAATGCTCACGCATTCCTACACAAAACGTAGTCAGATTCGGACGAAGGAATGGAATAGCATTCTCCGAAAGTAAAATTCCCTCATGCGCTGTACACGTGATTTTGTGATTAGCCAAGCAGAGTGCGCTATTCTGGGTCCCTCCACAATCGAACAGTATGACTGGTCAGCCTGGAATGTGTGGCCTGTCTCGCACACACGCTGACAAAGTCACTGACCGGTCGTCTGCTCACATGCCAGCAAGATGAGAAATTTGATTTTTTTTTTATATGTAATAGCTCAACACATAATAAACCAGTTATGAAAATTTCATTTTCTTACACAGTGTTTTGTATTTTTTGTAATTTTTTTCCAAACCCTGACAAATGGGCTGTCTGTGGGGAAAAGCAAGGGAGAAAACTTGTCGTCCCAAGTGAGCTAACTCATTCCACCCCACAGTTACATGCCTGCTACAGCTGCCCTGGACCAACACTGCATGAAACCACTGCAGTTAAAATTTTTTTTTTTTTTTTTAAAAAGGGTGGTTCACAAAAACAGTGAAAATCGATGGAGAACTGTTGATTCAATCGGCTGAACAAAGCTTTTTCATGCTTCCGGAATCCCTAAATGGTTCATTTTGCAATGCAAACTGTACCAAGCAAGAATACACCAGATTAGAACAGTGTGATGGTACCAGAATACTGGAACCTGTTCCGCACAGGAAGTAATCATGGTATGAGTTAACTCATACCAAGAGCTGAATGAGCCAAGTGCTGTAATTTATTTCGCTGAACAAAAATAACACAGTCCCAAGAGAAAGGTGCCCAGATAAAGAATGCCGACCGACACCCTGACCTGACCTCAATCCCATCGCAGCCCTTCACTGATAAGCATACTCAGCAGCAGCAGTCAAGAGGTTAAGTGATTATGCAAATGCCACACAGGTCAATCAATACTGATCAAATTTAAAACATATACATTAGTGTAATATAAATCAGTAAGACTATACAGGCAATTTTACATGCCTGCAAAGTGGGTAGAAGGGGCATGGATGGTTGGAAGTAGAGTGGAGAAGGGAGGGGGGGTGCAAGAAGGGGGGTGGGGGGTGGGGGTGGGGCATATATACAAAATGGGATATAATGGAGAAGGGGGGGTGTATATGAAATGGGATATAATGGAGAAGGGGGAGGGAGTTTATATCAAATGGGATATAGTGGAGAAGGGGGAGGGGGGGTATTACCAACTTATATAAAACTGGATATAATGGAGAGGGGAGGGGGGGTATATAAAATGGGATATAATGGAGAAGGGGGGTATATAAATGGGATATAATGGAGAAGGGGGGTATATAAATGGGATATAATGGAGAAGGGAGGGGGTATATAAAATGGGATATAATGGAGAAGGGAGGGGGTATATAAAATGGAGTATAATGGAGAAGGGGGGGTATACAAGTGGGATATAATGGAGAAGGGGGGTATATAAATGGGATATAATGGAGAAGGGGGTATATAAATGGGATATAATGGAGAAGGGAGGGGGTATATAAATGGGATATAATGGAAAAGGGGGGGTATACAAGTGGGATATAATGGAGAAGGGGGGTATATAAATGGGATATAATGGAGAAGGGAGGGGGTATATAAAATGGGATATAATGGAGAAGGGGGGGTATACAAGTGGGATATAATGGAGAAGGGAGGGGGTATATAAAATGGGATATAATGGAGAAGGGAGGGGGGTATATAAATGGGATATAATGGAGAAGGGGGGTATATAAATGGGATATAATGGAGAAGGGAGGGGGTATATAAAATGGGATATAATGGAGAAGGGAGGGGGTATATAAAATGGGATATAATGGAGAAGGGAGGGGGTATATAAAATGGAGTATAATGGAGAAGGGGGGGTATACAAGTGGGATATAATGGAGAAGGGGGGGTTATATAAAATGGGATATAATGGAGAAGGGGGGTTTATATAAAATGGGATATAATGGAGAAGGGGCCAGGGAGGTATACAAAATGAGAAAAAGGCTGCCATCACACTAAGTCCAGCCACTGGCTGACAGGAGCTGGCCAGGAATTGTGTGCTCTCCAGTCCTGCATGCCAGCGTAAGTGCTACCAGCCAGCGACAGCCAGCTTTTTTATTTGTCTCGTGTATACAGATCAGATGGATGGCTGACCCAAGGGACAGAACTCTTCAACTTATGCTAGCAGCATTAATCCCAACACTATTCGTTTCTTTCGTCTGGAGAGTGCTGAACTGTTTCTGGCTGACAGCAACTGGCTGTGTCTGGTCTAAGTGTATTACTGTGTCAGGATGAAGGCTTCTGGTTGTCAGTAACTAGCTGGGCTTAGCATGAATGCAGCCTATGAATTAATGAAGGGAAATAACAATCATGAATGCAGCCTATGACTTAATGAAGGGAAATAACAATCATGAATGCAGCCTATGAATTAATGAAGGGAAATAACAATCATATAACAACCATGAATGCAGCCTATGAATTAATGAAGGGAAATAACAATCATGAATGCAGCCTATGACTTAATGAAGGGAAACAACAATCATGAATGCAGCCTATGACTTAAGGGAAATAACAATCATGAATGCAGCCTATGACTTAAGGGAAATAACAATCATGAATGCAGCCTATGACTTAAGGAAGGGAAATAACAATCATATAACAATCATGAATGCAGCCTATGAATTAATGAAGGGAAATAACAATCATGAATGCAGCCTATGACTTAAGGAAGGGAAATAACAATCATGAATGCAGCCTATAACTTAATGAAGGGAAATAACAATCATGAATGCAGCCTATGAATTAATGAAGGGAAATAACAATCAGATACAAAAGGGAAGTAGAAAGGAGACTGACAATCATTTTCATAATCACTCTTTTTTTTCTCAACTATTACTTTGTCCACCACCATCGTTCATCCATACCTATGTATTACCACTACTCAACACCCATCTTTCTGTCATTCATGCCATTTCCACTGAACTATTCAGTTCAATAATTAACCAAACATTATGTGCATATATCACGCAATCAACTTCACTCTCTCTGCTATACATGATTTAACAAAACTGAACAATTAAATGAATACCAGAAATTATAAAAAGAAACAGACATTCACATAAAAACTAATTTCATGAGTTAATTCACCAGGTAGAAGTTAGATAAGCATCAATGGCATCACAAAACAATGACTGTTAGCTAATACTTCATTATACATGCTGTCAATGTGGCTGTTGAAAATAATCATTCAAGAGTGGGTGAGCTGAAAAAAGGAGCAGTGTGAAAATAAAACAAAATGAAACAAAACAAAGTAAAATGAAACTATTAATATACACCAATAGACCCAATATAACAGTCAGTCTCAAGATTCAAGAACTGCTCACCAGTGGTAATGGTGTTAGATTCCCACCGCAATACACAGCAAATTTACACACACACAAAAAGAAAAAATCCAAGCACAGTACACAAAACCAACAATTAAGCACAGCAAAACCAACCACACATTAACTCCACACATACACAGCCAAGCACATGCATAACGTACCAAAAAGGAACTAACAGGCAACGTGCAATAGCCGGGGGTGGATACTTCTCTCACGGCTTGACACTTACAATGACCACGGAATCCTTGCCCCCTTCAGACGACTCTTTGGTGGCACTGCCCTTGGAGCTGGGAGGGGAAGGGGACTTAGGGGCAGGTGCCCCCCTGGGAGACACGGCCACAGGGATACCAGATTGGGAACGCACGGAACCCGACACTCGCGTCGGAGGTTTCTTCGGGCGAGGAGGGGGATCAAAGGGATTCCTACTGACCTCCTCCCCTTCTTCCTTCTCCTCATCATCATCCTCAAAGGGGTTTTTAGCGGTGTACTCATCGCTCTTAACCCTGGCCAGAGCAGGGCTGCGAGGGGGGCGAGGAGGGTTGCCAGGGGCTGTGGGGGGCTGGGGGCTTCCTGGAGCCCCTTGTGATGCCCCCACAGACATTGGGGGCAAGGGTGCTCTGCGACGTTTGCTGGAGCGCAAGAGACTGTTGGTGTCGCTCTCACTCTCCGTCCCCCCACCATCGTCCGTTAAAGGGGGGAGGGTGCGGGGCTTGGGCCTGGGTGACGGTTTGGGGAGCTCCGTTTCTGCGTCCGAGTCAAAGGGGTTGGTTGTGTCCAGGATGCCAGACGTGTCCAAGGACACCCCCGAGGATGGGAAATCAATCATGATCTCCCCCTTCTCACTCTTTCCAGACGTGCTGGTTTTTGAGATGCGGGGTGAAGGGGGCCGAGCTGGCACGGTGGGTTTGGGCAGTTTGCTGCCAGACTGAGCGCTGGAACCACCCACACTTTCTCGAAGGGGTGGACGGGGGCTGGGGCTGGGACGTGGGGGTGGGGAAGAGGCATTAGGAGGTCGAGATAGAGAGGAACCTTTGGCCTTAGTTCTTTCTATTGGCTGAGGAGAAGAAACAAAAAAAGAAAAAAACCCAAAGCTGTAAAAAGAAGTGAAAGAAATAACTGCATACATATACACACAAAATAACCACCACAATAACAGTTCCATTTGCATACAATAATATGTACAAAAACCAAGTTCTACAAATAAACAAAACATGTGACTTCACTTGATTACAGCTCTCAATATAAAGATGCACCCTGTTAATATGTCATTTTCTTTCTTCCGCTTCCCATCTAACTGATTTCATTTAACTGGCACAAATTTGAAACAACATAAATACAGACTGTTAAGATCTTATTTTGATACTTTCAATACCTATCAATCTTTAAAGAAAAAAAAAAGAAAAAATCAAACCAAAGCCACAAAACCACATGCAAACAATGTGTAACACTGAACAAGCATCACGTGAAACTGATCAAATCACGTAAAAGCATCCTGACAAGTCAAAAACATTCAGCAACACAAGACATACCAATGGCACAAAACACAGACGATTGCTAGGCACAACTATCCAAACTCTTTGAAAAGGTCCAGCCTTAAAATGACTTTTATTTCATAGACAATTGTTAAAAGTTTGGGGTTTGTTTAAACTCATCCTTGCTGGCACTTTATTTTTCATGCCTGCTGTAAACTGTGATTTGCATTGTAACATCAACTAGAAACATTCCATGTATTCCTGCATCTTGATAACAACATGATCCTGACACTAAACATTGCTTGAATCTTCACAGTGAATGTTTTTTTCCCTCAGAACTAAATCACTTATACACTGCCTAAAGATAGAGCAGGAAGAAGTGGATATGTGGATATAGCTGCTCACTGCAGTCAAAGCACAGCTCATAACACACAATGCACCAGCTTTGGAGAAGACGATATATGGCCCAAATCAATCATATCCCCTCTCAAACATTGTAACAGGAATATATATATATATTTGTTTAATACAGTGATTCCTTGATAATGATGTCACACTGTCATGTGGCCCAAACATTCATCTTCTCTCTCAAACATTGCAGCAAGAATGTATCTTTAACAAAGGAATTCCTTGATACTGACATCACATTGTAAGTCTATGGTATTTGGCCCATACACTAATCTGCTTTCTCAAACATTGAACAAGAATGTGTCTTAACAAAGTATCTCATTGACAATGATGTCAGATTGTCAATCTATGATACATGGCCCAAACATTGCAACAAGAACATGTATAGTGATCAATCTCTCAGTTCTAACACAGCAATTCCTTGATGATGATGTCATATTTTTAGTCAACTGTAAGAAGGAACAGAGGTTGTCTAGCCTATGGATGGGCTAATTCATCATGTGTAAGAAGTCATACCATAAACATTTTCCAGCTTATATACTGTGGAATCATTGCCAGTCCCAGAGCTGGGTGACAGTCCCACTCTCATCCAGTCACCAGTGTACATAAAAGACAAAATCCCACTACACCTGAATCATCAAGTCTCCAAATAAAACAAAAAATTGGAGCAGGGAATTTTCACAAGTTTTCTGATGAATAATGATCAAATTTCTGGCAGTCCTTCATTCTTCCACATTAGTCAGCTGCCACTTCCATATTCACTTGTATCCACAAGCGGACTTTAATGTGTGTGGCCATTTTTAGCCTGCTGTTTATGCAACCATATTCCACTTTCAGAGATGTATATACACATGAAGGGTGTTGAGGTACCAGTATGTCTGCATATATATATAACATATATATATATATATATATATATATATATATATATATATATATATCAATACATTAATCTGAGAGACTGGAAAAAAAATCTCTTTTCACCCTTAGC
The DNA here is from genome assembly GCF_041734735.1 of Babylonia areolata. Lineage (NCBI taxonomy): Eukaryota > Metazoa > Mollusca > Gastropoda > Neogastropoda > Buccinidae > Babylonia > Babylonia areolata. Next base: position 54,365,687 of record NC_134894.1, on the reverse strand, counting down.
CCACCAGACACTACAACCGGGAATGGAACCCTGAGCCCTCAGACTGAAAGTCCTATACCCCTACCACTTGTCTGTCATGCCCCATTTTTGCAGAAATCCAACTACAGATGTCATTAACTTTAAAGTGTCGAAGGATTGGGCCTCCCCCTCTTACCCCCCCCCCCTACCACCACTTCCCAGGACCACCACCCCCCTGCACCTTCCTTCCACATACACAAACAAAATGAAACGAGTCTTATCAAGGGTTTATAAACTGTTTGCTGACAGGTCTAAACTGAACAGATATAACATGCCCAGCACCAAAAATGGACACAAGCATAAATTATTTTTCATAATTTTGATACTTTTCCACACATAATAATCAGCAATTTATGTCGGTTTTTCGTAATGGCAATATATTTTTTCAACTACAATGCTTAATAACATATATATAAACATTATTTCAACTGTGAAAGCAAACTACTAAAACTGCAGTGACATACCACTCACTGCTGCGAACAAAAGCCACAACGAAAAAGAAAAGCAAAGAAATGCAAACACCTTTACCACTTTTCATTTCTAGTTTCAAATGGCTCAGTTTCAACAAAATTCAACAAGAAAATTCAGGGAAAGCCAGGGAACTAAAAGAAGACTCCATTATTAGCTCCAAGAAAAGCCAGAAGCCAATTTCTCCTGGTTATGGTAATTTAGATTCTTTTGAATGTCCTGATTAATATTCAGTTTCTTCAAAGCAGCCAAATCACACACATTCACAGAAAGCACACAACTGTATCCCATAAAAATAAGTATACTCAGTAGTTTTCAGGCATCAGAAATGCTCTAAGGAAACCAGGTACCTGTGTCAAACAATGTAAAATCTGACCTATCAAAACAAAGAAAATAAAAACAAAAAAAACAAACAAGCAATACTTGATTCATTCCAACCGGTTCTTCTTCTTCTGCGTTCACTCGTATGCACACGAGTGGGCTTTTACGTGTATGACCGTTTTTACCCCGCCATGTAGGCAGCCATACTCCGTTTTCGGGGGTGTGCATGCTGGGTATGTTCTTGTTTCCATAACCCACCGAACGCTGATATGGATTACAGGATCTTTAACGTGCGTATTTGATCTTCTGCTTGCATATACACACGAAGGGGGTTCAGGCACTAGCAGGTCTGCACATATGTTGACCTGGGAGATCGTAAAAATCTCCACCCTTTACCCACCAGGCGCCGTCACCGTGATTCGAACCCGGGACCCTCAGATTGACAGTCTAACGCTTTAACCACTCGGCTATTGCGCCCGTCCAACCGGTTCAAAACATAACATTCCCTCATTTATAAAAAGATGCATGTTTTCATGCCTAAAACAAAAAAGAGTTCATAAACTGGAGTTGTGTTCTGACTAATGAGAACATTGGAGCAAATATTCTTGTACAACACTAACTTCAGTGTTTGAAGCAAAGCACTTCTCACAACAGCCAATTAGATCTTTTCCTACCTGGCTTTTGTTTCCAATGAAAGAAAACTGTTTTACACCCAAAAAGTCATACATTTCCACCACAGCACACCGGTTTCCCAGACCTTTGCAATGCCTGAACCTGACAGCACCATCAAACACTCACTCACAACACCAAGGACACGCATCACACATGTATAATATATATATACATACCTGCGGAATCCCTTTCGTTCCTGTCCCCGGCAAAAAGACATCGCTGGACTGACTCAGTGTGCGCTGATCATGGTCGGAGCCTTCACTTGTCTGACTGCTGCGTTTTCGCCGTTCAGCGCGTTCACTCCCACGGTTGGACCTTTGAGATTTGCGATCGATGCTTCCCGTGTCGCTCATCTGTCCAGACAGACTGCGACGATCCAAGGAGCTGTAACTGAAAAGTTAATCAAATACATTCCTTCATTGTTATCGTAAACTGCAAGCAAGCACAGTGTCTTTTGCTCTTCAAGCGGAAGACAATAGAACACAAGATCAAGACATTGATGCCAAACAGTTACCATCACACTGTTCAAGTCAAAACACAAATGAAAACAATAAATTTTGTTCTACAGATGCATTAGTAGTTACACTATTTAAGTCTATAGGTTACTAATGAAAACATGTTTTTTCCAGAAAACCATGAATCTATCCAAAAAAAACAAACAAAAAACCCAAAAAAATCAGTTGTTTTATCAAGTAATAATTATTTATTAAACATTTCTGAGGGAGGAAAATTGTGTACACACACACACACACACACACACACACACTCACTCTCTGACCAAATTCCATATCATTCTGTTCTACTAAGACACAACACACAGATGGTTTACCCATTCTGAAAACTGGAGTTGAGCTTGGCTGGCTTGTTTGCAGGCACAAGGTTGGTTCTGTCATCAGCTGTGGTGACACTGGAACACGCCAAACAACGGTTTTATGTTCACCACAAAATGAAACTTTTTACCATGCTCGCCAGCTCTTCAACAAACATTCCCTGTCTTTACCCTCAGCTGTGACATAACAAAATCTTTCCTCTCTCTTAACTCACAAAATCATTCTCTCTCTTAATTCACAAACTCATTCCTCTCTCTTAACTCACTCAGACAGACCCCAATCGGAGCTTTAGACAGTTTTGAATTTTTGGTGTGGCACCTGATTTCCAGAATGACGTTATAAAATAAGAAAATCTTAACTTATCTTTCCACTCTCTACTGCAACCAATAAATGCAGAGTATGCTGCTGTGCTCGCGAGATGAAGAGATATTTCCACGGTGACTGGTTCACGTGAACAGTAAATGTTAACAATGGCATCTGACCCAGTTTCTTCCCAGTCACAAGGCAAGCAACAGAGTTAGATGAAGGGGCCCTATCATGGCTATATAACGTTCTGAATTTAATCTGTTTCAAACTCTGTGTGCTTTCCTAGATTCGTTTACAGGTCATCAGTGTGTGCAAATTTTGAACAAAAATTATGGATACTTTCAGCATCTCACTGTATGATAGCTTAAGAATGGATGAAGTTTTATATTTTGTCCCCAGCTAACTCATTATGTCACAGATCAGTCTGGAAGTTTTCAGTTAATAATCTGACATTTGTTTTTTTGGTGATTCTATTTCTTACCCATACAAATGGGCCATCTGTGGGGAGAGTCAGGGGAGCTAACTGACAGTACTGAGTGAGTTGATATGGGAAGCAGCTTCCCTGTGGACTTGTGTCTTCAGGTGAGCATTTCTAAGCTCAACCAGGTCGATTTGAGCAGTGCTATGTTCGTTTAGCAGTAAGACTTTGCATATCTCCAACATTCTGCAGACTTAGGAGAATTCTTTCCGCTAAGCAAACACAGCACTGCTGAGACCGCTTGCAACCCAGCCCAGATCGTTTGTCTTCAAGCAAATCTATTTCTCTGAAACCAGTAAGCCCGAATGAACAAATGAGTCCGATCTGAGATCCATGGAAAATCTGTATCATGGCATCCACATCTGAAAGTGTTGATTAGATTGTCATGAGGTGCAGAGAATGTGAGCTACCTACTGGTGGGGTTAAAAAAAAAAAAAAAAAAAGAAGAAGTCCTCAACAAAGCTGCAAGACAAATGACCCTCTTGCCATAATGCCTATCATCTCGCCTACCAGATAAATGATGATGAAATAAACATTTTTAAAAATACTAAGAAATCTGTCAACAAAGAACTATCACCAAAAAAAAAAAAACACCATGAGAAAACATGAGACAAGTTTCCAGCAACACAAAATGCTATGTCAACTGTCAAGTATTTAATGTAATAAATCCACAGCATAGTAAGAAAGCTCATTATATGATACTTATAATCATTCACTTTTGATGATAAATGCAGCAGTCCTGCTCCCAGGAGTTGGCCTTGATAAAACAAATTTTAAAAAAATAGTACCCCTAAAACAAAAAAAAGAATTGGCTTTGATAACAGAAGGGTAAAACGACACTGTAGGGTCCCAATAAGCTCAGTCCCCAGACAAGCACCTCAGACATAATGCTTCAAATGCCCTTTCCTATCATTATCATCATAAATACATCTTTATTCATCTCAAAACTGCCCTTCTTCCAGCAGTCTTCCAGAAAGAAAAAAAAGAAAGAAAAACAGGAAATCAAATCCATGTATGTTTTCTCTTTCTTTCTTTTTTTCTTTTGTTGTTGTTGTTGTTGCCCAGCCCACTCAACCAAAAAAGCCATTTGAAAATAAATTCAAAACAATAGCACTGACAGTACATTTGAATAGAAAACCCGCCAGCACACACAGCTCTCCTCTCAGTTACACGCATGTAATGTCCCCATGATATTGTTTTTCAATGACTCAAAGCCTGAGTGCTCACAGGAAACTCTTCACAGCAAACAAATGGATACAACAAGCTGACAAATGGAAGGAAGAGCCAGCCAAGCAAGGATCCATATCAATGGCACAAAAGCAATGTATAAAATGCAATAAAAGTACACACCTACAAAGTATAATGTTAACGTTAACAACTAAGACAATATCTACGACATCATTAATCAAACAAGCAAAACATCAAATAGCTTTACAACAACAAAAACTTCCATTTGATCAAAGCACACAGAAATAAATGCAAACACAAAATTAAAGTCAAATCCTTCTCCCTCCCTACCAGCTGATTCAAGAAGACTGAGATGACAGATACATAATACACACACGCATATACACATATATATGCAAGAAGAATTTTATGGTAATATATGTATGTACACAAGGATATCTACAATTTTAGGAATCAGCATTAATGACCCAATGTTAGATGACGTCAATGTTGGTTTTATACAAACCGCAATTAGGGGCGATTTATCTAGTATAAGACTAAGCTCTGTTGTTTTCAAACAAGTGGTTATTGTCGAATCTACCTGTCCACATCATCATCATCTTCCTGTTCGTCACTTTCGGCAGCTGTGGTCGCTTCTTTTGCAGGTGGAACCTTTTCCTCTTCACTATTGCTGCTGTAAGCAAGGATAATAATTATATGCAATAACATCATGCTATTAACAACAAATACAAATCACCCATTTTGCAAGCTCCCGTTTCAGTTAAAAGTACAGGTTGTACAAACTTCATTCACTTTTTCAAGTAAAATAAATAACTGTCATTGTCTGAAAATATTTCAGCAGAACTTGTTCCCATAAATGTAACGTATAAACATTTACTCAAGCTTTAAAAAAAAAAAAAAAAAAAAAATTTTTAATTTTTTTAAAATTCACTGTATGGTATGACTATGTGCAATTAATTATCATGCTTGATAATGTCAGCATGCATGATTACAATCCAACAATAAATTTCCATTCCTCAGAACATTCCTCATGCATTTTTCTTTTCAAAAAGGAAGGAATCAAGCATGAACAGCAATTGGTTTGCAACTTCACAAAAAAATGTTAACGTACTGACAAGAAAGCGGAACCATGCAGTCAACATTTTCGATGTTCTTCTGCACTTAAAACCTTAACAATATGTCCTGCGTACAATTCAAAGCTCAATTCTTTAACTGGCTGGGGGGAGATAAACAGCTTCCATAAATGACAATGACAGCAAAACTACACCCCATCACATCAGTTCCTTCCCACCCTCTCTTTTATATTATGTTCCTCCGTATCCTCTCTTCTATTATGTTCCTCCATATCCTCTCTTCTATTATGTTCTCCATATCCTCTCTTCTATTATGTTCCTCAATATCCTCTCTTCTATTATGTTCTTCAATATCCTCTCTTCTATTATGTTCCTCCATATCCTCTCTTCTATTATGTTCTTCAATATCCTCTCTTCTATTATGTTCCTCCATATCCTCTCTTCTATTATGTTCCTCCATATCCTCTCTTCTATTATGTTCTTCAATATCCTCTCTTCTATTATGTTCCTCCATATCCTCTCTTCTATTATGTTCCTCAATATGAGTCATGATCACACAGTTTACAGCTGCCTTTGGACACAACATGATTCTGTTTTCAGTGATGTGGTCTTCATTCTGCATCTGTCTATGTTGGGTCTATACATAGGTCAGACATCTGACCTTTATTTTCTTCTTCTTCTTATGTGGTGGGGCATATTGCGATCAGTATGCACGCTTTGACACCACCTTGAAACTAAAACCTTCCACCCCACTGCCATTTAGCATCATACCAGAGACAAACCCCTTTAGGAGAAACATGCAAGTGAACAGTTCAGTAATATTCTCCATTTCGTTGATGCAAATGGATAGCATGCTAATATCATTATCATTATTATTATGAGCATTTACGCCTAATCTTGAAAATAAGCCCTAGGCGTTTATAAATAGAACACATAATATGTAAATATCAAAAAGGAAAAATTGAACACAAGATTCCAAACATCATTGAAAACTATTCATCCACGCCCCCCCCCCCCGCCCCCCCCAACCCCCCCCTCCCCACTCCCACCTCCACTCCCCACACAATACACACACGCACGCACACACATAATTCATAGCACACAATTGTAAATAGTACACAATTAAAAATACCACCCACAAATCCTGAAACTATCAAAACTCACTAATAATATATTATACATGCCATGGTTCTGATAGCATTATTTACCATTTTACCTGACATAAAAGCAGAAACTACCCTTGATACGTTTGTCTGAATAAAGAAATGAAAACAGAAACCAAACAAAAATAGAACATACTTCTGACAAAAACTGAAAACAACTGAAAAACGCAAACTCAAACATTTCTTTGCACTCTGCTGCCCTTGGTGACTCACAGTCAAAATAACATTTCTCCTGTTGCCAAACCTCTCTTATGACTGAAAAAAAGTCACACACTACAAGAAAATATAATGAAATGAATTTTGAAAACTTTTTTTTCAGTTAATAAACATTTCAGTGCAGGCAGTTTACCACAAAAGTCAAAGAAACCTTTTCAGGTCATTTCCACTTGCTCTTTACGTGTTCTTGAAAAAAAAAACAACTGAGCAAGCAGATGATCCTTAGATTGAAAAATAAAGTATTAATCTGCTTGGTAAAGAAATAAATGTGTATGACTCAAGTACAGAATTTTTTTTAAATCTTAAGATCATCTGTCAAAACTTTTAAAGCTCTGGCACTCTCTTACAATCCGATCCTTGATGCTTTATCACTGATGACAAGCTACAATCCAGCTTGCTCTGTCTGACCTCCAGAACACAGCTGGCTGTATCTTTGGATTCCTGGAAGAAAAGAGAATCTTCCGACTCCACACAGAGGGAAAGCATTGAACTGAATAATGCCACAGGGAATTGTCTTGAAAAGAATGCAAAGTGAAGGCAGACGACAACTGTCTGTCCACCAATGAAAACAAAAATTTCAACCACTGTGAATTAATTTTTCTGAAATGAAGGAAACCATCCTCTCTACCTGAGCCCCTCCATTTCTCATCTGCCAACAACTCCTCCTTAAAGTCAGCCTGAAATGGCTGGTGAACATGGCTGCAGTGGACGCAGCATGAGGCTGGGTTTGGATGTTTCTTGTGCTGGGCGTAGCCCTCATGGCCTGACTAAGTGCATTGGGTTATGGTGCTGGTCAGGCTTCTGCTTGGCAGATGTGGTGAAGCGTTTATGGATTTGTCTGAAAGCACTGATGCCTTCTTGAGTAACTGAACTGAACTGAACCTGGTCACAAAACACCACCATCTTTCTTTTATTATTTTTTTATGTTTTACAAAAGTTGCCAGAAGATGAAGAAGAAACAGCAAGATCATTTAGATCTAGAAAATGCACAAGGACTTAACATAAGACTTCCCTGTTATCCTGTCAAATTCAGAGTTTATGTACTGTGACATTTCCAAATGAAACACAGCTGAAACCAACATGCATAAAGAACCAGATTCTCTGCTGATAACGTTTCATAGCACAGTTCAATGATGGGTCATAGTGAAGAACGATAACAAACTGATCAGTGACAATTCGTTACAGCTTCCAGTCACCAAGGGCACAGGCAAGGACGGGGTCTGATCACCGGGTATGATGACATCACTGTCATAACATTCATCAATGAAAAGCATGCTGATACATCATATATAACTCATATAATGAATCAAGAGTGTTAAGAAAAACATAAGTTAGTTTGTGGTTACATTCAGAGGGATACAAAACAAAAACCACCCTGCTATTGCAGAATGGAACATGCACCAAGAACTGAAGTAATCTCTTCATGTGACAATACCCACATTTTCCACAAAATATCATATCAAGATGTGTGTGTGTGTGTGTGTGTGTGTGTGTGTGTGTGTGTGTGTGTGTGTGTGTGTGTGTTATCTTTTGTGTGTGCTGTATTAATTGTGTGTATGTGTGTGTGTGTGTGTGTGTACACCCACGCAAGTGGGTGCATGTGTGTGCATGCATACATGCGTGCGTATGTGTCTGTGTGTAAGTTCGTGAATGGTGTGTATCATGCACCAAAGACTGGACAATGGAATTCAAAGACATTCCAATGCTAAAAAAGCTTATCAAAATGGTTAAGTACACACCACATGCCCATACATGATCATATGAAACCATTGCACCCATCTGTCCTGACAGCATTATGCAATGTCAACTAAACAGCCAAGGTTTCAAACACAGTAAATAGTGAACTGTGATTCTGGTTGCTTTAGATTCTGCCTCCAATTGCTTCCTGCTCTGACATGAGAAGCCAAAAAATTTTTTTAAATAAAATAATAAAATAAACCGTTATCCCAACCTTACAAAACTCCACACTTTACGTGTGTTGTTGGTTTTTTTTAACACCATTCTTTGAAATGATAGCTGACCTTCAATATATGTAATTTTTTTCTTTCATTTTTTTCTTCTTCTTTTTTATTTTTGATCATTCATGTCACATTACTCAGTTTGGCTTTACCTCATAGCTACGCCTGCTTTATCCAGGCAATGCAAATTTTTTTTTAATGATTTCAGTCGATGTCATAGAAAAATAATGTTATGCAAGACAGTGTTGATGAAAAGACAAATGCATCTATCTTCACCTCATTTTATCATAAACCGAGAAAAGTTGGGGTTTAATGCTCACAATACAAGCATATCAAAATGACCAGAAATGAATAAATACAGGCTTTTTAAAATAAAATAATTTTTTAAAAAAACACAGTCTTAACTACAAACAAATGCCAATATGCATATATATTCCACATTAAAATGGAACATTTCATAAAAAATATCAAGTACATACTACAATTGCTTCATGTCAAATAAATATACTCTGTTTAAGTATATCATCATGATACTGTTTTCACAATGCACATGCTATGTAGCCAATTCTTGTGCCAGAATTTCAGTATGCAGAGTATAATGCAATACAAATAAATAGATTCTGATTAGGTCTTGGTGAATAATTTTCTCTTTTTCAACTTTCAGACTTCAGTTATAATAATGCTTCTGCCATATTTCAAGGCTGTGTCACAAACCTTATATCACAAACATATCTAAAACTGTAACATTCAAGTAACAAAGTTATGTGATCATGCCGTAGAAAGTGAAGATGACAAACAAAAAAGAATAAAAATACATATTTTCAAACCGCATTAATCAAAGTAAAAAGCCAAATCAAAAGACAATTTCTTGAAGTGATCAACAATAAATAACAAGTTTGATTATTTCAGACTTGACAATACACGTACCATTTCAAGCAATATCAAAAGCAACAATACAAAATATTTTCAAAAAGGATAACACTATTAACAGTGATCAGCTCTCAAACTTGTTGACATGGTGAATTTTTTTCTTCAAGTGCAAGGGACAACACCCTTTCTTACCAATAACGCCTGCCTTTAGGACTGGTTAAGAAGATTCTCGGAGCTACCATCCTTGCAACCAACAATGTAACCTTCAGTAACATCATATAATGCCTTTGGCCATTGGTAATTTTTTCTCATATTTAAAAAAGGAAAGAATAAACAGAAAACACACACATTTTTTTTTTTTAATGTTAACTAAATCATAACTGAAGAATTGTCAAAAAAAACTGAATCAAGAAATGTGCAAGGGCAGAGTGCATAACACATTAAACTAGTCATCAACACAACCAACATGGGTGGGTAACAACAAGAGGGTGGGTGTGGGGGTGTGGGGGGGGGGGGGACAAGAGGGGAAACCAGGTTTGATGTTAGCAAAGCATACAAACTCCCCAACTTCCCTAACATCCACACAATCCTCCATGCATGTACCTTTCACTTGCATGCATAACACTGCTACGCTGTCATGTTAATACACACACATCCTTCCTTCTGTGTGTCATAGCACCTCAGATATATGTCGCCTCTCATTCTCTCTCCACACCAAATCAAAGCATGCACGGAATGGTTGCATCATGAACAAGTGCAATAACACATCTATGTTCCCAAAGCTGACTCATGCCCATCCCACTTCCAACTCCTGACAGAAATGTCAGGTATGTGTAACAACACAGATCACAAAGTCTCTGAGACCACATCAGCTGACAGTCATGATAACCCTATGGGTGAAGCTAAAGATTCAGAGTTAACAACCCTGATTGTATGCAAAACTGTCTCAAATTTAAACTCTTAGGGAGGTGGGGTTTTTTTTGTATGTGTGTGTGTGTGTGTGTGTGTGTGTGTGTGTGTCTGTTTGGGTTTTTTTTGTTGTTGATGTTTTTTGCAGGATACAAAAATAAAGTATACACAGTCAACACTGATTTCATCTCTAAACATATTTTAAAAATCTAAGGATCTATCTGAAAATGAAAGATGCTCAAAATCCAAATTAACATCATCACAAAATCATTGCATAAATGCAGCTCTTCACTGATTCTTTCTGGCTGACATAACTCAAGTGGAAAGTTATTATTATAGTTAAATTTGTATCCTATACATTATACACAAGTGCCAATATGTTTTCATCAGATCCAATTCTTAACACTGAGATATTAGTTTCATATAACCTAAGATAGACAGATGGATGTGTGCGTGTGAGTGTGTGCGTGTGTATGTGTGTGTGACTGTCTGTCTGTATCTGTCACCAACATGGGAGACAAAGACTTTATCAACATCACAGAAAACAGCAAAAGATTTACAAGCTTTACTGTGTCTACTAAACATATAATGATGCAAAATGTTCATCCAGAAACAAAGATTTACACTACAAGTGCAAAGAAGACAGATTAGCTACAATGCCTCTGGTAGGTGTGTATGTATCTGAATGCATGTTTGCATGCATTTGAATATGTGTGTGTGTGTGTGTGTGTGTGTGTGTGTGTGTCTGTGTGTGTCTGTGTGACTGGCCAAGACATATGTGTGGGAACCAAAACGCAAGTGTGAAGCTGCTTGTATGCATACCTCATGCAATGACCAGTGCTGCATGGTAAAACATGAATACAGATGAATTAAAAAAATACATCTCTTTGCAGCTTGTTCTCAGTATTTCAGCTACACCACAAGTGTGTCTGTTTCAGCTCTTGCCTCTGAACATGAATGTCTGTCAGGTAACAAAAAGAAAGGAATGGCATGGCCTAAGAGAGCCAGGGGACAACAATGTCAGGAACAGTTACCTTCTCCTGGGCGGTTTCTCCGGGTACTCTTCACCGTCCTCCACTTCAGCTGCACAGAAAAATACAACAAAAACATGTTACATAAGTGAGCAAATAAATATAATCATTACATAAGTGAGCAAATAAATATAATCCTACAAATAAATCCAACTTGTAATTCTCAGGTATTGTAGATTTATTAGAAATAGGTAGTTGAGATTTTTCAATATTTCTGCATGTTAAGCACCTTGTAATTCTCAGGTATTGTAGGGGTTTTTTCTTAAAAAATTAGAAACAGGAAGTACAGATTCTTTTTAATTCTTCAAAACAGTAACCAATGAATCATTCTTTCTACTATTCTCTCTACTATCTCACACACACACACACACACACACACACACACACACACACACACAAACACACATACATACACACACTCAAATATGTACACAGACATATTTATTCACTTTAACACAACCATCCAAAAACGTACACCGAATGCATGCACAAAAATACACGCATAATTTTTGTCTTCTTTCTTGAGGACTTCTTTCAGCTTTAAAATCACAAATGAAAATAATCATAAACTTAATCAGGTTAATGACTCTTTGCTTGTGGCTTTGGGACTATCAACGGTGATGGCTTTTCTCAAGACAACGTAAACAGAAAGCATTAACAGGAAACACGGCATGAAGAATCCAATAACCTTGACTTGTAGGTGATGCCTAACTTTTTCATTTGTCTTCCCTGTGCTCAAAAGTAGTGGCCTCTGACTTTAACAGACATGGTGTCATTCATATGGAAGATGGTTAACTCCACACACACTAATCACCTTGAAAAAACTGAAAACCAATCGTGTAAACAAACACTGAGGTTGTTTTCGCTATCAAGGACACTGGCCATTTCCTTCCATTCAGAGATGACTATAACTCCTGGTCATAATCATGAGAAAAGAATGCTTACTTTATTTATTGAAAATTATAGCAGGACATATCTGACTCCTGTAAACAAAAATCTCTTATCCATTGCAAAGTATGTTCTTTTCTGGTGTTTGGCAGAATGATATATGACGTTTATTTTTCAAAGGTCTGTCTAAAACATGTGAAGTTACATGTCATACAATACTGATAACCACACCCTGTTAATTCCAAGCAACACACACGTACACGCAAAATAAATAGATTTGAAAAAAGGGAGAGTCAAAGTGACATCATAAGATCAAAAAAAGCTGTGCAGAATGAATAAAGAGAGTACAACAAAATGGCATCACAACATACCTGATCCAGCCACCAAATTAGTCATGTTGTTGGTAAGAATAAACAAATGATTTAACACTCAAATACTTTGTAAACCAAGGCCCAACACTCGGCTTATATCACAGATTGACGTAAGTTTACATTTGGGCCAACAGCAAAGTGAGAGCTGTATTATCAATGGTTTCTCCAGTCAATGGGAAACCATTTACAGCTTAGTCTTTTGTGAAGGACTATGACTCTCAAACTAGGAGGCAAAATTGCACTGGCTCTTAGTGCTGCAGCCTTGTGGGCTAGTTGGCCTTTGGGAACCATCCCAACGCCAACTGTCCTAAAACCCTCTTGGCCGAGAGAGTGGGGATGTACTTGGGCAAGACACTCTCCACTATAATCAAATTCTAGCCCAAATAGTCGGAACAGCAGTTGCCTCCTCTGCTGTTCTGATGGTCATAGTCAGACACGACTGACTACCATATATATATATATATATATATATATATATATATATATATATATATATATATATATATATATATATATATATATATATATATATATATATATATATACACTTTGTAAACCACACCCACAAAGGCTACAGACGATGAAGCAACAAAAGCACAGACAAGCAAAAGAAAAAAACTCACTGCTTTCTACATTAAAATGACAAAGATGTCAAGATGAACAAGTCTGAGACATCATACCTTTCAATGACAGAAGCTAACAGACTTATTTTATGACCAAAGCCTTTGAAGTATGCACCAAACAAAAAAATACCAAGTTGTGTTGTAAACCAACAGTCAATTTTTTCAGAGGAGAAAATGTTATCATCCTTACAAACCGAAACAAAAAGAAAAGAAAATATGAGAAGGATCAAAAGTATAAAAAAAAAATCTTATGATCATTTTTTTTATTATTAAAAAAATTAATTTAAAGAAAAAAACATCAAGAAAAGCTACGGCACTGTAAGACAGATCATAAAAAAAAATCTGAGCATCACTGACTCCATGGAAGGGAACTGTTTAGTGTGTACAAACAGAAGTTACCCACCACCAGCATCAGCAATAACACTACACATTCCAGAACAACTGTATACATTAACCTTTCTATTATGACTTTAATTGCACTCTCTGTATCAAAATACTGAGCAGAAAACTGCACAGAATTCTACACAGAACTGATAATGGATGTCACTTAAACTATTACTTCAATGTAGAACTCAAAAAGAAATCAGCTTACAACTGAAAATTTGGAGAAACAGACAGTGTAAACAATTTCTCTTCCCTGAAGAAATTTCCAATTTCAGTTCAAGGAGGTGTCGAAGCGTACAGATTGTTCTATATTTCCTGGATAAAAAAAGACAATTTTAAAAAAGAGCAGAACCATGATCTTCACATAAACCCAATGTGCTGATCAGGCCTTGAGCCCTACCCAAGGTAAACCATCAACACAAATGAAAAAAAAACAAAAAAAAACAAATGACAGATAAATGAATGAATAATTTTAATAATAGTTATAAACAAGTAAACAAAAATAAGAAATAAATAAACAGATTATAAAACTATTTCAAAAAGATGTGCGTACTGACACCAGTGTACAAACACACAAACTAAAGTTAGGGTTACTCATTTCACCAACACACCACACTAGCCTTACTGAGTGAGCTGCTGAGTGTACAAAAGGAAGAAAGAAAAAATACACAGCAAGTCACTGTCTACAGCATGTTTAACAGTCAAGCGGGAGAAGAGACAGGAAAGCAGTCAAGATAATGCAGGACAGGAAAAAGCTTCAGCACTCCACATTTAAGGGCATAGAGAGAGCGGGTCAACCTTTTTTCATGTCTTCCTCCATTCGAGCTTTGAGGATATTACATTTCATGTTTTCAGGCGGGATGGTGCTGGCGCCGCCCGTGAATTTGACCTGGTTGTTCTTAAAGGTGTTCACGTCTTTGCGCTTCACCGGGGCGGGTTTTGATTCATCCAGGTTTTTCATCTTCGCTATGGCTTGCTCTGACGCATCTGGGATCAAAGAAATAGTCATGTTTAAGCCATGAAGAAGTGCAAACACACACACAGACACCTGCACAACAAAGTCACACACACACAGACACCTGCACAACAAAGTCACAGACACCTGCACAACAAAGTCACACACACACAGACACCTGCACAACAAAGTCACACACACAGACACCTGCACAACAAAGTCACAGACACCTGCACAACAAAGTCACACACACACAGACACCTGCACAACAAAGTCACACACACAGACACCTGCAGTGTCTAATACAATATATCTGTGTGAGTGTGTTTTGGTTTTGCGTACATGCATGCGTGCGTGCATGTGTGGGTGAGTGTGTGTGTATGTTTGTACTTGTAAGTGCTCATCTGTAATTCGCTAGACTCACTCAAAAATCTATGCAGCAAAAAACTGCCCTAAAAAGAATTTAAAATTCACCAAACGCAACTAACCAGCCAACCATTTTCTGTCCACAGACAAAACATCTTCCCTCTGCTGTATATACAAAAAAAAAATAAAAATAAAAAAAGCTACCCAAGCTTTCCAAAAACTTTTTTCATCTTTCCAAGAAATAACCTAATCCAAACCTATCCAAAAACGTTCCTCACCATTCCAAAAACTTTCCCCATCTTTCCCAAAAAAAAATCTCCCCACCTTTCAAAAAACAATACCCCACCTTTCCAAAAACTTTCCAACAAAACTTCCCACCATTCCTAAACACTTTCCCCACCTTTCCAAAATTTTTTCTCATCTTTCCAACAAAACGTTCCCCACATTTCAAAACCTATTTCCACACCTTTCCACACTATTTTCCATACCTTTCCAAAACCTTTCCACACCTTTCTAAACAATTTTCACACCTTTCCAAAACACTTTCCCCACCTTTCCAAAACACTTACCAAACCACTTTTCACATCTTTTCCAAACCACTTTCCACACCTTTCAAAAAAAAAACATTACCAAGACTTTCCCCACACCTTTCCAAACACCTCCCCCCAACTTTCAAAAGACTTTTCCCGTCTTTCCAACAAAAGTTTCATCAACCTTTGCAACAAAACTTTCCCTGCCTTTCTGAACACTTTCCCCACCTTTCCAAACACATTCTCCACATTTCCAAAACACTTCCCCCACCTTCTGAATACACCTTCCCCACATTTCCAAAACACTTCCCCCACCTTCTGAATACACCTTCCCCACCTTTCCAAAACACTTCCCCACCTTTCAGATTGACGTCACCAGCAGGAGAGGACGCGACGGCATCCATCCCATCCACGGCCACTTCTCCGTTGACCTTCTTCTCCTTCTTCTCCTTTCTCTCCAAGGTGCTTCCCCCTCCTCCTCCTCCTCCTCCCGCCTTGATCAGCGAGTCCAGACGTTCCAGTGCGGTCTGGGGTGATGGGATCTCCGCTGCCTTCTTTGCTTCCACTTCAGGCACAGGACTGGGAGCGGTGCGGTTTGTGGACGTCGTGCTGCTTGTGGACCTGACCGAGGCTCGGGGAGAGTTAGGGTCAGAGGGTTTGGCAGGATCCGGGGCAGCATCGAAGGTGGTCTCCACTGTGGCTTTGGTGGTGGTGGTGGTGGAGGTGGAGGGTTTGTCTCTGTGATCATTCAGTTGGGATTTGTCAAAACGTCTGGTGGTACGTTCTTTAGTTTTTTGGGGTGGGTGTGTTTGTGTGTGCGAGTATGAGTGTCTGTGTCTGTCTGTCTGTAAGGGGGAGAGAGAGAGAGAGAGAGAGAGAGAGAGAGAGAGAGTGTGTGTGTGTGTGTGTGTGTGAGTGAGTGAGTGTGTGTGAGTGTGAGTTTGTGTATGAGTGTGAGTTGTTTTTACATGTGTGTGTGTGTGCGTGTGCGTGCATGCGTGCGTGCGTGCGTGCATGCGTGTGTGTGTGTTTTATACAGTGTGAATATGAGTGTGTGTGCATTAAGGTGTGTGTGTGTGTGTGAATGAATGGGAGCTTGACAATAAACACACTGTGTACACTACAAACTTTTGATTGTGTTCCTTGTAATCTTGATAACTAAACAACAAAGAAATACATACATAAAATTATAGAACTGTCTAGTCTTTAGTATGGACGAAATGACAGGAAAATGAATGATGGTCAGGTAATGCAATAGCTATGTTGTGTGAGCAGCTTGTAACAGATCCTGATAATGCATAGCTATGTTGTGTGAGCAGCTTGTAACAGTTCCTGATAATGTAATGGTTATGTTGTGTAAGCAGCTTGTAACAGTTTCAGATAATGTAACAGCTATGTTGTGTAAACAGCTTGTAACAGTTACAATAACTGTGAGAATAACCTGGGCTTCTCCTCAGAGTCTGTCTGCCTCCTCTTCTCATTCTCTCTGCGTCTCGACTCCCTCTCTCTCTTCATGCGCTCCTCTCTTTCCCGCCGTTCAAAAGTCGGTCTGCGTGAATATCTCTGGCTGGGTTTGCGCTCAAACTTCACGCTGCGTCTTGCTCTGTTTGTCGTTGCAGTCTGGTACTCAGTGCGTCCGCTGTAAAAAAAATTAATAATAATAATGATAATAATAATTTTTAGAATAATAAATTAAAAAACATGCACATCTTAAAATAGTTTGGCAGATTCCTGGATTACACAACATTAAAGATTGTAGGATCGGCCAGAGGGTTTGTCGCCAAGGACCTTCTCAATGATCCTCAG
The DNA here is from genome assembly GCF_041734735.1 of Babylonia areolata. Lineage (NCBI taxonomy): Eukaryota > Metazoa > Mollusca > Gastropoda > Neogastropoda > Buccinidae > Babylonia > Babylonia areolata. The sequence continues at coordinate 54,348,263 of NC_134894.1, read as the reverse complement.
ATCAGAGGAACCTGCCTTAATCATAATACTACCTACATATGCTATGTGCATACATATGTTAAAATGTATGTACGCAGTGTGTGTGTCTGTGTGTCTGTGTGTGTGTGTGTGTGTGTGTGTATGTTTCATTTGTTAGTCACATTTTGATGTGAATGAAACATTGATGTAATGTGTTATGTAAACAAAAGTATTTTGTACAGCACCCAGAGCATATTTCTGGACAGTGTGCTACGTAAGTATCCATTACTATCATTATTAATACTGTGAGGAATCTTGAATACCTTTATGACAGAAGTACTCTACACAATCAAAGGCTTCCCACACATTCATAACGCTTTGGCAATTCTTCTTATGCTCTTTCCAAGATTCTATCATTCTCACCTGTAACGGAAACGGGAACCCATCCTGAAGAAGTTCTGACGGGCGTTGGGTCCCTGCACCGGCCCCTTCAGGCGGAAGAAGGCGTGGTGCTCCACGGCACATTTCCACAGGTGCTTGCAGGCCTTCTCACTCTGGAGGCGGAACACAAAGATGTGGTCCTGACTCTGGCCCTGTGACATAACGACGGATGTTAGTAAGGTGCAAGGTCAACTTGTGACTCATGTACCAGTAACATAATAATAATAATAATGAATGTTTGGAGGCCTGTCTCCTGACTGCCCAGAGTGTTTACAAATACGATTACACATGCATACACTGATGCAGATACATTTCATAACAACCATGTGCTTGTATGCATCGCAAAATAAACAGGTCACACACACACACACACACACACACACACACACACCAGGCATTCATACTGATACAGCCCCATTCCTCTCTCCACCCACCAACATGGGGGGGTTGAGGTTTATCCAGTTTCTCTGATATTTTGGGGGGATCTCCTGGAGGTGTTGGTTTCTGCTGCAAAGACCTTTTATACTTCCTCATGAGTTTTGCAATAGGTCTCCCCCTGGAAAACTACTACCATCTTGTTCACAGAAACCAATACAGTGAGGAGGATTTTTGGAATCAGGTAAAGGAACCCTTCCCTTAAGCCTTTCACTTCCAACTGCAGATATATATCTATGGTTTTGGGGTAACTGCATAATCGGGTGTCCAGCCATTCATTTGCATATGCTTACCTCCCTTGCAAATGGGGGCAGCCTTGATGAGTGTTTGAAGTAATTTCTTGGCAAGTTTTAGCTCGATTTTGATGCATTTTTTTTCATTTTATAATGCGAAAAATCGCTGAGCATGTCAAAAAGGCTGCCAGAATAGACAGTAAAAAAGAAGTGGTTAGAAATTTGTTTGATTTTTGACACAACACTGACAACAACAACTATGAAAACGTGATAGAAAATAAAAGTAATGTTGTTGTTGATCAACTGACGTGATTCTGGTTAACCTGATGATGATTACATGCTACAAGGTACATCAACAGGAAGGGGGCGGGTTGTGTCAGAAGTGAGTATAGAAAAAAACCCACTATTTTAGCTTGAAACTTTGATTTTGGGGTAACCGTCTAGATGAAAGCTTTCCCTTATTCTAATCTTCAGAAGCAGGACATAACTTTCATGCCTCAATTCTCTTTGAATTTCACCTACTTGCTGATACTGAGATCGTTGTGAAATTAGATATATGTCTCACATTTAACACTACAAAAGACAAATATTTCTCATGCAGCAGTAGATGTGTGTGATATATTTCATGAGCAAAGAACAATACTGCTTTATCTTTTCTTTATTCTTTCTTTTTTTTAAATAATATTTTCGTAAATTAACTTTTGTTCTTCAATGGCAATGCAGATTATTCCATTACTTACACATAAATGAAAATGAACTTTAACTCTCTGTTTTGGACAAATCACCCACCATGATACAGGTTTGTTCAGGTGTCCAGATTATCCTTCATGTCTTGTATCTATTATCAAGGTCTCACAACTTCAGGACTTACATTTTCATCATCTTCCACAGCGACTAGGGTGAGTTTCTTCCCTTTAAAATCCAGGCGGGTCATCTTTGGCCTGCGAAACAAAACAAGACACAAACAAAAGTTAAATTTTGTTGCGAATTATTTCATATTCACCTTTTCCATCAATGTCAAACAATGCAAAATGTGACGCCATGACAAATCAAACTTTCACACTGATACAGCCAGAGGGAAATAAAGACTGATGTTGGTAATTTTGTACAAAGAAGAAAAAAAAAAGTTATTGTTTATTTCATGTGTATGAGAGTGAGTCAGTGAGGGAGGAGGAGTGACAGTGACAGAGTGAGTGTGAGTGAGTGTGTCAGTGAGCGTGTCAGAAAGAGAGACAGAGAGTGAGAGAGACAGAAAGAGACAAAGACAGACAGGCAGAGTGTGTGTGTGTGTAAGTGTTTGTTTTGTTTTTGTTTTTTGTTGTTGTTGTTGCTTTTGTGTGTGTGTGTGTGTGCACGTGCACACGTGCAAGCACAAGAGTGTATGCGTGTAAGTCAACATACCTTAAAATATAATAAAAACCACAACAAACAAGGATGCAAATATATATATGTCAAACAATCATTCACAATTTTAGTTTGTTTGAAAAAACAAAAAGTACTAAAGTAATAATAACACAGTGGGACCTACCAGAAGAAAAGTCCTATCTTCTGGCCTCCCTCAAAGACAAGGATTCCAGTTGGCGTGAGTCCGAGTCTGTACTCATTGCCATCACGACCCTGAAAAGACATGTTGCAGAAAATTATTTCACAGTCTTTAAGCTGGAGTGAGTCCAAGTCTGTACTCATTGCCATCATGACTCTGAGAAGACATATGGCAGAAAATCATTTCAGTCTCGTAGATAGTGTGAGTCCAAGTCTGTACTCAGTGCCGTCACAGCCATGAAAAGACATGTGGCAGAAAATTATTTACAGTCTTTTATCTGGTGTGAGTCTCCAAGTCTGCACTCATTGCCATCATGACATAAAAATTATTTCACAATTGTTTTCTTTTCATTTTCTTTTCTGATGTTATTACAGTTTCTAAGCCATTCAATGTTAAAGTTTCAAATGTAAGCTTTTTTTATCGTCCACTTTTTTTTTCCCCCAGAAAATGGGTTACAGCAAGTGCGTGCGAGTGTGTGTGTGTGTGTGTGTGTTTCTGTCTGTCTGTCTGTCAAGTAAATGTGTTTACACTCTGTGAATATATCCCACGGATTCTGTGTGCATGATCTGCACAAAATACAGTGCTAGTGACTGTATGTGCGTTTCTGTGTACTTGCTTTTGCACATGTGAATGGGTTTTTTTTTCAAATATGTGTGGTCTTATCCAAGAATGGATGTGAAACAGGTATCCAGTCAGCAAGGAATCAACATTTCAAATCAATATTTTTTTTCCCATTAATACACGTTTATAATGATTACAAACGGTTCAAACTTATATTGTCTTTTTCACATAGGAAGGATCATCAACTAATATATATATCATGATAAATATAAACCTTACAGAGCGCACTACATAAGTTCAGATCTTTATCTCACTGACGGGAGAAGAGTGAAGACAGGAGACAACTCACCATGACAATATGCATGTCCACACCATACATCTCCAGCCATTTGGCCTTGTTCAAGAACTGCAACTCTGCTTGGGCAGGATTCAGGCCCCTGAAATGAAAAGAAACCAAAAGCTCTCATGGGAAACAAAAAACAAATAAAATATTTTAAAAAATATATCAGATTAATCTGTCTATGACATCCATGTCCTCTTAAAGATATAATAAGATTATCTGTATCTATCATCTCTACACGCATCATCACTTCCATGAGAGCTCAGTTAAAAGTTTAAAACCATTTCTGTGGCTTACATTACCTTTGAGAGAAAAAAAAAATTAAAAATCGGTACTCACGAGACTGTCTTGAATTTTTCATAAATGGCCAGTTCAAGGTCTTCCGTCTGATGAGGAATAAACCTGAACTCAGATATAAAGCCAGGTGTGTGTGTCTCTGCATCAAAGTCTCCAAGCTCCGCTGCAAAACCAAAAGGCAGAGATGTTGCCTCAATATTTGAAATACAATTTATCACAAATCATCAGGCACAAATTCACAACTAAGTGAGTATATTTTGTAAATGTAAAATGGGACTATCAGGTGTGAAAATGAAATTCCTGTTTTTATCTGATACAGGTCAGATTTCTTTCAGTGACCCTATACACAAAGTGTAATACCTCAAAACTTCTACACAATATTTCAAAAGTCTGAAATATCTGACAAAAACATAAAGCTTAATGTTTCCTATTTGAGGGAAGGCATTTTCTCACAATGCAGTAGGTTTTTCTCAACACATATCTATCCATGTAACTGTCTCCAACACACTTAGAGGTACAAATGCTTGATGACTAGAACCACAAAAACAATCAATGGATGCAATTCACCATGCCAAGCTTGACTGACAACCAGTGACTTGTGAACTCGTTAGCTGAGCTACCAGTTTAACTATCCACCTTCTCTCCCTCACTAAGCAGAGACAGACAGATTCACAGACAGACAGCCAGAGAGACAGAGACAGAACATTCTGCCTAGTCGGGTAAGGAATAAGAAAAACATCTGGACAATTACTTTTTATCTATGTCTGGTTGGATAAGAATTTAGAAAAACATCTGGACAATTGCTTTTTGTCTATATATCTATGTCTGGTCAGAAAAGAATTAAGAAAAATATCTGGACAATTGCTTTTTATCTGTACATCTTTGTCTGGTCAGTTAAAAATTAAGAAAAATATCTGGACAATTGCTTTCCATTTGTCTAATTATAAGATTGAGGAAAAGGTGGACAGAGAAGGCTGGGCAGCATAGACCCCCTGTCTAGCAGCCCTAGTGTGGCCCATTGCCAGCAGTCCGCAATGAGAGCTATCACAGTCAGGACACCACAAAACACATCCCTTCTTGGTTCTGCTGTTCTCTTCACCAAGCATGTGCATCCCCAAGTGCATTGAGTAAGGTGATGACAAATATCTCCAGAAGTAAAAATAATTATAAAAAACGTATAATCCTGGTCATGCAGTATAACTTTGCTTTCAGGACACACTTTAAAACGGTGTATTAGAACCCAAGCTCTAAGACAGAAAATAATCACTGTAAGCCTTGAAGAGGTGAAAGGGGGTGAAAGTTGTGAACTGATAAAGCAAAAACAAAAGCAGACTAACAGAACTGATTCATTTATCTAAGTTAGGCACTGTCGTATACAGCATTTCTAAACTTGTTGAAACAGGATGAAACAGACAGGGATGGGGTGGGGTGTGGGGGGTGGATTTTGTGGAACTGACCGAGTTTCAACCGACTGTAAGTGCAATGAACTGAGTTTCAAACTATTGTCTGTACAATGAATGCATTGTGGTTCCAACCTATTGTCAGTGCACTGAATGAAACCTTTGTGCTGAACACTGTCACACATTGACAACATCTTGTAACAATGGAAAGCAAGGCTGCAGAAAGCGGATACAGCAAGGACAAAGGGCAGGAAAGGATGTGGGTCTTTGTGAGACAGTTTAAGTTTGACAATGCTTGTTCAAGTGTGAACAATTTATATTCATTCTATGCCTGTTCAAGCGTGAATTATAAACTGAAATGCAAGAGAATGACTGTGTAGACTGACTGTACATCACTGTCAACTAAATTTGAATACAAGCACACCA
>NC_134894.1:54287629-54337629 GCF_041734735.1 Babylonia areolata | reverse complement strand
TGTTATGGTTCATTGTTACTTTCAATTACTCTTAGTCATTGTTACAAGTCTGTCTGTGTGTGTACCTACCCACCTTCTACCTACCTATCTACAAACCCACCTACCTATCCACCTACCTAACTCCCTACTTTTCAACAAATACCAGCATGCCTGCCCAAACACACATCAATGTATATCATTAATAAACATAATTAAAAAAATTTACAAAACATGATTCAAAGGATATGTAGAACTTGTTGTTTTTTGTTGTTGTTTTTTCAATATCTTCATTTTCATTCTTTCTTTCCTCCCTCCCTTACTTCATTTCTAAATAATCTACACACTTTTTTTTCTCTCTCTCTGTCCCTTCCCTCTTACCCCCTCTCAGTTTACTTTCTTCATTTCTTGGTCTGTGTTCCACCACTTTCTCTCCTCAATTTACATATCAATATCCCTGTCTCTTTTCCACTCACACAGGTATGCCTTTATCCATAGATCTCTTTATCTCTCTCACAGTCCAACCAACCACTGTCTCCTTATTCATCTGAGTGTACTGGTCTAATCTCAGACAGAGAGACCCCCCCCCCCCCCCCCCCCCCCGCCCCCCAACCCCCCACCTCAAATAGAAGACAACAGTGCCTTGGTGGAAAAAGATTCTTCACTACTTAAGAATCTTAAGAATTTTCCCCATCAACAACAGAGATAGCACCTTTTGCAGAATGTCCCCCACTTATGTTACTATGGATCAGTTCCACTGCAGCTTTACTGTAACATTTTATCTATTGTTGGCTGCGAACTTTACAACAGCTCTTTTCTTTTCATGGTATTACACGTAATCCAGAAGGACACAAAGCCATTGCAGTCCTGTGGTGTAGAGCTGTTGCATATCTGAACTCTGATGTCAAACAGTACAGTGCACAGAGAGAAAGTGGGAGAATATTCTGTATGGTGTGCATGTGTGTGTGTGTGTGTAGGAGGATGGAGTACTGGAGGGGGGAGGACATGGGATGTGTGTGTGTGTGTGTGTGTGTGTGCACGCGCGCGTGTGTGTCGCTGCATGCATCTGTGCATGAACGAATGAGTCTGCATGTACGTGTGAGTGTATTCATCATTCATGAAGGCATGTGTGTAGCATACACCTCTGTGTGTGTGTGTGTGTGTGTGTGCGTGCGTGAGTGCACACACCTGCATAACTTCCACTGACTTGGTTTGGCCTTCTCTCTCTCTCTCTCTCTCTCTCTCTCATGGATTCTCTCTCTACCTCCCTCCCTCCCTCCCTTTCCCTCTTCCCCCTCCTCTCTGTACATCTTTATAATTTAAAACAAACTTCCTAAGCCAAAAAGAAAACAAACTTGGGGGAATTCCCCCTACCACCCAGCAGACTGACTGAATGACAGGCAAACAGTACCACCACCACCAGAGCAAACTACAAACCCCTAGACTGGCAGGCCAGCATGGTACACAATGCACTGGGCATAAAATATTTTGTTACCCACCCACCCATCCACTGACTGGGTTGTGTGGCTTGTGTACCAGTGGGCTTACTACAGACCACTGTTTTCCCCCACCATCTATCTGCCCCCCCCCCCCCCACCCCCCCTCCTGAAAATGGCTTTGCCCTGATGTGTCAGGTGAAGTTATCCTCTCTCTCTCTCTCTCTCTTGCCTTTCTTTCTGTCTCTCTTGACAAAAACACTTAAGACGACCATTCAACAGAACCTCCATCCCCACTCCTCTGTGTGTGTGTGTGTGTGTGTGTGTGTGTGTGTGTGTGTGTGTGTGTGTGTATGTGTGTGTGTGTAAACATGTAACATGCATCTGTCCCTGTCTCTTTTTATTTTGTCTGTTTCTGTTTCAGTTTCTCAAAGAGGCGTCACTGGGTTCAGACAAATCCATACACACACTACATCACATCCACTTAGCAGATGCCTGACCAGCAGCATATCCCAACATGCTTTGTCAAGCCTTGAATGCGTGGATTTTACGTTTGTGTACGTATCAGAGTGAATAACTTCCACATGATTTTGCCAGACAACAATACTTGTTGCCATGGGTTCTTTTTCAGTGCACCAAATGCATGCTGCACACAGGACCTCAGTTTATCGTCTCACCTGAAAGTGTGAATGTAAATGTCACAATGGCACATAAGTATATGTATAATTCAAAACACAGCTGTACAGACCAACTGATGTGGGCTTTTTTCCCAATCACATAGTCATGATAGAGAAATATACAAAGAAAAAGTGAAAGGCAGGCCAGGGACACACACGCGATCACACTAAATCATTTATGTCAATCAATTATTAGCACTGTCTCCTTCAAAAGCTCTCTTTCTCTCCCTCCCTCTCTTTCTCCTCCTCTCTCCTTCCCTCCTCTCACTACCTCCCCTCTCCTCCCTCACTCCAAGCCCACCTTCCTCCTCCCTTCCTCCCTATCCCCCACCTTCCTCCCTATCCCCCACCTCCTCACAGGTGACTGTGCTGTGTCTCCATCTATTTATCTCTCCCTCCTCCCTCACCCAAGGTCAATCCCCCCCATGGTCCTCCCATACCCCCCCCCACCCCCACCTCTCCCACCTCCCCTCTCTCTCTCTGCCTCCTCAGATTCCTTCAGCCATTGTGAAAGCCTTATCACCCACTGTGCTCTGCCTTGGACCCTTGGCTGTAGTGCAACCACCACTGGAAGGTATTGTGTTGTGCTACCACTATCAGCAGAGAAGAAGGAAGCTGCCTACTCCAGTGACAATCTGCTCTCTCTCTCTCTCTCTCTCTCTCTCTCTCTGTCTGTGGTGCACACTGCTGTGTATGCACTGGGAAGAGAAAGAAAAAATATGTGCATGCAGTGGTCTTCACAGCCTCAGAAGATGAGAATTCTTCCTTTCTCATGGTTCTTTTTTTCTTTTGCTTTTCTTTTCACGTTCTTCATGTTGGGTGTACCAAACATTGGTGTGAGTATGCAACAACAATATAGTGTACTAAACGTTGCTTTGAGTATGCATCAACAATATAAAATAAAATAAAAACTGTCTTAAAACTACTTTTGCTTTTGGGGCTTATTTCTGATTCAAGTTGATGATAACATAAATAATGTATGGAGGAAAGGAATCTGAAGAGAAATCTATCTAATCAAAATACAATAAATTTTTGGTAATTCATGCAACATCTCTGCTTTAACTTTAGTTTAAATAACTGAAAGCCCAGAGCCCAAAGTTATAGATATTAAATGCATAAAATATGCACTGATGAACTATGTAAACTATAATAAAAACAAAGATAAAATCATCAAAAATATGCACCGCTTTACTAAAACCTAGAAATAAAATATCCATAGACTGTCACCATCAAATACCATTCACAACATATTTACATAATGTGCCATTTAAGGGAGCAGTTCAACATGTATCCTAATCAATGACTGAAGCACTATTGTGACAGGCACAACTGGCTGCTGCATGCATGTAGGGTCACATGGAACCCAGAAAATATTTCTCACAGGACAATGGTGTCAAACTGTTCCTATCACAGTACAGTACCGAATCAAATGCAGTGATCCAGCATGACATTTGAAGTAAGCTAAATTGTAAAAAAAATAATAATAATAATAATAAACCAACGAAATAACACTTCCACTGAAAAATAATTTCTTCTTTTTTCTTTGTGTGTGTGTGTGCGTGTGCGTGTGCGTGTGTGTGTGTGTGCATGAGTGCATGCACTCACATGCACAAAAAAACAACAACAATAAAATGAATTCTTAGTCTCTGGCTTCTGCTGATTAAGATCTTAAAAAAAAAATGTTTTAAGTGGTCAACAATGACCAAAATATGTTTCAAGAAAGAATCACTCTAACCATCTATTATGAATTCACCCATCAGAAGCACAAATTAATCTTCTTCTTCTGCGTTCACTCGTATGTACACGAGTGGGCTTTTACGTGTATGACCGTTTTTACCCCACCATGTAGGCAGCCATACTCCGTTTTTGGGGGTGTGCATGCTGGGTGTGTTCTTGTTTCCATAACCCACCGAACGCTAACATGGATTACAGGATCTTTAACGTGCGTATTTGATCTTCTGCTTGCATATACACACGAAGGGGGTTCAGGCACTAGCAGGTCTGCACATATGTTGACCTGGGAGATCGTAAAAATCTCCACCCTTTACCCACCAGGCGCCATCACCGTGATTCGAACCCAGGACCCTCAAATTGACAGTCCAACGCTTTAACCACTCGGCTATTGCGCCCGTCACAAATTAATCAAACCAACTGCTTTTCAAAATCTTGTCTCAGAAACATGGAGCTTGAATTCACTCTCTCTTTCTCTCTCTCTGTCTCACAAACACACACATCACTCACACACAGACACACACAGACAAACATACACATCGCACACACACACACATCACCAAGCGCACACACACACACACACACACACACACTCCTTCACTCTTTCTCACAGGCAATGCACAAATGTATGTATGCAAATTACAAATATATATTTTTAGAATTACATGAACTATTTACAATATAATAGCACAAAAAAACAAGTACATCACACCTCATGATTCACCATGTTTTCATGCTTGCTTGACTGAGTCATTGACTGACAGTTGAACACCTGTGCACACGTGCAAATGTGCATGCATGTGTCTATGCATATAAGCATGAGTCAGAGTATATGTGAGATAACTAAACGCACCTGACGACATGAAACACGCATGAAGTAACAACACACACCTGACATCACGAAGTAACAACACACACCTGACATGAAGCACACACCTGACATCACGTAGCACACACCTGACATCACGAAGCAACAACACACACCTGACATCATGAAGCACACACCTGACATCATGAAGCACACACACCTGATATCATGAAGCAACAACTCACAACTGACATCATGAAGCACACACCTGAGATCATGAAGCACACACCTGACATCATGAAGCACACACCTGACATCATGAAGCAACAACACACACCTGACATCATGAAGCACACACCTGACATCATGAAGCACATACCTGACATCACAAAGCAACAACACACACCTGACATCATGAAGCACACACCTGACATCATGAAGCACACACCTGACATCATGAAGCAACAGCTCACAACTGACATCATGAAGCACACACCTGACATCATGAAGCAACAAGACACACCTCACATCATGAACCACATACCTGACATCATGAAGCAACAACACACAACTGACATCATGAAGAAACAACACACACATCTGACATCATGAAGCAACAACACACACTTGACATCATGAAGCAACAACACACACCTGACATCATGAAGCACACACCTGACATCATGAAGCAACAACACACACCTGACATCATGAAGCACACACCTGACATCATGAAGCACACACTTGACATCATGAAGCAACAACACACACCTGACATCATGAAGCACACACCTGACATCATGAAGCACACATCTGACATCATGAACAACACACACACCTGACATCATGAAGCAACAACACACACCTGACAATCATGAAGCACACACCTGACAACACAAAACACACATCTGACATTGACATCACGAAGCACACCCCTGACATTGACTTCATGAAGCACACACCTGGCATGAAGAACACACCTGACATCATGAAGCACACACCTGACATCATGAAGCACACACCTGACATCGTGAAGCACACACCTGACATCATGAAGCAACAACACACACCTGACATCATGAAGCACACACCTGACATCATGAAGCACACACTTGACATCATGAAGCAACAACACACACCTGACATCATGAAGCACACACCTGACTTCGTGAAGCACACACCTGACATCATGAAGCAACAACACACACCTGACATCGTGAAGCACACACCTGATGTCATGAAGCGCACACCTGACATCATGAAGCAACAACACACACCTGACATCATGAAGCACACACCTGACATCATGAAGCACACACCTGACATCATGAACACCTGACATCATGAAGCACACACCTGACATCATGAAGCACACACCTGACATCATGAACACCTGACATCATGAAGCACACACCTGACATCATGAAGCACACACCTGACAACGTGAAGCACACACCTGACATCGTGAAGCACACACCTGACATCGTGAAGCACACACCTGATATCACGAAGAAAACAGACTGGTTGGCAGACACTGTGTGACTAGCACAACACAGACACCAAAACATCAGGCGTTACCACACAACAACAATAGCAGTAAAGCTGAACAACTCAGCTCAGTTCAGCCATTAATTACAAGTGACAAAGGTCTGCATGTACTCACTTTTCACCTGCTTCCTGACCTGCTTAGTTATATCCAACCAATGCTGAAAAATAAAATAAAAATAAAAATAAAATACAAAAGCTGTGATAGAATGTGATACATGTGTTCAAGACAACAGTGCAGTTTTAATGCCAAAATCAATATTTTCAAGACATCTAACAAACGTTCAAAAATATACCACTCAAGTGAAGTCCTTACTTACTCTACAACCATGACACTTAATACAAAAGCTACAACAAAGTGGAAACTCCGGAAGAAAATAGAATGCACAAATGCATTGCCCTCCCCAATGCTGACTGAAAAAAGGTGCAAATGTCTAGATCTATATGAAATGCAAACTGCTTTGTCCAGTTACATAGTTTTTCTAAATACAACCCCCCCCCCCCCACACACACACACACCCCAACCATGTCCAATCCCTCACGCATTCTCCACACATCCACTGCATGTATGCAAGTGTTGAAATGATTTTAAATGCTTGTCTCTAAATCACATTTGCAGTGAACAAACAAAGCAGTGAGAAGAAGATTACATGGAACGGTAGTTCTAGAAATATAATCATATTACAAACTGCCAAACAAATCTGTTTATAATGTATATTAATAAAACAGGTATGGGGGTATGAGAAGGGAGGGGGGTATCATGTGTCTTGTCTTGTGTATCATTTATGCATGTGTAACACAGAAAGTGTAATTCTGTCCCATTTTCAAGGTTTCATTAATCATTCTGTACAATTATCATGTTGATTTCTGACAATCAAACAACTAAAGTCTATTACAATAATGTCTATATAATGTAATATGAATTCTAAAATTCCTTTAATCATATACAACTGAAACAAATGAAGTGCTATGACTGACATTGACATTGTAGGGATCTGTGTACTGCAGTCCGAAATAATCCTTCTCCACAAGGTCCAAGTGATAGAAGACTTGTTCCAACAGCACATTCCCATGAGACTTTTTCTGAAAGAACAAACAAAAAATACTACAATTTATTTCTAGCAAACAACACACAAAACTGTGTGCTTTAACCTTTCTATGTGGAAGGCATTGGGGACAAAAATATTTTTTTAAAGGCAAACAAACCACAAAACACAGCTTGCAGTTTAAAAGTTCTAACAACAAACATAACACAAAACCATGTGCTTTAACCTTTCTATACATTTGTGGAAGGTCTAGGGAAGAAAAAGCAAACAAACTGTAAACAAAGAAAAAAAAAGACTACAGTTTATAATTCACAACAAACAAAATACAAAACTGTGTGCTTTAACCTTTCTGTGTGGAAGTACTGGTGAATATGAAGTGTTTACGTTTACTGTGGTGAATTATTAATTTGACAAAACTCAGAAGACTGCATACTTTTTCCTGCAGTCAAAAACCAGAACAAAGCTGGTTATATTATTCATTTGTTGCCATGTCGATCATCAGCTTGTGAGAAAACATCAAGACTGCGGTGATCAACTCTTGCATGAAAAGTAAACAAGTGAATATTATGAATGGTCCAAAAAACATGCCACTGGAGGCTTCATATGCACAGACAAATGTATGTATGCTGCCTAGATCAAGTCCAAAAGGTGTCAACTTTTCCATTCACAGATTTTGCCCTGTCTGACCTGGCAACTGTAGCTGTTGTCAACATGGACCAAACCACAGGTCATGACTACGCATATCAGTGTGCTCATTAGCCCCTGTTCATGAACTTTCCTTCACAGCTGCCAACAGTGTGTGGTGGTGTCGTGACAACAATACTGTGCAGAAGAAAAATATCCACTCAGTTCCACATGCTACATCAGATTAACGTCAGCTAATTTGTTCCAGTACATAACAAAAAAATTCAGTCATGGGACCAAACAAACAAAAATGTAATGTTTGTTTTTTTGTGGGGGGTTTTCATGTGTACAAAAAAAATTACAATATGCTTGATTTATAAAATTTGTAACAATAAGTGGGTCACACATGTGACTTTTTGTGTGCACACAATGATGTATGCATTTTATATCTATATATGTACAAACACATATGTATGGGCTTTTTTATGTATTATGCACTTGCACAAACATGTAAGAGAAAATAACATATCACCTAGCCACCCACCCACATACACAAATATATCTATGTACACACACACACACACACGCACGCACGCACACACACACACACACACACACACACACACTCACTCACTCACTCACTCAGCCACAGTAAGGAACTGTTTCCATCCACAGAGAAGGGTGTGAAAAAAAAAAGCTTTGGAATGTACTGTGACACTCCAGACCTTTATCTGAGGGAGATCTAACCACAAAATAACTGGCCCATAATAAATTGCCCCATCAGGACTGCGAGGTAATCTGACAGACAGCTGGGGACTCAAGGTGACAGCCCATTCAGCTGAGTGGAACTAGAAGGTCACAAAATACTTGAGGGAAAGGTTACAATGCCGTTGTGACTGAGACCCCTTCTTCTGACAATCAAACAAAACCAATGCTAATATTGTTTTTCAGTATGTCTTTTCTTCCACTCTCAAGAGTTGACCTGACATGCCAAGTGGAAAAGAGTAGATAAATTTACCAGGTGTGTTCCCACTGTGACGGCAGTAAACAGTTTCTGCTAAACCACTCATGATACACCAGTCACCAATACATTGAAACTTTAGACATTTAGCGATCTAAAATCTAAATGAAAAGTCTATTCACTGCACAAAAAGAAAGAAAGAAGGAAAGAGAGAAAGAAAGAGAGAAAGAAATGAAAAAAAGGTACATGAAAAACCAAAACAGAGGACAAGGTACTGTCAGTGAAAGAAGCAAACTGCAAAAACAATATTAGCATTGGTTTTGTTTGATTGTCAGAAGAAGGGGTCTCAGTCACAACGGCATTGTAACCTTTCCCTCACTCTGTGGTCTTGTTAGTCACTCTTCAAATACTAAGGACTGTAAATGTGATTTAGGCAATAAATGAACAACTTTTACAGAGTAACAGATCAAAACGTACAGATCCATAGTATTTGAAGAGTGACTAACAAGACCACAGAGTGTGTCAATGAACAATGATGGAAGATAAAAACTAAAAGTAAAATAAATGTTTGCAATGTAAGAATACCAGTACATTTTCTTTTACAGCACCTGATCTGTTAAGAACTTTACTATTTCAACTGGACCAGAATATTTTGTGAAGCAAGACATTTCTAACTGAAATAATGGAATTTACTATAATAGCTATACAAAAGTCAGTCTATTAATTATTTTACTTTTTATTTAAAGTATCAATAAAATCAGGTACTCAAGCAAGTTTGGGCCAAATGCTGAGAAATCAATCAATGACATAATTAAACGTGATGACACTGAGGGAAAATAATGACTCATTGTGACATAATTCTAAATATAGATTTTGTATAGCTCAGAAGACAACAGTGACTGGTCTGCAGATATCTATATAATAATACTGACCAAAAGCATTATCTATGTGGATAATACAAGCTTTGTTTTACTCACACAGACTATGCCCACTGTTTATAAAGTATCAAAAGACTGTATGCAAATTTTAAAAGAAAAAAAAAAAAAAAACAGAAGCTGAACAAAGAAAAGAACCTTTCTGCCCCAACAAATTCAACTCCAGTTAAATTTCTGAGATTTACTGAAATTACCTGTTTGCAGATTACAATCCAAATTACACATTTTATGAAATTCAACCTTCACCAGTTAAAAAAAAAAAAAACACTTCTGCATGAGTCAGTTCATCTTCAGGAAAAACACTGAAAAAATAACCATGAATTGGACTTGTACCATCTACAAAGATACAGAAAATAATAATCTTTTTTTTTTTAATTTGTATCTATAGACTAGAATATTTAAGGTCCAACATAAATTGTTTTTTCACACTCACAACTACTTTTTAGATGGTGTTGTAGCATTATAAATCATCCCCATTAAAACTTTACACTGTGGTTCATTGGATGTTGCAATGATTACACAGATCTTATGATGCTTTCATTCAGCAAAACAAAAATAATATCAAATCTTAAAATAAAAAAAAAATTAAAACTGTACAATTACAAGAAGGAAGTGGTTTTAAACCCTAAACAGTGGAATAAATCTCTTTCACCGGTCATAGGGGACTTAGACGTTTAGTTGACCAGTCAGTTCACTGCTATAGGTGACTTAAGTCAATGTTGAGAGGACACGCAAAACGGACCATTTTTCACATTTTAACAAAAATTGACAGCCACAACCAACTTTCCCATGCATTAGGAAAACTTCTTAATTGATAAACCTTCCCCTTTCGACTGAGTTTACACTAATAATAATAATAATGGTATTTATATAGCGCTGAATCTTGTGCAGAGACAAATCAAAGCGCTTTCGCACCAGTCATTCACACGCATGCATAACTCTAAAACTGTAGAAACTAAAGACAAGGAAGGGCAGGCAAGGGAGGCTATTTTGGGAAGAGGTGGGTTTTAAGGCCAGACTTGAAAGAGCTGAGTGTGGAGACTTGACAAAGCGAAAGAGGAAGTTCGTTCCAATCGCAAGGTCCAGAGACAGAGAAAGAACGGCAGCCAACAGTCGAGTGTTTGAATCTGAGTATGCGTAAACAGAGTTGATCCGAAGCCGATCGTAGTGAGCGAGATGGAGTGTAGAGGTGAAGGCAGCCGCAGAGACAGGAAGAGGCAGTTTTGTGAATGCATCTATAACATAGAGTGCTGATCTTGTACTTTATTCGGTGTGAGACAGGGAGCCAGTGGAGATGTTGCAAAAGAGGAGTGATGTGCTCAGATCTTTTCTTTCTGAGGACGAGTCGGGCAGCAGAGTTTTGTATGCGCTGAAGGGACTGAATGGATGAAGCAGGCAAACCAGACAATAGAGAGCTACAGTAGTCGAGGCGAGAGGGAATGAGAGAAACGACAAGTCTTGATGTTGCGTCAGTGGACAGATATTTCCGGACGGCACTGATGTGCCGCAGTTGACAGTAGCAGGACTGACATGTCTGACTGATAAATTTTTGCATGGACAGTGTATTGTCAAGGACAACACCAAGGTTCCTGACTGACGTGGAAAGAGGGATGGATGTACTGCCAAGTTTGATTGTGTCAATTGTGATGGAAGACAGTTTTTGTTTAGTTCCTATGATCATTGCTTCAGTTTTGTCTGCGTTCAATTGTAACTTATTTTGAGTCATCCAGTTTTGAATGTCCAGGAAGCAGTTGGATGTTTCTTGCAATAGCGACAACAATTTTTCAGGGGTATCACTCTTCTGGAGTTGAGTGTCATCAGCATAAGAATGATGCCTGATATTATGGCAGTTGATAATTTCAGCGAGAGGAGCAGTGTACAGTGTGAAGAGCACTGGGCCTAAAACAGATCCCTGTGGGACTCCATGTTCGATTTTAACAGGTTCAGATTGGAAATGATCAACAATGACAGACTGGAATCGATCAGTGAGATAAGACCACTGTGTTGTTTTGACATCAGCCAAATCGTGTTACTGGGAGGCTCCAGTCTAAAATATTTGGTGCTGGGACGTGTTTTTCACACAGAAAAAGAGTTAGATACAGACCATAGTGTACAAAAACTTGAAAAAGGCAATTCATTACAACTTATACAGGCCAAGTTTACTGGGTGTTTTTTTCAAAGGATGATGGTATAAATAAAACCAACTAATCAACAAACCAAACCATACAAAAGGATTCATTTCAAAGTATGCCAACAACAGAAAAAGGTACATTTAATTTGGGCTGTTTTAATCCCAAAGAAACCAAGAATCTTCAATAGTATAATGTATGGGGCAGAATTAAAAAACATGCCACTTATAGATTTGCGCATATAACTTCTTTCCCCTCCCCCACACCTGTTTTGTTTTGGGGTTGTTTGTTTTTTCTTTCTTTTTTTCCTCCGAGGGTGTATTCAGGACTAGCAGTACACTGAGACCTGGGAAAATTCCAAGAATTATTTCAAATCTTCTGTAACTAAAAGTGGCTTTGCTCTCAACCTATTGACACATCAACCTACTTTCTGTATCTTTGGTCACTGTGTCAGTGTGTATAAGCTGTTTAAACATGTCTAATGACAGACCATGCTTCACCTGTCATGGGGAGGGTTAAGGTATTCATAACAAATGACAATATAAAAAATGCAATAGATGACATATCTGTGGGTGTCTTCTGTGCCATAAAAAGTAATGCAAGGTAAACACCGTATAAAATAAAACAAATATCGGTGACATACCGGTACGTCCACTGTCAGGTCCGTGCCGTCCAATAACATTATTGTACAAGTTAACACATTCTTTTTCTTGTCGAGGGCTTGCCCTATTTCAGTCCTGTGCTGGGTGCGACGAGAACGTCGCTTGCTCAGGAACCTAAAGAATGCTGCCATCCCCGAGTTGTTTCACAAACAGCAGAAGACGGTAAAATTCAATATTTCAATGCTCGAAACAGTCGTCCAGTGTAAAAATGGGGTTTAAAATCCATTGGGACACCTGCCGAGACGATGATCTCATGTCCGTGTCTCTTCCTGTGTTGTCCGACTGCTTTCGGATTTGATCTGATTACACGAACAATTACGAAGCTTCCCATATTAGGAATAACACCGGATCCGGAAAATGGGGAACATGACATGGCTGCGCTCTTGAAAGGAAAGGAGACCGAGAGTTGAAGAGTTGATGCAAGTGGTATCAGATAAAGCAAAATGGTATTGATGACTTTTAAACACCTATGATAGACTAGCTGTTGTGATGTCGTTACTTTGATTTCAGTATGATACATTGTCACCCTTCTATATGAAAAAGCAAAACCAACAAAAACTCGAGTCTCCGAAATGTTCAGATATGTTGACCTTAGTAACATATTTTGCCGTATGCGGTATCAGACAGATCCAATGACGTCGTCACACAAAAGAGTTGCGCACGGCAATAACTTTACTCGAGAACTGAAGCCAGCAGTGAACCTTTGGAACCCTCCGTGCGGTCACTGCTGCGGGCATGGCGAGAGGCAGAAAGCTCTCATCTGTAAAGTCTTAGATTTCATGAAGACTGACAACATCAGTTCCTCCAAGCGACAGGGTGTGCATCATACTTTCTGCTCCACTGCCATCAGTCTTCCTTACTGCATCCCTCTCTCTCTCATTTTCCCAGCAGCGGACGCTGTGTAGTGTATATCGGATCAGTCTGTGCACATTGCCATGCCTTGCTTGCCTTGCTTGCCTTTGTCCCTTAGCTCTGTGGGGAACCGTCATGGCACAGTGATGTTGACTCCTACCTTGCCTTCTCCATTCTGGACAATCATGTGTGCAAATTGCCATTGTCAGCAAATGTCAGCCCTGTCCATTCTACATGGTTGTCAGGCCATTTTTTCCATTATCTGCCTCTTCTTTTCTTCCCTTCTGCCGTTCCTCGGAGGATGACTTTGGCAAGGCTGTTTGATCTTGTGGTATGACAATACCATTTCAGTTTCTGTTTATTCACGATGGTCAGTGGGTCATCGTGTGGCCCAGTATGTTGAGTGATGGTCTGGTGAACTTGTTCAAGATATGAGGTGCCCAAGATCTCTCAATAGCATCTCATTTCCACAGCTTGGATTTTGTTTTGCAGTTCTGCCTTAAAACTGAAACTGAGATTTCTCCGTACCTACAGTACTCGACTGAGGACCAGGCACAGCCTAAGGCTGCCCCACCCACAAGCCACGATGACACTCTCTATCTTCAGTCTCTCTACTTACAAATTTGCCATTTTCATTCAAATTAAATGGGACGGGTGCATGCGTGCGTACGTACGTGCGAGCGTGCATGCGTGCGTGTGTGTGTGTGTGTGAGAGAGAGAGAGAGAGAGAGAGAGGTTCAAACGTGCTAACATATCAACCATGCTTTTAAAGGTCTTTGAATATTGATTTGTGTGCTGCTCATGACAATGAAATTGAACTTTCTTTTTCCAGACCTTATTCTATTTCTGGAGTGTGTACAGATGGCATGATGGTATTTAACAAACATTGTATATATTCTAAAGAAACAATAAATGTGCCTTTTTTCTGACATGAAAACATCTTGTACACATAAAAGAAAAAAAAAATTTTTTTTAAATCTTCAGTCTCAGGCTGTGTTATATTGGCACCATCCAAAGATATCCTCTTAAAGTAGACAAGCACTCCAGATTCAATCGATAAGACAATAATTGAAAGATGCTCTGATTATGTGTTGTATGAAAGAAGAAGCCATAGTCCCTATTTCAAATGTTTCTGAATAATATTTTGATTTTCTTTGGTTTGCTCTCTCTCTCTCTCTCTTCTCTCTCTCTCTCTCTCTCTCTCTCTCTCTCACACACACACACACACACACACACACATTTATTCAGAGGACATTGATAAAAAATCTTTAGAATAATGTTCTACAATAATTAATATGACTACTGATGTACATTTTGAAAGTTCGCACATTTTTGAAAGCTTGTTATTCCAAAATGAAATTTTAAGATTACAAGTGTATACTTTTTTTTCAATGCAGTAACAAGCAAAGCATAATTGTTTGTTGACAAAATGTGTGCAGTCTCACTTACGAGAAGCATGGAGAGGACTACAAAAAAACATGCAGTTTGTGGCAGGAGTGGGCACAGTTGGTCTGGGTGCACTCATCCTCTACCCTCATGTTTGGGGAATCCGTCGCAGTAAGAATGTGCTGCAGATGTACAGAGATGGAAAACCAGAGCCAGTCGATGAAGATTCAAAACGCTTAGCACAACAGGTATGCAAAAGTTCAAAACACTTTGCATGACATGTGAAATAGAACTGCTGGATAATTTAGTAAAATATCAGGAGGGGAGCATTTGTTCACATGGGACCATTTATGTGATTGGTGATCGTATTTTGTCGTACAATTATTTATGTTAATTTAACACTTGTACATTATTGTCTGTTATTTAAAGTCTTCAAATTTTGTATTTTAAATTCTTATGTGTGAAAATAATCTTGTAGTGAAATGACAAAAGGGTATGAAATCAAACATTATGTACAATACTGTTGTACATCATTTATATATAATTTATATCAATTAGAAGTGGATTTGTTGCTTGATTAAAGGAATTACAGCTTTGAGCAATTATGAAACAATGCAGCTGTCCACATCACAGAGAAAGTGACGAATAACTTGTGGATAAAATCTAAGAATTAAAATTTTCAGTACATTTTCTCAAGGAGGCATAACTCCGTTCAGACAAATCAATATACACTACACCTCAAAAGGCTTGGGGTTTTTTTTGCGTTGTTTTTTTTTTCTCTCTCTCTTTTTTCACAACATTGAAGCATTGTGAACATTTTATAGTAGGAAAGTTGTCCTTACTCTTTGACAATAAACAAAGCTTGGAATCATTTCTATGGGAAAGGGGGTTGGGGCAGGAAGGGGGGTATGTATATACAAATGAAATTTTATCTGTGTGGTCAGTGAAGTAATGTATCACAAATGAAATTTTATCTGTGTGGTCAGTGAAGTAATGTATCAGAACTTTTCTTATTTTTCCCTCTCTCTGTGTGTTATAAATCATATATTTTACACATAAAAAAGCCTAACAGGACTATTAGTAGCATCCATGAGATTATTAAATCTCTTTGTTCCTGGTTTCAGGCTTTGTTGTTGTTTTGAAGATGTTTCCTTTCCTTTTATTTGGGGTCATATTCAGGAAAGATATTATGTAGAAAATGTTTTTATTGTGTTTTGGAGACGTTTGGGGAACATGTTGCAAACTAACAGCATCAAAGGCATTTTTAGTCTGCCATTTATCGCTCAAGGTAAGAACACAACATTCCATCTACTTAAACTTATTTATCCCTTTATGCATTCAGCATTTTGTAACTCCCGAGTGTCTGCTTACAGCCCACACTCCAACCTGTATTCTTAATTTTTTTTGCCAATTATGTTTACAAGCAGAGCAGTCAGTCAGTTGGATGAGCTGTCAGTTCAGCTAATGGGTGCTTAAAATGGCTCTTGGTATGAAAAATTTTCATCAGTGGCCTCAGGGTAAATTCTCACAGTTGAATTTTAAAGCTCAGTGTGACACACTTTATGGGATCAAGCATGAACTTGAACAAATTTGACTGCTTTCTGTTGTTTTTTCCTCAAGCTCTGTGTTATTAGAGAGAGAGAGGAATTTGTGGGGGAACATGAATCATCACCCATCACCACAAGAGGGTCATTGCTCATTTGATTTTTGGAATAACATGAGTAGTCCAGTTGGAAATGAGCATGGGGAAAATGTAATCACTGGGATTGTCACACTTTCATACAGTTGTGTATTTTTCATATGATGGTTTAAAAAAAAAAAAGTTTCCTATTTTTGTTGATGCTTTTTTTTTCTTTTTCTTTTTTAAACAATTTCATACCTTGCCATTTATTTCCCACTATTATTGATTCTTATGCCAGTATTCTGTGACTATCTTGAAAACTGTGTCTGTCATCCTATGTCACCCTGTAATGAACAGTACTTTAGTGTCTCAATTCACAAGGTCATTTGATACAGTAATCATAGACAGTAAGTTTCTGAGTTTGGAGAAATAGGCCCTTCTGGACAACTAGGCATTTTAGTTCTGTTCAGTTGTAAATTTTAATGAATGCAATATCTTTGCTAGTACTAATAGGTAACTGTTAATGGAAATTTTGGAAATCTGAGCAATTGATATTTAGGACTGATAGAATTGAACACTCAGATCGATTGAATGAGAACCATGGAATGCATTGCTGTTGAAACTGGACTGGTCCAAAGCAGAGTTTGGTCAAACATCTGCGTACGCTAGTGTGCATTTACAAACTGTTTTTCTTCTTTCTTATACTTTCTAGCCTATGCCTGTTACATTATTAGTGGGTTTTTATTTGTTTATGCTGGTTTTGTTGTTGTTGTTTTGTTTGGTTGGTGGTTGTTTTTTTTTGCTATTCTCATGGGAGAAAACTAATGTTAAAGTCTCACTTTTTAAATTTTGCATATAGGCTTATAGCCTTATGTGAAGGTCAAATGCATTGTGTCACATGAAATTGCAAAACATACGTATATTAGCATGACCATCTTTGTTTTGCTGCTTTCTTAATCTGAATCCTTCGCATTTTTTCCACCAGATGTTTGACAAAGTGTTGTGGGATGCAGCCAGCGAGGCAGGTGTGGAACTGTTCACAGCATATGGCCAGGACATCATTCACAGAGGTTCTACCTTTACCCGGCAGGGTGCCATCGTTGGAATACCTGTCAACTTCAAGTACAGGAGCGTCTTAGATGTGGAGAAGGAAAAGATCACCTTGAACAACACGCACATTGACTGGGATTCTGCAACAGGGAAACAGCTGCTGGATTCTCTTGTCCTCAGTGAAAAGGCACGTCAGTTTGCCATTGCTCGTGACCTGTTCTATGTTCACACTTTTCACATGTACGTTAAAGCTGGACTGATGGGAGTTTCTTGCTTTTCAGCATACTGGTTGGGAGCTGCAGTCAACACAGTGTATGGCCTTTCACGTCGGCTGCCCACAGCTTCTAGAGTAGTTATCTACAGTTTCTTTGCAGGTATGGGGGCTACTGTGTACTGCTTTGCCTCCGACAGCTACAACTGGTTCAGAGATAGAAAAGTGGACAAACAAGCAGCTAAGTTAGGCCTGGAATATGCAGAGGGTGGAGTTGAATTTTACAATAAACAGTTGCAGCGCAACATGGCCCTGAGAGCCTTGTTGGGCTCTGAAGGAGGTAAACGGTACACAGCCTACGGAAACGACATTCATTTTTGGAGGAGTCCCACAATGCCACTCACATCACGAAGAGATGGATTACAAGAAATTGTGAAGTCTTTGGAAGAAGTGGATTCATCATCTGAACTTCCAAAAGCTACTGCACCTGCTTAGACTGTGTGTGAAAGTTTTTGATTCCAACTGTCAAATCGTCAAAAAAATGAAAACTGTGTGTGGGCATGCTTAGCTTACATTTGTTATTTGTTAAGGTTATCAGAGAGAAAGTAGAAGAAATTACAGATGAATTACTATGAGTTGACAAAAAAGAATTGCTTAAATGGTGTTGTCACTGTTTGCAAGAGAATGTCTGAATTAAACATGAGCATGCACATTAATGCTTACAAATACAAAAAAGACCCAAGACAGAATAAAGAAATATTAAACAAAAGCAGGAAGAAATCAGTTTTACAAAATGACTAATTCAGCTTAAGACTAAGAGTTATGTGCTTTGTTTGCATTAATGGGCATCATCCAGTAAGTGTGTGTGTGTGTGTGTGGATATGATCTGTGAGTGAGTATGTTGAAAGTTTGCTTTGTGTGAAGATAGCCAGGATTACATCAGTGCTATTGATATATCAATATGTTTATTTGTAAGGCTTGCAGTCACTCTGACAAATACATCATACATTTTCTGCATCAGTCATGTTCTGATGCAGAATGCATGTGTCCAGTTCATTGTTGACACATCTACAAATTTATGGATGTTATTATTTATAAACTGGAAGAATCATGTATTAGGCTGTTTATCAGTAGTTATTGCAAGAGCAGCCAGAAAATAACACTGTTCATGGCAAAATTTTACTCAGTTGAATTGCTATTACTGATATTAGGTACATATCAGTGATCACTATGATCTTCATGGCATGACTAACAACAGAATTAGCCCGATACAAGTGCGGTTCAAAACGTTCTGAGATGTGGCTTTCTGAGAACATACTGGCAAGCAAACTAGTGCAGTCTTCTGAGCCAAAATTCTTCATACCACCTGAAAACTGTGCTCCTGGAAGAAAACTGTTTCCGTAAAACACAAACTCGAAAGGCTTTCTTCCAGAGACACGCCTTTGTAAAAGTTGTACAGAATCATTGCTTGAAAATCATGTCAGCTCAGTTCAGTGTTGGCTTGAGAAGCACAGTCCCCATGGCCGCAGATTTTTTCATGCAGTTTAGAATTCAACAACTGGATGTTCTTGAAAAAACATGTGAATGCTATGACAAAAGTGTTAATTATCATGATTGATAATTTCTTTTGTCACTTCAAAAGTTATTTCTCATCTCAAAACTTACTGAAAAGCCCTTATATTGCCTTTACAGTTGACAGTGTGTTATGACAAAGTTGTAGTTTATCAACAAAATAGCTTCTTTTATAATGATTTTTTTTTCTTGGTTTAATTAAACTCTCACACAGAGTTGTGTCATATTTGACTTGCCAAGTGAGTGTGGCTTGTGTAAAGTGAGTGTGTGTGTGTATTTGCGTGTATTTTCTCTGTCAGTTGTTCAAAGTTACTGATCTTAAGTACAGAATGGTTGAAATTGCTTTTTAACTTGTATCAAATTGCACTTGAGTTCTAAAGTGCCAGGAGTAAGAGACGCACTCTTTGAGTAGTTTGAGGGTCAAGCAGACACAGGGGACATGTTTCTTTTTATTCATTATCTCTGTGAAACCACACCCATGCATAAGCTTCTGTGGCAACATATTTGATATAAACTGATCAAGTTTCTAAAATCTAAAAATACATTTGTAACAATGAATTTATCTGCACACATGCTTTTTTGTACACAAGCATGCACACACACAATTCAGAATCTATAGAACATAGCAAAGGGTTTTATTACCAGAGACTGACAGAATGAGGTGCTCAACAGTACATAAACGGTGAGAATGATATGATTGTCTTTAAACACTGAACTTTTTTTTCCTGCTCCACTGCATATGTCAAATCAGGATTGCTGGAAACAGTTTTGCCAATTTAAGACTGGGGGACTGGTTCCCTTAATATGACTTACATCCCCCTGAGACAGAGCATATAATGCAGGGGTCTGCAATGTTGGGAGCTGTTTCTCCACATGTTCAATTGCCTGGTGGCTGGAGCTTTGGACTTTTGATTAAAACTATTTGGGGGTCCTGGATTTTAATCCTAACAGAATCTGGTGAGTTAAGGATGGAGATTTTTCCTATCTACCAGGTCAGTATAATTATGTACAGACCCAGAAGAATTATGTACAGACCCAGAAGTGACCTGAAACCTCTTCAATGACACATGCTAAATATTTCATTAAGTTTGTCGACATTCAGTGCATTATAGAAACACGAACATTTCCCGCATTTCAATCCCAGCAAAAAAAGAAAAGAACAAGAGAGGCAAGGCCTTCAAGACTCACTTGTGACTGAGAGTAAAACACACAAGCTTTTTATGTATTGAGTATAATTTCAAAATGTAATGTTTAAGATGAGAAAAATCAGTTTAAAGCAAATTAAAGTCCCCTAGCATTAATTACAGAGTAATTTCCCTTTTTCACTATCTGCACCAAAACATTTGCAAAATAAATAAAACTTCTATGCTTAGCAAAAGAAGTTCCTATTTGAACAAAAAATGATAATAATGACTGCTCTTGTTGTTGGGTCAGAATATCAGATCAAAGTGGCAAGTTTAGAGAATACAAAAAATATAAATATAACAGTAAATGCAGTTTGCATATAATTAGGCTTCTTTTTTTTTTTTTTTTTTTTTTTTTGTGCCCATCCCAGAGGCACAATATTGTTTTAAACAAGATGACTGGAAAGAACTGAATTTTTCCTATTTTTATGCCTAATTTGGTGTCAACTGACAAAGTAATTGCAGAGAAAATGTCAATGTTAAAGTTTACCACACACACACACACACACACAGACAACCGAACACCGGGTTAAAACATAGACTCACTTTGTTTACACAAGTGAGTCAAATATGTATGGCTGGCTAAATGGAGGGGTGAAAAAAAAGTTTTGTACTCCACATAGATAAATATGATTGAACATAGGAGTTGCAGCCCATGAAGAAGAAAGCTGTTTCTCTATATATCAAGATATGCAGGAAACAATGTAACTCTAGTCTATTCATTATGAATGAACTTACCACATACTCATACTGGATGGTCACTTGCTTTACCCCATCAGACATTTCAAAGAGTGTGGCACATCATCCCCACTGACTTGGACCATCTGTCATGATCACTCAGTTTTCAGATCAGAACTCTTTTGAGTGATATTTTCATGCAAGGTTTCCAAGGTTTCATTAGATTTAATCAAACTTATTTGAAAGAATTGAGTGTAAATTATTCTAGCATATTTTGTTCAGATTTCTGACACTGAACTGAGGTCAAGGTAGAAACAGTCATTTCAAATAGATTTTCATGTTCCACATCAGTTGGTGGGTCATGGTAAGTAATTTTAGGGGAAATAATTCCTAATAATCAAACAATGGGCCAAAACACTGAGAACTCCATCACAGTCTTCCATGAAGCTCAGACCATGAGTGGAAAAGAAAAGCAACTTTTAAGTTAATAGCTTCATTTGAGAGAGTTGGGGTAGAAAGTCTGATAAAAAAAAAAAATAAAGAAAGAAAGAAAGAAAAGAAAATGAGTAATAATGAAAAATGAAATTATTAACACTAAAGCATCCTCGGTTACTTTTTAGGTCTTCCACAAGCATTTGTACAGTGGTTTGTGTGTGTGTGTGTGTGTGTGTGTTGCAACCAACGCTTGTGATGGCAGTTTCATTCTGTTGGGACTCCTATTTGCAAAGCTGGTTAATGAAAGAAGCAGTTCCCCAAAACTTGACCAGGCAACTTCTCACGTACACAAAAAAAACCACCTAAAAAGTAATAGCCAATGTGCACTCAACTAATGGTTTATTCTTACATCAACATATTTGGGTTTAACCTGATGTCATCAGTGATGTGATCTACAGGAATAATCATCTAAGGATCCAGAGGAGAGGGTATACTATACTGGGATTGGGAGGAGCAGGGGTGATGTGGGGAAGGGGACCTAACAGTCCACGGAAACCGCCAAGACTTTTAAAGGTACATAGTCATACCACAAATTCAGGTTGTTTTGGTGAGGTTTTTTGTTCTTTTTTTGTTTTTTGTTGTTGTTTGGTGTGTGTGTTTGTTTGGTTGGGGTTTTTTTTTTGGTTTGTTTGGAGGGAGGGAGGGTGCCTATGAGTTTTAACTCCTAACAGGAGCTCAATGTTCAACCAAATGGGTTAAGTAAGCGCCTGTGATGAGAAACCGACAATAACAAATCCAAATCCTAAATAACCATCGGCTGCGGTTGGATTCTGATTGTCTCAGCGGTTTGTGGAAACTAGACAAAACAAAATCAACACACACGCACACACACACACAAACACACACACACACAGAGGGAATCTACGTCTGCGGAGTGACGTTTCAGAACAACAGTTGGGTCTGTTAACTTTTTGCTTACTAAGAGAAAAATGCAGGCGCCAAAAAGAAACATACATTAAAATCTGGACAACGAAAAAAAAAAAAAAGAATTCCACTGCTTCGCCATGGATCGATAGATGTTCAAATCGTAAGTCCACGCGACTATTCTTTCTCCAAAGGCCCCCACTCCCCTCCACTCTTTTCCTCGCTGCAATTTGTCTACATACAGAGCGAAGTGACGACAAAAATAACGGGAAAAACTAATGAAGACTCGAGGAGGTGGAACTGGTCTCCCCAACCATTATTTACAAAAGATGAAAACTCTTTTGAAATGAAGACGAAGTTACCTCATCCGATGAATTTCCGGCTACCGATAATAGAGTGGATTTTGGAAATGGAGGGCTCATATTGTGCGCTTGATGAATAATTTTTTTTTCTCCTTGTTAACAGAACAGGCAACATCTCTATGACTGGAGATAAAATGAAATCAGACTGTACGATGGATTCCAGATATCGCTCCGAGGGACGACCCAGTCTGCCACGGAGACGAGTCGCCACAAAGACTTCTCATGAAAATGGGGATTTTGAAATGGAGTTGTCACTTGCAATCAAGGAAAGTTTAAAGTATGCCAAAGAAAAAGAAGGACAATTGAAAGGAGTTGATAAAACAAGTCCTCTTTTAAATGGTGTTAAATCAGACGAATCGTTTTCACGAATGGCTGGGAAAGTGTTAACTTTCGCTACAAGCAGTGATCAAGGACAGGGTTCGGAAGTGCAACAACTCAAAGATCTCCTCCTGATTCATATTGAACTCATACAGCATCAACAGGAACAGCTGGCGAATAAAGATAAAGAAATTAGAATACTTCGAAACGAAAAAGACACGGTAAGTCGTACACGGTAATAAAAACAGTTGCATTAAAACACTCGACGCTGTTGAAGGAATGTTTTGTTACCGCGTACAACCTGCTGGCGCAGAGGAATTTCCGACATGACGCCCATTGCCCGAATAGTGAACGCATGGAGTGAAAATCTGATTGCCCCGTTGACTCGCATAAAACAGAGTATATTTTTTCAATAGTGATGTTGTAGAATAAATAATGCAGATCCGACTAAGAGTGTGGGTGTACTGAGTGAATTGTCGTCCAAACAAATAGTAGAATTTCGATTTTTGTTTTGCATTGTCTATGCGAGAATGCACGGTCCATACAGGTCATTTGGGGCTTTTATTGTTAACTTTAGTTTCGAATTTACACAAATCTTCCTCAGGAATTATTTTTTTAATATATGCTCTGTTAGTTTAGAGTCTCAGATGTATTCGTCGTACATCGGGTAACCAAGTTATTTATACTCAGCTGCAGTCGCCCGCCTTTCAGAAATGGGTCAAACTCATATTCTCAGGAAGAGCCTGTCAAAACCACTCTGAGCCGCACAGTAGTTGGGTTTTTTATCCTTTATTTATGCCGAATTTTATTAAATGCGATTATTATAATTGTATTTCAGGATGATCCGTTTGCAAAGTGAGGCGTATTGTGTTCATGGCTTTGTTGAAAGAAAAAGCTGCGCCAATCGTCAAGGACGGTAACTGGGCCAGCTTCTGCTGTTTATGATCACATGACCCTCATGTGACCAATGATTAACAGATACCGGTGTGCCAACAAATCACTGTGTTGACAGTGATATTCGTGATTGTCGAGTTCCATTCCACAACTCGCGTCCACCCCTTTTTTCTATTCCCCAACTCACATCAACCCCCTTCCTCTGCCCATGTTTTCTCTTCTAGATCTGAACACAATTTACCGAAACTGACAGTTCTAATCTGTTTTTTGTATATTGTAAATTTTGGTCAGAAGGCGTGCTTTTTTGGGGACAGTTTGTGAAAGAAATGAGGCAGAAGGTATGAGACACTGATCATTAACTGTTGAATATATTGAATTGGTTAACAAGTAAGCAAATCGGTAAATGAAAAATACTCAGAAGCAGTGATTTTTTTTTTCCTGTCATCCCCCCTGCCCCCCCCCCCCCCCCCCCCCCCTTTTTTTTTTTTTTTTTTTTTTTTTTTCCAACAAAGGCTTTTATCCTGTCAAATGTGAAAGTTAAAATACATGATTTACCATGTTTTCGCGACATTTGAAGCAATGTGAACATTTACAGTAGGCAAGTTGTCCAATTCAAATTCTTTGTTCCTAGTTTCAGTTGTTTCTGATACTTTAATAAATACAGGTAGTAATAAGTTGCATGATTTGATAAGTCTGTTGCCCAAAGAATGTTTATATTTACCTTGTTTTGACTTTAGTTGAAGTTAACATTTTGAGGGGAAGACTTTGAACATAGATTCAGTTTAGTTAGTTTGCTTTTTGCAAGGATGATTGGGTATAATGGGGCTGGAGTTGAAGTAAAATTAGTTAAATAGGAGTTATCAGTTCATTTCTTTTTTCTTTCTTTTTTCTTTTTTATTATTCTGTGACTTGTTAGCTTATGCAATGTCAGTATGAAAAAGCTCAAAATGATTCAATCAAATTTAAACAAAGCTAAAACTGGATTTTAAAAATCCTAACAATTCTTTCTGCAATACATAGCAAGAAATGATTGTGCATATTGTCGTTGATTATGAATGATTTGCAATTTCTGTTTTTCTTTTGATTTATATTTCAGCTGCAATGCCGCCTGCAAAAGGTAGAAAAGCGCTTCGTTCAGTTGAAGCAGAAAGAGGATTTACTTGAAGCACAGATTGCTAACGCTAAAAGCTCTGCTGCTGCTGCTCAGGAAGCGAGTCCAGTGCCAGAACAAAGGGAAAGGAACAAACTGTATGTATCTACGGTGCTGAAACCCAGCTTTGGCTTTTTTTTCTTTTCTTTTTTTTCTTTGCTTTTTTTTTTTTTCTTTTTTTTTTTTTTTTTTTTTTTTTAATCAGCTGTTTGAAGTATTGAAATGATTCCACATTTGAGCAACCACAAGTAATTTTTGTTGACTGAAGTGAAACACCATTTTAGTTTTGATCACTGATGATAACATTGATAAACATTTGTTCCTAGTTATTGAAGAAAGGCTGACTATGTGATGGTCATAATATGTTTCCAACTCTTTTACACATCACACATGCTTATATGCACATGTATACAAACATACATCACACACACACACACACACACACACACACACACACACACACACACATGCTAAAAGAGTTAAGACGATACAGTCTG
Organism: Babylonia areolata; assembly: GCF_041734735.1. NCBI lineage: Eukaryota > Metazoa > Mollusca > Gastropoda > Neogastropoda > Buccinidae > Babylonia > Babylonia areolata. Next base: position 54,311,965 of record NC_134894.1, on the reverse strand, counting down.
TGACATCCATTAATACATTTGCATCAGATCTCATTAGTGCCACGGAAACAAAAGACAAGCAAATTGCAAAAATACCTACTTTTTCACCAGTCCCTGAATGGGAGCAGTGTAAAGCTACCATTGACATAGATTATACAGATCTGTCCAAGATCCAGTCACCATTTCTGTTAAAACCTGAAGTACTCTTCCATATAGAAAATCAATATTCAGATTATCTCAAAATATACACAGATGGATCTGTTCTAGAAGATGGTAATTCAGGAGCGGCTTTTGTGATTCCTTTATTTAGAATAGAAAAATTATACTATATTGGTAGACAATATTAAATTTTCACAGCTGAACTTATAGCCATACTTATGGCCTTAAATTATATTTCAGACATTCCAAAAACTGCATGTGAGATTTTATTATGTGTAGACTCGAAGTCAGGGTTAGAAACTGTAGAATCTCCAAATTCAAAGAAGCGAATTGAGATGACAATGGAAATAAAACATATTATTCATCAATTGACAAAACAGGGTATTAATATAACTTTCTGTTGGGTACCTTCGCACTGTGGAATATCTTATAATGAGTGGGTAGACCAAGCAGCCAGAAGAGCAGCACATAATTTCGAAGGAGCAATACAACTTGACATCCAGTTAGATCTACATGAATGCTTTAGTAGTATAGAAAATACATCTAGAAATAGATTTAAGAAATTGCTTATTGATTCAAATAATCAATATTACCAGTATTGTGTAAACACAAAAAATGCAGCTAAGTCTGTTGTATAGAATTCATTTGAATGCCTTTCGTACAAAATTTTCTAGAAAGATAAAATGTATGTGTGGTAAGCAAATAACTGTAAACCATCTACTCATTCATTGTCCTAGCATAAGACAGTTAATTCCAAAAGATGTAGTTGTGACTTGTTTACCAAAATTCCATCAGCCACTGAAAAGATAGTGAATAATTATTCATTGCTAAGAATGTTTTCAGAAATTTTAAACTCCAATCCAGATGGTATCCTCCTTTGATGTATTCTAATTAATGTCGCTATTTATATTTACATTGTTGTAAGTTAATACTTGTTGATATGCATACATATATTCTCCTTCCTATGACACCTCATTCATTACACACCACAATCTCTTTAGCCTTTAATTTATTATAATGTTCTCTTTTGTGTACTACATAAGATGAACACTTTCTTACACTAATATACACATGTATTCCCTTTCCTTTATCCACTACTTTTCTCCTTTCCGTCTAATAACACTTATAGTGAATAGATGTTAAACTGAAGAAAACACAAAAATGCACACATGCACATGAACTGTAGATGAGGTGCTGGTATGTACTATGCTGCAGTATGCATTTCCACTCTTAGTCTCTTGAGCTTGTGTATTGATACATGGTGACTGTGTGTCAAACATAATGCTGTTCTGAACATAAACATAATATAACAACTGCTTCCATGTCTTCATGTCAGGCCATGTTTACTGATATTGTTAAGATGATGATTGGTGCATATGCCAGTGGCTGAGTGCTAAGAGCTTTAAATCTGAAGGTCCCCCCCCCCCCTCTCCCCTCCCGATTTTTGTCCTTTTTTTTTTTTTTTTTTTTTTTTTTTTTTTTTTTTTTTTTTTTTTTTTTTATAGACATTTTGACTTTGATTTATCAAATATTTGTATGAAATAAATTATTAAACATTAATGTTGATTAAAACTATTGTGTGCTAAGATCCTGCATATAAATAATATGATTATTTTCGTTTAATGACAAAGTAATAGGTCTCACATGGCAAATATAATATTGATAATAACCAAGAAAATAGAGAGGAGAAGAAATATTTAAATCATTTCAATTTTTTCATTAATAATGATAAAAAAACAGTATTGTAAAAAAATTTCTAAAATAAAAAATATAAAAAGATTTAAAAAATTCAACAAGTGTCTGTTTTTCAGAGTTGCAAAGGTGGAGCACCCACCAGGCAGGAAAAGGAGGCAACAGTACCAGAAAGGCCAACCAAAGAGACAGAGAAAAGCTCAGAAGCTTGCTGCGGGTGTGGACAAAGCCTCTGGGTCAGTGACTTCTGAAGAAGAGGATGCAGAAGAAAGTGACAGTGGTGATGAGGAGGAGGGGGATGATGAGGACAGGGATGAGGATGAGGCCAGTGATGTAGAAGGGGAGGATGAGAGGGACGGGGAGGAAACGGAGGACAGTATGGCCAGATACCACAAAAAAAAGAAGAAAGTAAAAGAGGAGGTGGATGAGAACAAGGACCCTCACCCAGAGCCAGTGTTGCGGACAGACTGTTTGTATCATGTGTCCTGTTGTGTAGAGTTGCCACCTGATGATGTCATGGAGGTGAACGATGAGAAGGAGGTAGTGACTGGAGATGAAGGTAAGGCACTGACCACTGCTTTTAAGAGCTTAAACGAGGTCAGTTACAATCCTCTGTAAGTGTGATTCATCTGATGTATTGCTTATTTATCATCTCCATTTATTCATTTTATTCCTGCATGTCCCATCATCTTTGATGTTTTGTTTATTTGCTACTGTCCATCTTAAGGTTACAAAAAAATCATAACGTTGCTTGCTCTGAGGTTGAAAAATGCAGGTGGTATAATCTGTGAGGTAGTATGTTTGGAACTGCCTCTTTTCTGAAATAGAATCGGGTCTTAATGAGTGGTTAAAGGATTAGACTCATTGTGTCCCACAGGTCTTGAGATCTATGATTGGAATCCTGGCTTTGACATGTCAGAAAGGAGTGGAGATTTTATAGTCTCCAAGGTCAGCATATATACAGAACTGATATATGTCAGTAGTGTCTTGACCTCCTTTTTGTGTATTGACAAGCAAAAGATGAGATAGGAATTTTCAAGATTACTTAATCCATGTCAGCATTTGGTGGGTTATGAAAACAGAGCCAGCATGCATCCACTTTGAAAACAGAGGTTGGCAACCTAAATTAATAGTAATGCAATAGTCATACATGTGCAAGTCTGCTTAATGACTCAGAAATGAGTGATAGTTGGAGTCGCAACCCAAGAACTCAGACGTTAAATGTTTCGCTCAATCACTATATACATTCTCAATCTCTTGGCTGCATCAGTTTTGAATAAGACCTGTCTGTTATCACAAATTGTTTGATTATCAGTATTTCTGTCTCTCGCTTTCAGCCTACAGCTGACCCTAGTGACAGCAGGTCTGGGATAATCTCTCCGGCTCCAAAATGTGCCAAACAGCTGGTCATTAACGTTAATGAAATTTTACACTATACCACCTATTCAGTCACACTCACAGCTTATTGAATTAACTGCATCACTCATCAGCAATAATTACTGTTAGATATTATTATTAAGCATTCAGAATTCCAAGCACATGTGTAATGTACCAGGCAGGTTCCTTATGCTTTTCAGTTGTATTTGCGGGAGATAACCTATGTAACATATCATCATGTATGTGTATATTGATACAATCTTTTTAGCTGATGAGTTTCCTAATTTTTCTGAATGAGATGCACATGACATGAATAATCAACCCTGTCTTATTAAATTGGAAACTGTGGAAAAGGTCTGAAGTTTATCCACACACCTACAGCCATATGCACACATGTGCACACAGATATATACATACATACTTGTATGTATACATACATATTTCATGTAATCATACATGTATACAAATGCAGACACATTCATGCACACACATACACATCAACAACAACTCAACGCACGCACGCACACGCGTGCACACACACACACACACACACACACGGACGTACATGCACACACAGTGACACACACATACATGCACGCATGCACACGCGCATACACACACACACACACACTACTTAATACTATTGCTTGACTGTCTATAGTGTGTCACTGTATATATCATTCTTCCAGTGGAAACACCAGGATGGAGAATCAATGTGTTGACAAACAGATACCAGTTAGAAGGAACAGAAGTAAGTGGGTTTGTGTCTGTGTGTGTGTGTTTTGTTTTTTGTTGTTCTTGTTGTTTTCATGATCAGAAATTATATGATGAATAAAATATGTTGCCATGCATTATTGTTTTGCCTTGAACCTGTGTCTACATTTTATTTCCAAATCCAGTTTGTCCTCATTGCAAATTCATTAGGATGAATATTGAAACGTCATTTTGATGCTGTATCACTCCACTATCTTCAGAAGCAAAAAGATGGATACAGACATGCACGCATCTTCCTTCTTTCTTCACATGGTCTCACAGATACACACATACGCATAGTGCATTCATGCTTGCATGCACACATATTTTTATATCTAAAACCATGTTCTGTGGAAAGATGTTTATGAAAGTATCACTGCTACTACCACACACACAAACACGCACGCACACACATTTAGAACCATTGACATTTTGGGGCACAACAATGGCTTACTGGGCACAACATATTTATCCTGAATAATTTCTACAATACAGGAAAGAAAAAGGTGGTTATTTATGTTTGTCCTTTGCAGAATATTACAGATGAAGCATATCAAAAACGGCATCAAAAACATGAAGTTGAAGAGAAAAGGAGGAAGAGGTATGTTTCTTTTTTTTCTTTTTTTCAGATTTGGTTGTGAAATCTGCTTTCAGCTTCATTCTGAAATTGTTAAAACTTTTGAATGGTTCTGCTGTGCATCTTCAGTTGGATTGCAGAATTTTTTTTATTCTTTATAATATTAGTTGAGCTTTGATTGCCATAATTCCTAAAGACATATGACAGGTTATTAATTCAATAAACCTGAACGAAAAAAGAAAAAAGTGCAGCAGAAATTATGAAATATAACAAATTAACAGTGTAGAGCTTTTCGTGTTAATTTGATCAGAGTGCCTTGAACTTACAGTCACGGGAATAGAGATGGTTGAACTTGAAGCAAGAATTGATGATCCCCCTTTTTCAGTTTTTTCCATCCTTTCCAGTGATGATTTCTGGGTACAATTGGTTTTGAAAATTTGCTTTAGAAATAACAAGAATTAATTATCTATCACCTGTTTCAATTTTTCCATCCTTTCCATTGATAATTTCTAAGTACAATTGTTTTTGAAAATTTGCATTAGAAATAGCTTGTTTTCTGTTTCCTCACTGTCATTTTCCCCAACAAATGTTATCTTATCAGTATATGAAACAACTGACCTAACAATCATTGCGTTTCCTCTGGAAACATGTGATTGATCTGAAAGAAACATAATTTGGTATGTTCTCTTTAACTGGGCCTTGTCAGGCCAGTAAGTAGTATGGAAAATTGCAGTTTAGTGTCATATACTGTACCATGTCAAACTGATGCAAACTAGGCCTATCGGTTTGCTCTGCTTTGCCAAATTTCACACAGCTAACAGTGAAAAGACGACCCGTCTTGCCCAGTCCACTCTTAGCCAATTAAACGCCACTAAAAGCTACTAATACAAACTCCTCCTACTGAAGCCATCCCCAGGTTACTGAGTCTTGTCAGTGAATTACACGTTTGCTCTTTTCTTTTCCCACAGGTGGGACATTCAGCGTATGCGGGAACAGAAAGTCTTCGAGAAGTTGCGGGGTAAAGAGGAACCAAGTTCCAGTCCAGCACAGATGGAACAGTCACTAAAGACGTTCTTGCCATGTATTGAAGATGGTGAGTTGATTGCTTTAACCCTTGTCATTCATTAGGCTATCTACCCTGGGTAATTGAAGACATTTAGTACACTGGCCATACATCACAAAAGCAAAAAGCACAGTTGACTCAGCTAGTCTGATCTCTTATTCTCCAAGCCCCATTTGTGACATAAAAAAAAAAAAGAAACAAACAGAACGAATTGATTATCCCAGCTTTTCCATCATGCTATTTGTTTTGCTAAGCTACATACACTGCAAGATTAACATCTTTTCTCTACTTCTTGAGACCTAGATTTCTTTTGTAAGTCTTTCAGATTTTTTGTTGATAGTTTGTTGTTGTCCTTAATTATAGCATAGTTTAGATACAGAAAATTGTCTAATGAAGAAACATAGGCCATCATTACTACAAAGTACCTCTTTGTTTACCTGTACAAAATGTGGTGTTGATTCTCATTACCAGTATTTACAGTATGGCAGTAAGCCTGTGATAAGAGATTCAAATGGGTTGGGTTTTTTTTTAAGAATACAGACTTGAAATAAATAGAACTTGTAAAACTATTTTATGGAAATAATTATGAGTATCCAGCTATGTACTGTATGTTATAACGTGATTTTGCTTATCCTTGATTAAATGGAGAATAGCTTTGTTACCAGATGTTTGATCAGGAGCACAGATTTATGGCTGAATTTGTGACAGGAGATTATTCCATTGCTGTGTAGTAGAAGGTATAAATGTACAATTTAGGAAGTGAATGAAATATGGGAGGAAGGGTATATCACAAGGATACATTATGCAAAAAGCGTTGTGTAGTTAATGCAGGACAGGCTTTGAAATTCCATAAAGTATGTCCATGTAATTTGTATATGGTCACTAATAGCAATGTTCTGTTTCAGTGACTCACCTTGAAATCTCAGAACATGTTCCAATCATGGCGTTCGGAGAGGCAGTCCCCCATGTTGAACCTTCGTGAGTATTTTCATGATGCACAGGTATCCTTTTTCGCAAAGACCCAGTCTGTTTTTGTCTCAGAGATCTAATGGCAATCTGTTTCAGCATTCTTTAAATGGTTCTTCGACTGTCATGTTGTGTGGCACTGGGTGTAGTAATGCTGTCAACACAAGCACATATATAGCAAGTTATGAGAAAAATAATCAAATAAGTAATCTGTTCATTCTTTGCTCTTTTTTTATGCTGCTTTTATTTTTTTAGAGAAAATTTTTAATTCTTTGTTGTGTTTTGTTGTTGTTGTTTTGGGGTCGGTTTTTTTTTTTTAGCAGTTATTGATGTACAGTGCACCATGACACACATGAAAATGACACATTCCCCTGTGGTTTTAGGAAAATGGCAGCCCCTTTTTCAAAGAAAAATTGATACTTTTGTGTTCTTGTTTTTAGATGAGAGGATTGAGATTTGTGTATAGTATTCTATAGGGTACACATTTTTTTTTTTTTTTTTGAAGATGAGAGGGTTGAGATTTGTGGATAGTCTACTATAGGGTACATATTGTCAAGACTTTGTACATCAGCAGCATTGTGTTTGGCCACATCAGATTTCAGTTACTCTGGAAAAGAGTAATGGTCTAATTTCATTAGGATCAAGGTGTCTGTTCCAGTTTATATTTTGTAGCAGGCATATCTGAAGCATGGTTGCTTGCTTTTCTGATTTGAAGACAGATTAACTTCCTCTGAATGGACAGTAGACATTCAGTGATTTTTTTTTTAATGGTTGCAGCATATGTCTGAAACCAGTCCAAGTGATTAGAATCTTGGACAGACTCAGCATGTCTTTATCAGTGCCACTCGTTTATTATTACATTATTTTCTGGGTCAGTTTGTAGTATAACAAAACCAGTGAATACTAAATCCAACTAGTTTGTCATTGTGATTGACACTGTGCTAATGACAGGATGTGGAATTGGCTTGATATTAGTTTCTGAATCTAAAAGTGAAAGCTATGGAGATGGTCAGTTCAAACCCAGGCATAGATTTGTTGGCAACTAGTTTGGTGTCTCCAATAGAGGAACACTTGAGAATTTTCTAGGTGGTTGATCATGAAGACTTTAACCAATAAAATTCAGCAGGAACATGTTCACCTTCTACACCTACTTGTTTTTTTTCTTCATATTCATGTTGTAACCATTACTGTTTCATTCACATGTACTATCATGTGTGTTTCAGAGAGTTTGAGCTGCCATGGGACACAGGCCCAGCCTCGAGTTATACCAGAAAATCACATGGGGGCAGAGGCAGACAAAAATGACCACCTGTTAGGTTGAATCACTCATGTTCTCATTTGCAGCAAATTCAGTGGGCCAGTAAAAGTGAAAGTGAAATATTCATGAACAAGCAACACCCACTTGGAGATGTGTGTTTCATTATCATCAGACATCATCAATAGCAGCAGCAGCAGCAGCAGCAGCAGCAAGAAGACCAATGTCACTGGTCTATTTTCATCATCCAGTTACTATAAACGGTTATCTTTGTTGTTACGTGTGATAGTACTCTTTCCAGTAACTGTGTGACTGCAAATGTATATGTATGGCTGCGAGGGTGTATTAAAAACTTATTTGCTGTATTGATTTTTAACTAATTTGTTATTCATCAGAACTTTTTTTCCTCTCCCACTGATGTTTGCGAGTTTCCTTCTTTTCTTTTTTTTCCTTAAGGAGTATTTTGTGTTGTGTTAATATTTTTATCAGTTACTCAGTTCTCAGATTAAATCATGTCCAGTTAACAGCTTTTAGTGTGATGAGTTTGGACAGTCAACTGTTCTTTATTATTTATTACCCACCAAGAAAAAAGAAAAAAAAGGAGGAAAGTTTGGACACAACTCCCAAGACAAATTTTAGGTTTGGCAAGAACTGTACACAACATAAGATACCAACAAGAGATATTTTAACAGATTACACAGTGTAGGAGATAGCAAGCATATGGACTACTTATGGATTTGTTCTTCCCTTCCCCACACCACACACCTGTCTCTAGAAAATGGAGGTGTGGTATGGGAGATATTTGGAGAGTCACAGAATCTCCACCTTATCACAAATTAGTGAGATTTTGTTTTAATTTTTTTTCGTTTTGTCAGTAATTCCAAACTTTTATATTGAAATATTGTTTGGTTTTGTTTCTCTTCTTTTCTTTTTCTATCATGTTGTGATTATACCTTCACTTGTTTGCACAAATTAAAGGCATTTGATTGTTCCTTGACTTAAATATATATTTCAATTTTGTGATCTATTTCTGTATTCATCTTGTTAATTTATCCTGTAAGCTGAACCCACCGCAAACTCTGTGTTGACCACCAGTGATTAATGCTTTTGGCTTAAAAAAAAAAAGTACTGTTTTTTGGTGGTGGTGGGGGGGTGGGGGTGCAGGAAAGCTCAAAAGATTTGTTGATGCCACTGGTTTTAAGAGATGTTTATGGGAACACAAAACTGGTTTGTTTCGTTTTATGATACTGTGCAAGCTTAGTAGACATGTGCTTGGTACCGAGGGCATTAGTTTCTTTTCCTCCACCCATTCCCCCATTTGGATCCTAAGCATTGATGAGCTCTTTGGGCCTTCAGGCAACTGGGGAATAGAGGAAGGAGAGGAGGAATTTTCTTAAACCATGATATCGAAGGCCATCATAATTTTTAATCCATGGTAATTTCGTGCCTTCTTTCTCTTTCATAATTCACAAATTCACACACCATCTCTGACTGTCCCATCCAACTATCAGAAGTTGATTCAACTTGTGTTCTAATAATTCAGGGCTGTTGAAAACAAAGCTATCAATATATTTTCAAGGTGATAACATTGGTAAATAATACAACTGCAAACAGATTGTTTCAACAAAAAGGACACGCTAAAAGCCAAGCTCTGTTTATGAAAATTATTCTCTCTGCCAATAGTGACAGGAAAAATTGCATGCATTAATGGACCTTTTTTCCAAAAATATTACATGCATGCATACAAGAAGCATTGCTTGAATTTGTGTATGTGTGTGTCTTTGAACGTGTTAAACCAGAATGTATGCTAATGATTATAAAGAGAATATGTGAACCAATGTATGTTTGAATGATATCAGTGTCATAACATGATTGTGCAGCATAGTATGTACCTCTGGCTTAGGGTCACTGAGCTGTCAGAAGGTTTGAAACTTCAAATGAGCGATTTTTACTCTGTGTACACTTTTTTTAGTTGAAAGTGTCTTGTTCTTGTGCTAGGTTTTCTCTTTGTGGTGAAGCAGTGTCAGTATCCTTCCTAGGAGAGGTCTGTATCCTTCCTGACCACTTGTTCTTACTGAACTTCTTGTTGCTACTTTATCATGTCATCTAGGCTTTGTTGAAGCGGATATCCCAAGGGCAAAGTTCATGTAAAAGCAGGTCTTGCAAGGGGGAAACGATCTCTTGTTTCATGTACACATACATATCTACAAAGGAAGTGCACCAACAATAAGAGCATGGCAGCATGTTTTCCTGTGGTTCTCTCAGTGAACTTAACTGATGTTTAACTGTGATTTTATCAACTGGTTTAAAGTGAGCATAGGAAACTCTGAACTTGTTCATGAAGTGTTACAGTTTCCATGTGTCCGGATCTACAAAAATACTTTTTTCTCCCTTTTTTTTTTTTTTTTTAAGTGGTAACTCTAAACACTATTTCTGTGATCTCTGACTTTACATCTGTCTGGATGGCAGCCTTTTATAAACTCACCATCTCCCAATCTTTATCCTGATCTATCCAATGTTACCTTGTTTTTCTTTGATTTCATCAAAGGATATCATGCAGTCAGTTTAAAGAAGGGAATTCCTTATTTTCAAATAGTATGTTAAAATATGTGTAAATAGCTTGCATGTGCATGATGAATTTATACCACTGTCAGAAAACAAAGAGATCATGTTGCTTTACTGCCAAACATGAAAAGAATAACATTTTGCAGAGTCTGTTCCAGTTATTCTCATCAGTTATCAGCTTCATCTTGCCTTTCGTTTCTCATGGTACCTGTTCCCTTTCACTCCTTGAGTAGACAGAAAACACTCTCTTATATGGCATTGATGGTGATGATCACTAGGAGACTCTGCCAGAGATTAGTTCATTATTATTCTTAATATCACAGTTTTTGGGGGGTTTTTAGCTATTATTGTTTGAATGTTTGTCTGACAGCAAGACTGACAATATAAATCCGCTTTAAAACATACATGCATGTTATCAAGCCTGGATGTTGCATCAAAGCTGTGGCTTCTCTTCCAATCGTGTGATGCTTTGTTGTGAGCATAAAGAATGCATCGATTGCATCATAAGAAATACCACAACTGGAATGTGTTCTAACAATAGCACAGAAGAAGAAAAGAATCCTGTTCAGTGTTTTCTACTAATTTGATATCAAAATACCTGAATTGAAGGTGGATTATAATTTTAATGTGAATTGAAGCTTCACAAAACCCAAACACTGTAAGGAGAAACTTTTCAAGCCAGTAATCGACCATAATTATACATGTAGATGTAGGAAGATAAATGCATAGTATGATCATGGATAAAGAGTATTAACAAATCTGTATTTGGAAAAGATGTAAGAACATCAAAAACCTAGGCTTTATACAGATAATTAAAAGCTTTGAGAATTCATCATTTTACCAAATAAAATTTTGCTAACATGGCAGTTTCAATTTCAGTTTGTATACAAAAGTAGTTTATCCCTGACCATTTAGCACATTTGTGTCCACTGGCAAGTTTTGTGGGTGAAAAAAAAGAAAGAAGAAAACAAAACCAAAAAAAAACATGGCAAAAGTACTGACAGTATCTCTAGGTTTCATGGGTCTTGGTTTTTTGGTTTTTTTTTGTGTGTGTGTTTTGTTTGTTTTTTTTACTCTCTTTTTTAAAGAAAAAAATCACCAAACTTTGCAGACTGAAAAGGGCCAACACGTTTAAATAAAAACGGGTCTATGTCAGTTGAAACCCACAAAGGGTTATTTTTCCAGACTTTATTTACTTGTGCTTGTTTTGTGAACATTCTCAAGTTGTTTTTTTGTAATATTCATTAAGAATTTGATCTCTGGGAGTTTCAAGCGTGTAGCTTCTGTAACAAAAGAGCATGGGGACAGGTTGCTGGGTTGATACAGAAACAGGCTATTACACACATCTTTTAGAATCATAAGATGAAGCTTCTGGTCAGTTGTGATTAAATTTTCATTTTTAAAAGCAGTTATACAATTATTACATGATCTGAATGGCAGGCGGCTTTTTTTTTTTTTGCTTTTTTTTTTGCTTTTTTCTTTTTTTGTATGTTGATTCTTTCAACTTGTGAATGTTATTCTTAGCATCATTGACCTTATGAGAACAGATAGATTATACTGTAGTTGCTACATGCTAAAAAAAAAAAAAAGGTCTTTCCATGCTCATCAGCTGTTCGGAATTGTGAACTGTCTTTTCTGATGGCTCTGTATTTGTGTAATTATATTTAAGGACAATATGCATTTACATGTAATGTTTCTTTGGTGAAATAAAAATTAGATGGTTGTCACCAGGTGAATGTCTATGCAGCATTTGTGGATCTGTGTGAAGTGGAGGAGGTGATTGTCATTTATGACTGCGTTTGTCAGTACATTTTGAGTTGATGTGTGCAGCATCTCATTCTCTCAAAACAAATGAGCAATGGCAAGAGAGCTTTTCACTATATAAGTTACCCTCAGATTTGCTATTTACCTAAGCACATGGACTCAGAGGAGAATGGCACAAGACTAGAGAAGAATGACATTATAATTTATATCCTGGAAACACTCCCCCGCACAAACACACGCCACCCCCACACACAGATGTATTCCCAAGATATCATAACTCTCATGACAATAAAATGTTATGTACATGCTCACACACTGCTTCAAGATAATGACATCAAGTGAAATTGATCTCAAGAATGGACGAATAATATGAACACATTTTTAACCTAATGTCGAAGTTTTGAGTAGTGATTTATGAAGAAGAAAAAAAAATTAAAGAAAACAGCATGGTTTTAAGCTGTTTTACTTCCATAAAAACAAAACAAAAAATATCTGGATTGGTGTTGGGTGATTTATTACCATGATGAAATGAAAGCAATTTGTACAAAGTCAATCACAAGTCGCCAGATTTGCGGCACTGTAACTGAAGATGTGCAGCTGGTTGTCAGCTCCTCCTGACAGCATGAGATCTGGCACGGACCAGTCCACAGCCAGTATTTTGTCCTCGTGCAATTTCATGTCAAACAGAGGGGCCTTGGGGCTGTGGGAAACAGAAAAAAAAATTCACCATCAATTCAAGTAGTCTGTTTTCATACAAAAAATAATAGGTAAAAAGTACAACCACTTTCACACATAAAAGCCAGTAAATGGATATTGTAATGCAAAGGAATCTTATGTAAAGCTGCAGATTTTACTTATTTCTTATTCGCCATCTTCTAAAGTGAGATGTTTACTTTCTGATATCAACCCAAATGTTAACTTGCTTATCAGTTATTAATGTGTCAACCATAAAGCCAAACCTGTCCAAAACCTTTCCTAATGATGTGAATGGTGTGACAATGATCATAACCCTGTGTGATAAATGAAACTGACAGAACAGATACAGGTAACATGAATGCCAAATTAAGTTTCATAAATGTAAAGGGTATATAAATAACCCTGTGTGACATATGAAAATGACAGAACAGATACAGGTAACGTGAATGCCAAATTAAATTTCATAAAGGTAAAGGGTAAACATAATTCATGTTCATGAAGAATCACCTGCGAGTGTCCCATAGTTTGGAGATGCCATCATAGGACCCAGACATGAAGAGGTGTTCACGAGTGGGGGACCAGTCTACCCCACTCACCCACCCTGTGTGTGATGTGAAGGCACATTTCACCACCACGCCTTCTGCAAAAGGAACAGGTAAAAGCATGAAGCAAAAATTTGAATGGTTCTGGCATGGTTCGTCTCCACCTTGCAGAACATGTCACAGATCTGCTGGACCAGTCACAAGGAAGCCAATGATTGTTGGTATTAATATTAGCCTCTACGAAGAGGTCAATGAGATACTAACATAAACACAACCCTCAGACCTATATATTTAGAATATTCTATAAAATACTCAAACAATAACTTTATGGTTCAATTACCTGGTAAGAACTTTGTCTAGATTGGCATCCCTGTCAAATTATTTCCAGATGACCTCTGGAACATTCCTCAACCCAAACCCAAATGATGGTTAGTTTTGATGGACATTCCTGTAAAACTTATCACCTGATGACCTGAAAGGCCACTGGAACACAGTCACCAATACTAGCCCTAAAGGCAGTTATTAGTAAATGTTATGATCTGCCATTTAAAAATAAACAGTGGGGGGTGGGGCCGAGGGAATCCCAAGACAAAAGCATACCCACTTTCACATACCATTCACATTCTGACCTCTCCATTCTGAATGCATGCATGAATGATCATGTATCGAGTGTTCCTCTATTGGAGACACCAAACCACCTACAAATCTATGCCTGGGTTTGAACTGACCATCTCCGTATCTTTACGACAAAGGGGAGGTTACCTACTTCCGGGAGGTTATCGGCCGTAGTTACTTTCGTTTTCTCCACATAGTAGTTTGCACAGGACAGGAATGTCAGACCCTTGCCGGAGTCTGCACTACTTGGGTCACGGTTAAGTATGTGTAATTAAACTTTACTTTTAGATTCAGAAACCAATATCAAGCTAATTCAACATACTTTGTCATCTGCAGATTGTCAATCGCAGTGGTTTGTATCTTGCTCTCTTTCTTGCCTTTCAATGATTCAACAGCCAAACAGAACAATTTCAGCATTCATACAATGTTATTCACCTGAACTTCTGGGGTCGAACAGGCGCACATGTCGGTCCGCAGAGGCAGCAACGAGCATGTGACTGAGCTGTGAGTATGAAACGTCCAGGAAGGCTTTGGTCCCTGGCTGTGGAGCACAGTTCACACAATACTTTCATGTACTGAACAGCTAAGGTGGAGTATATTCTGGTAAAAAGACAGCCAAGTCAAGTTTCAATATACAACTTCTCTAATAATCTGTTTGCTGAACTTTGTCGATGAAAGGTGTTAACTACTTTCATGCACTGTACAGCTAAGATGAAGTATATTCTGGTAAAAAGGCAGCCATGTCAAGTTTCAAAATACAACTTCAATAATCTGTTCGCTGAACTTTGTAGGTGAAAGATGTTAACTGTTTATACAGTTTTCGATAGGAAAAAATAAATAAAAACTGCACGCAGGAAAAAATACAAAAAAAATGGGTGGCGCGTAGTGTAGCGACACGCTCTCCCTGGGGAGAGCAGCCCGAATTTCACATAGAGAAATCTGTTGTGATAAAAAGAAATACAAATACAAAATACAACGACATCTACATACTTTATTCTCCTAGTTGAAAACAGTTAAAAGCGAAATTTCACCACATTCATGGTCACAGAAATATGAGAATAAGGCTAAACACGTCAACCTCATCGGTCGACCTGATCAATGCATCAAGAAAAGTCTTACCAACAAAGTAGTCTGCTGAGCTGCCTGCATGTCCCACAATCGAAGGGAGTGGTCCCATGAAGATGTGACGACTTTCTGCTTATCCAGCCACTGGACAGCAGAAATAGCCTCCGTGTGGCCTGAAAGGGTTAACACTGGAACCTGCAACAGAAATGGACCACACACAATGCAATAGATGCAAGATGATGATGGTGTACAGTTACCTTAAAATGCAAAATAAACCAAAACAGCATTTGTGACATACAAACATGAAAAGTGGTCTTTTCCCCTCTACATTTCTACAACTAATTTGGAGCAGTCTGCCAACATTTCCCATGAAAAAGGGACAATATTGACAATTCTATCAAACACAAACACATAGGCGGACAGACCTGAAGGTCAATTACCTGCAAACTAGAACTGACTGTATTCAGTCATTATGAACCATATTAAAAGTATTTTTCTGTCCAATACAAAAAAGAACATTTTTTTTAATTGTTGACACAATGTGTCAGGGTTTGTGCAACCAACCCTTAGCCATTCTTTTTGTTCAGTCCACAGAAAAGAATTATAAACTACTGCTTTTTCTTTTTTTGAGAATGTGCGCACATTACCAAACACTGTAAAAGTACATGACACAAACAAGTGCATCACAATGTGCAAAATAACACTTCAATAAACAATACAACATGGATATGTTGTTGTTTACCAAAAGTTCTTCTTCAAACAAAAATAACAAAACACAAAGAGAAGAAAAAGAACTATTCTTCTTCGTATCTTGTCCAATGACGAAACATTTTCCTCAAGACAAATCATAAGCAAGGAAGTATGAACCTCTATGGTTTATTTCTCTTGATCATATAGTCTATCACTTTACATCTTTTTTTTTTTTTCAACCCCCGTCCCCCTGACTATTTTGTCAGCAAAGTGTACCCTTGTCTGGATGGTTGATGCACTTTTCTGCTTTTTGCTGGGTCTCTCTGTGTCCTTGGACTCCTCCACAAGTGTGCAATCTGAAACACAGCAGTGTTATCACATGACTGACAAACGTTCACACAAATATCACTAGAGGCAGCATTAAATGTTACTCATCCTATCACTTTACCAAGAACCTCACTTTAGTGTCTGATACAAAGCCCCAGCATTCTTTGAAGACCTAAAGAAAAGAAGAGAAAAACTGTGTCCTCAAATCAGAGGAGCCAGCATGGGACTGACTTCATGGTAAGGCCACTGGTCTTTAACACTTAGACAACTTCACATGAAATTCTCAAATGCATCATGTCTCTCCCATCCTCACTTCCCCACATACACAATCATTAAGGAAAAGATCTCAAACACAAAGTGTCTGCCATTCTTTCTTCTTTAATAATAAACAACAAACTACTTGTGTGTGCAGTTAATTAAGATGAAAGAAAAATCATTTTACCTGTGGACCAAAGTTTCAGCATTTTATCCCATGATCCTGTACACATCTGAAAAAAAAGGCAAGTTGAAGGCAAAGCACAAGAATAGCTAACAATACAGCAACACAGTTACTGACCCATAAAAGCAGAAAGCAATGGATCACATACATACATCATTTTACAACATTTCTACACTTCAAAGGGAAAAAAAAAAGGAAGTTTCAAAAATGAACAGACTGACTATATCTAAACACTATATCTAACAGAGCAATGAGTACCTTTGACTGGGCAGACATGATTTTTTACTTTGATTTCTTGAAAAATAAATAAATAAATGCTGTATCACCACAATGTAATGAAACCTTTCTCTTGCAGTTGACACACATTTTTGTTTCTGTCAGAGAGTGAATGTGTGGATCTAACAATGTTCAGTAAAAATTCCTTCATTTTCACAGACACCTGTTCTCATGCACACTGCACAATGAGCTTCAGTATATCTATTCCTCAAAACATTACAATCACCCAGCCTTTCTTCTTAGTAAGGGCACAAGAAGGCAGAGGGATAGAACGTGTTTGTGTAGTGTATGGACTGAAGGTGGCAGAACTCATGATTATGTAACTGTGTGCCCTAGTAAAAAAATAAAAAAATAAATAAAATAATAACATAATAGAAAGGTCACAAGCAATTTCTTTGTCAAATTCTTCAGCTACGAACAAATATAAAAACTGATACATAAATAATGGACTATTGTTAACTCACACAGGCAGAAAAGAGCTATGAATGATGGGGGCAGAGGGTTGGGGGTGGGGGGATCAACTTGATTTTCATGTCCTTCACCTGTTCCCCTGAGGGGCTGACCGACACGCAGTCCACACTGGCAGCATGGCCTCGACATGACAGCAGACAGTCGACATCATTGGTGTCTCTTCGCCAATGCCAGACCAGTGCCGTCTGGTCATGAGACCCTGTCACGAAGCTGCTCACTGGCTCACTTTCATCTGAAACCAACAGGGAAAATCAGCAAAAATGACTGTTAATATATAATGTCTTTGCGTGTGTGTACAGTTATAGGTTTGTATAAACACATAAATATGTGCATGTCCTCGCAAATGTGCAAAGGCACATATACGCATGTGCACGCTCACACACACACATATATTGATCTCTGTTTGCGTGTGTGTGTGTGTGTGTGTGTGTGTGTGTGTGTGTGTGAGCATTTGTGAGTATACATGCACTTACATCATGTGTGTTTTCCTTTGTTCACTGAACAATACTTAAGAAAAGCTGCAACACTAAAAAGAAAAGCTTCAACACAAGCAATGCAGTAAGCTTACACCCTACATACATTCATGCACTTTTGACAGTACATCATCAAAGATATTTCACTTTATTACACTGTCAAGACTTCTGAGCCAGATATGCTCAATACATTCACCATGCTAAATCCCCACCACAAAAATTGTTTTGTGTTAAAAAATAACAATTCGGTTCTTTTCCTATGTAGCCACTCATTCCTGTTGGAGGTCAATGAATAGTTTTGACAGTGTTGTGCGACACACAGAGTCATAACTTTCCATCCCATACACTCACCATGTCTGATCCAGCCCACACACTTAAGGGGTGCTGAGTGGCCCGGAATGGTGACCAAAAGATCTCCTTTTTGTGACCACAGTCGGGCTGTGGCATCGTAGCACCCGGATAGAATGCTGCAACAAAAAGCATTACCACATTTGTCAACAGGGATTCCGTTTATGATGGAGAGAAGTTTCACTTATTCCTTAACGTTATTCAGAGCAATCATAGCAAGGCTGGTAACAAGTGCTGTGTGATGTAACTAAGCAGTTATCTTTATAGGTTTATTTGTGTAGGTCTCTTCTGTTTCTGTTCCCAGCTTCCTCAGTGTTGTTGCACAAATAATGTCGAAATGACATTTAACTTCAAAGACAATGTAACTGAAAACCAACACACACACACAATTTTCACAATAGTACATTATCATGATTATGATGACCTTTGAAATGAAGTGATTTACTTAAGCACTACGTTAACTTAACAACACTGAAGGTATCAAAACTTTTCAATAATTTAAAGCAATAGCTCATATGCAAAAGGCTGCCCAAATGGCGGGGGAAAAGCAGTCAAGCACACAAAAGTCCACCCGTACGTGAGTGGACATGGGGTCTTACGAAACACAAGAAACGAAGAAGACACTTACTAGTCTTTTGTCCCCTGTATGGCACAAACCCAGTCGTCGTGTTCCAGAGATTGCTCAGGGCGAGGAGCTGCCTGCTTCTCCACATACTCAATGTCAAAGACGGTTTCCTGACAACAATATTCCCATACAACAGAGATTTATAAGCAAATTATCAAAACCTGTCATAATATTTCTTTTCTTTTTCTTACCAAAAAAAAAAATATATATATATATATATATATATATATCAGAAAACTGTCAGACAGGAAAATTAACAATGCAGACCTATTTTTCATCATGGCGGAAAAATGTCAGACATTAATGATTAGAACAGAACTGTTTTCTGCACAATATAAAATATCTTTAGTTTATAACAAAAAAGAAAAACAAATTCTGTGTTCGGAAAATTACAAAATTATCAAAACGAATATTCTTATTATATACATTACGTCATGTATTGAGAAACTAACACACTGACAAACTTTTGTTGCATGCATGCTCCATGTGGAAGAGAAGATGCAATATTTAATCCAAAATGGGAGATCTTTGCACTGCATATATTAATTTTTGAGTAACAATCTTTTGAAAGCATCCTGATAATTATTGTGGGATGAGACTTACTGCTAGTCAACAGTGGCACTGTTGATGACTCTAAATAAATTGTTATATTACTTCTATCTTATTAGTTCTCTGTGGCGCAACTTTTCTTAATTATTGTCTTATTAATTTCTGTCTCCTCCCGCACAATCATTTTTCATTTTTCTGCTTTACACAAAATGGCATGTATACTGTCCATTACATTTGTAAACATATCACACACACACACACACACACACACACACACACACATACACACCAGACACACAAAACACAGACACACATTCTACAACATACAGCTGAGATGATCTTGTTTTGCAGATGCTCTGACAATGATGTCAAAATGAAGTCACCATCCAACAAGAAGTCAAACTGAACACCTCCAGCTGAAGATTCTTCTCTTGATTCTAAAAACAAAGAAACGAAAAAAGAGATATTATTAAAATAAAAAGTCATAAACAATTAAATTTGTTTTGCAATTTTTTCCATTCAAGATATTGGGGTGTGTGTGTGTGTGTGTGTGTGTGTGTGTGTGTGTGTGTATGTGTGTCTGTGTCTCTGTGTCTGTCTGTCAGTGTCTGTGTGGGTATGTGAGTGTGTGTGTGTCTGTGTCACAATGTGTGCACCCAAGTATGTCATGTCCATGTACACACATGTTAATGCTATCAGTGAAAGACTTATACACCATCATGAGTATCCAGTCTGGTTTGACCATTGGTGGTGCATCATAACTCTTGTGTTCTTTTTCAGTTTTCTTCAGACCCACATGTCTTTCACTACATTCAGAAGTTTTTCTTCTACTGTCTAGGTTTTCCACCTCACACAGTCACCTCAATGTCTATGCTGAAATCCTTTGTACTTAATATACTATAGATAGTTTATGGCTCTGTTGCACAGTCAGTTACAGACATTGTAGTGTGTTTATCAGATTACGACAGGTTGTGTACACCAATGCATATAATAACCTGTTAAAATTTATTTAGGTGTAATCATCACCATTAACTTCAAGAACTAAAGTAGAATTTTTGGTGTTTTTCAGTATGACACTTTTATCTAAAATCACTGTCTTAGTAATGAGTCAAAATCATGGGTAGCATATAAATGTTCAAAATAAATGGATAAAACATTTTGATTAAGTTTTTTTTTTAATCTAAATAAAATAAATAACATTTTCT
This sequence comes from Babylonia areolata, assembly GCF_041734735.1. Taxonomy (NCBI): domain Eukaryota; kingdom Metazoa; phylum Mollusca; class Gastropoda; order Neogastropoda; family Buccinidae; genus Babylonia; species Babylonia areolata. The sequence continues at coordinate 54,291,494 of NC_134894.1, read as the reverse complement.
CCAGTCTCACCAGCTAAAATGGTGTTGATGAGGTTAGACAGCTGTCCTCTGCCTACATCGACAGGAACTGTCAAAGGTGTGTCTGGAATTGCATACCTGCAAGTATCCAAACCAAAAGGATTAATCATTGTTTAAATGAAATTTAAAAGAAAGACAGTAATATACTCACCAAATGGACGGACAACAGATTTACTTTAAGTTTAATTGATTGTGGAACTTTTCTACCTCTTCTTTTTCTTCTTCTTATTCTTATCATTATTATTATTATTATTATATATCATCATTATTATTAACATTTCATGTATAACAAAATGAAATACTCAATAATTTTACGCCCAGCTCATACAATCTAAATGTATTTTCTTTTTCTTTTTTTTCTTTTTTCTTGTTTGTTGTTGTTGTTGCTTCCCCATCATCTGCACCGTTTCTGTGACAGTACTCCAACGCCGCTTATTCCCAGTCCCTCTCTCCCATACACAGCCACACCCGAGTTCGTCTATCAGTATCACAGTCCGTTCCTTCCTTCCGTAGAGTGATCACATTCACAGTCAATACCTGACTATTCTGTCACTGACTGAAAGGAGGTCTGCGGAAGATATATAAGGTCTACATAGAGTGGATAGGTTTCCTAGCCGAAAAAAAACAACACAAAATGTGGGTTTTGACCAGCAGACTACTACTTTTTGCTTTTCGCCCAGCTGCAAGCAACTGGACCAGCCAGCCTCCAGCTCCACCTAGTGTGGAAGCTGGGAGGGGGGGAGAGAAAAAAGAAAAAAAAGCTATCTTTTGGTATTTATAGCCTTGAGACCATCAACACAAAGGTGTCGACTGAGCTGGCCTCCACGGCTCTCTGGGGCAAGGTGTTCCAATCCCGGATGGTACATGGGAGCCTGCCTGTATTTAGTTTTGCAAAAGATTTGCTCCAGTTGCTCAGTGTGGGTGCCTCATTGCCGTGGTGGTGGTGACGCCAGCTTTGCTTTTAGTGAGTCCACGCTTACATGATTATGCTTGATCTTATAAAGCATGGTCAATCTGGCTGTTTGGCGGCGTTGCTGCAGGAAGGACCATCCAAGGTCTAGTAGCATTGCTGATACACTTGAGGTGTTCCGGTCGCGTCTCAACACAAATCTGGCTGCTCGTCTCTGGACTGCCTCGAGAAAGTCCACAATTTAACCACACTTTATATTACTTACAATACAAAACAAAATGAGGAAGAGGTGCGTTTTCTACAGTCAAAACAACAAATGCAAAAAACAGCATACAAACGAAACGGAAAATGAAGAGATCCAGTTTCAGTTTCAGTTTCAGTAGCTCAAGGAGGCGTCACTGCGTTCGGACAAATCCATATACGCTACACCACATCTGCCAAGCAGATGCCTGACCAGCAGCGTAACCCAACGCGCTTAGTCAGGCCTTGAAAATAAAAAAAGAGATCCAGACATGTGGAACTATCCGAACTTGTACAAACGTTTTCATTCATTGATTCAGTGATTATATTTTCATACAGTCAAGTTATTTACTTACCTGCCAATACATGCATAACATAGGCTTGAAATACACAACATCAACAATTAACCATTTTACTCACTGTTTTTGTTTCGTGAAGAACTTCACTTGCACGTGTACCTCCCTGTCTTCCGCCATGTTGATCAATACAGTCAGTCAGAGTAACATGAAAAACGTGGGACTTACCTCCCTTTCATTGCTATTTCCGGGAATTCAAATTTTGTCCCCCTTGGAAAATTTAGCCCGGAGTAAAACGAAGTGTGTGTGCGTGTGCGTGTGCGTCAATGTGCGTGTGCGTGTCCGAGCGCGTGCGCACGTGTGTGTGTGTGTGTGTGTGTGTGTGTGCGTGCGTGCGTGTGTGTGTGTGTGTGTGTGTGTGATGCTTTTTCGCCCGTGGGCTGCCGCGACTCCAATGCCGTTCAGTCAATCCTACTGTATGGAACTGAGGATGGAATCAGTGCACTGAATAATTCAACAAAAACAGCTAAAACTATTGACCAGTTCAAGAATCTTCTAGACAATGACACTAAATCATTAATAAAACCATTCGATTTTGATGGATGAACATTTAAAAAATTTCATACGCATGTACGCAACCCTAAACTATTTCTATTAGAGACGGAGCGTCAGTTGAAAAGCCACTGAAAAAGGCTTAAAAAAAAAAAAAAAAAGTCCCAAATTCTGTACCTGTACCTGTATGCACGCCCTGAGTGGGCTTTCTTTTACTTGTATGACCGTCGGTCTTCACCAGTCCCTGCCATGTAGGAAGGCTGTCATAACTGAATACTCAACTGTTTTCGAGGGGGTGTTGGGCCGGGGGATGGAGTGCATACCCGGCGGTTATGTTCTTGTTTCCCGGCATCTAACCCACCGACGATGACATACCAGTGGACTGCTTACGGATTACGGGGACTGGATCAAGTTTAACGTGCGCACTGTTGAATTTTCAGGCTACACTACACGAGGGGGGTTCAGCCGCACTAACAGTTCCGGCACCGGCATCTGATGACTCGTGGAAAATCGGAAAAAACAATCTCCACCCCCTAGTCACCAGGCGCCGGCGTGACTGCCCCAAACGGATTCAAACCAGGGACTCTCAGACTAAAAGTCCAACGTTTTACTGAACCATTCGGCTCACGGTTGCGCCAGTCGTGTTTTTTTCTACTTTCCTATGTGTCCGTCTTATTATCTCCTTTCTTATGACTTTATCTGGCAATGATTGCCGGGGAGGTGTAGACCCTGTCCAGGGTGGACCGGGGACTCAATCCGTGAGCCCTGAGTGTCACAGTAGACCTAACTTGAACTAAAACTGACCAGGCACCTGTACTTATCTATTCTGCTCGGAAACTGATAAAGAATTCATGTGTTTTGTCTTGTCTTGTTTCAGTTGTCTTGCCCCCCCCCCTCCCCCACCCTCTCTCTCTCTCTCTCTCTTTCCGAGGGCTCTCTCTGGCCGAGGGCTCTCTCTCTCTCAGTCTTAATTAAATGTAAGCAGTCCGAGTCAGTATACTATCCGGCATAGCCTTCGAGTCGTTCCCTCTCAGTCTCACTGACTCTGTTCGTGTAGTTAGTATAGCCGTGTGTGTGTGTGTGTGTGTGTGTGTGTGTGTGTGTGTGTGTGTGTGCCATGTGTGTGTGTGTGTGTGTGTGTGTGTATGTGTGTGTGTGTGTGTATGCCGGTGTGTGTTACTGACAAGCTTAATATATACCGAATAATGTATTATGTGTAGAAACTGAAGGGGTGATGGCCTCAATTTATCTAGCCACGGTGAGTAATGGTGAGATAACGGCGTCTGTGTTTGGTGTTCACACCACTGGCAGCCTCAGTTGTTATGAAACAGCTTGAGCAGCATGGCGGAAGTAGCCATAGCGGCCAAACTGCTAATATAACTTAACAGCTCTCCAATGCAGCCCTTGCATGGGATGATGCCGGAGCCGGCAGAACTCCCGGTCAGGTGGGCCACTGAGCAGCATACCATGTGTCCTCCTCCGTCCGTCGCCTCAGTTTTCTCGACCAGCCGAGCAAGTGTTTCCTGGTACGGACTTGAAATCAGTCCAATATCAAGCTGCCAAGTTATTGTCCAGATCATATAGTCAGTACCCATTTGGCGTTGCTGATATGATCCGGCAAGCCTGAGGGAGCGAAGCAATTACGGTCCGTTCTGCATCAGAACAGCTGCACGAGTTGCCGAACAGTTACTACTGTGACTGACTTAGAGCTGGCCCGGCACGGCTCCAGTAGCGTTCTGGGTTCATGCCTTTTCCATCTTTTCGGCCTACCCACGGCTATAGGTCATTACTTTGTGACTACCGCCGGATCGAAATTACATATTTACTTCTCAGCGTGTCAGTAAGCGCG
>NC_134894.1:54222629-54282629 GCF_041734735.1 Babylonia areolata | reverse complement strand
AATTTTTTTGGGTGCTTGATCCTTTTGAACAATATGAAATGATCATCTGAGTTTATTAAAGTTGTTGAGTAGGCTGCATCTGATGGGCAAGTTAATTGTGTGAAAGGTCTGTGTGATTGTGAAGATTGTGCAGTCACTGTTGGTCATCTGTTTAGAGAAATGTGAGTGTGACAGTTGCTTGAGTAAGGGTCTAGGGTTTGGCAATGAATTGTACAGTGTCTGTCTCATACACATGCACACATGTATACATGTACACCAGTTCCTGATGGACCTCATCTGTCACAAGATGCTCACTTCTTGTTTCTCTGAATCATTGTATGCTCCACAAATCCCACAAAGAGGCCAGCTGGTAGTTGTTGATCCCAGTCGAAACATGTGCCTATAGATGGCCACTCCACTTGTCTGCTGGTGATGGCTGACGTAGTGACAGTGACACTGCATAGCTGTAACAAGCTGAGAGCCAGGATCAGGTGCAGAGTGGTGGTGACAACTGATGTACTGACAATGGGTATTCTTGCTCAGGAAGCATATTTTTATATGGCACAAAGCCCATCATTGTGTGATATATTTTTATTATGTTAGTGTTACAAGTAGAATGATACTAAATCTGTTCATTCAGTGTTTCAGCAATCAGTGGGCATTATTATGATCAAAGCAGTGACTGACACATGTTGATCACTTGATGTGTAATGTTTTGACCAGAGTGGACCCCCCACCCCTACCCCGTGCCATCAACTCCCTCCAAAAAAAAAAGTTTTTAATTGGGAAACTGAAATAGTTTCCTGGCATAAGGGGTAGAAGTAGTTTGACAGTGATGAGTCCACCTGAATTTCTAATTTCGTGGATGTCTGGAAGGATGTTCTTGCTGTTCCTTGACTATGGCATTCATTTTAAACGTACCTGTGGGAGATTTTTGTCTTTCAGAGACGTTGTTCTAGACTGTTCTCCTCATCAGTGTGACCAAACCCTTTGACATTTTTACTGGTTCCAGTTTTCATTTTAAGAGGACTCACTCTTTTTAGTTTATGGGAGTGTGGTGGATGGAGACTGAGTTCAAATTGTTTAAAATTATCTATTCTTATCTATTTTAATCTATTATCTTCTAGATAAAGTCCTCTTGCTCATGATTGCCAGGTCACTTAGGTAGCTCAAGATCTTTATCTATGTTCCTTGTTTGAGTTCTCTTTGATTTTGCTGCTCTGTCAGTGTGACTCACTGACTGTGAGGCTGATGACTGATTTCTTCAGACACGACTTCTCAGTGTCATTTTCAGAAATACACAGAATATATTTTCAGTGTAATTCTTCTGGTATTGAAAGGCATATATTATAATTCACACACACACACACACACACACACACACACACACACACACACACACACACACATATATATATATATATATATATAGACAGAGAGAGAGAGAGAGAGAGAGAGAGAGAGAGAGTTATACTTAGCATTCAGTCACTTGGAAAACAGGTGCATTAGACAGGAGGGGTGTATCTTCAACTTGGAAGTATTTGTTACAAGTATAGAGTAGTCTGTAAAGTGAGTAGCAAGCAGTGAAGGGGAACTGGTGGCAGATGAACAGTTCTACTGTCTGCTTTGTCAGTGCCTGAAGTGGAATTCATTTTTAACCCTGGTCCCTGGAGAGTAACTGGCTTTGACTTTGAGCATTGGGAAGAGGGAGATTCTTTGCATCATGATGAATCATTTATGACTGATGTTAATTTATTATTTCTATCAGATGACTGTGTTTCAGATAGTCTGATTGCTTGAGTAAAATTTGAGTGTGACATGGCCTGCATTGTGGGAATGAGTGACTGCAGCAAAAACCTAATCTTTTACTAGTTTTAGACATTTGTAATCAAAGCACCTGCTGCAGTTTAAACCTTTAATTTTGTGATTGTTTTGATCTTTCTAATAGTCAGTGTACATGCATGTGTGTACTCTGTGGCCTTACTGTACGAATATGCACATGGAGCACAAATTAATGGTTTACTTACCTTTGTGCCACAGTGGGTTTAATTTTCTGTTCCCATGTGTGCAAGGGAAAAAAAAGTATAAGAAACTTGCAAAGCAACAAGCTCATCACTATAATTTGGGAAAAAAAACAACAAAATGACCACTGGCTGCTAATACCAGTGATAGTACTCAGTTAATTACAGCCATAAGTTTAACTGAGCGTTCTCAGTGTCAGGGTGATCCACACACTGACATAGAACTCAGGTTAAAGAAAGCTCTGCTGAAATGTGACACACACCACACACACACACACACACACACACACACACACACACACATTCAGCAGCACACATGCATACATTTTTACACATTTGTATACAAAAACAGAGAGACAGAGAGTCGCACCCATACTTCCCCCCTACCCCCTACACAGACACACACACACACACACACACACACACAACACACACACACACCCTCTTCACACAGAAAATGACATGGATAGTGCCAGTATTCCAGTGACTGTAAGTAGGACAGTGATTCACTTTCAGTGTAATTTGACCTTGGAAGAGTGGTACAAGGTAATTATACAACTTGAGGATTCTTCCCATTACAGAGAGCTCTGCAAAGCATCCTGATGATGGAGAGTTGAGCTTTTGGCTTGAACTAGTCAAAGGAAATTTGAGCAAAGCACCTGGTGTTGCCTGGTGTGGTATCAGGATCCTGGTAATGCTCTGGATCTTGATAATGCTAACGACCACTAATTAGAACCTAGACTGTGCAGGTTCAGCTTCATGCAGTCAGTTTGATAATTTGATATCATTTGCACTTGCAGGGTTTTACAGCAAAGACTTAAGTTAACCAACACTTGTAATGTTGGCATTCACTGAAGAACAATTGTCGCTGAATCATGTAATCAGTATAGTGTTGGAGTTCTTGATTACATAAAACATACGCTCCAGATAAAACTTTTTTTTTTTAAGATGTTTTTTATCGCAAGGTTGGTTTAATTGTTTGCACTGTTTCTTTTCTTGTTTGATCTTGGGTTTGGGCATTGGTTTTGTCCAACGTACTTGTAACATTTTAAACTTGTGAAATAACCCATTCATTTATTTTGTTTTGATTTAGTCTGAGAAACCTTTTTTTCCCCAAAGCTTAGCAGTTGTGCTGATATCCTCCATGCAATGTATTATTATTATTTTTAAAAAACAAACAAACTGGGTGTGTGTGTGTGTGTGTGTGGGGGGGAGAGAGATCCAGATTCAGATTCAGATTCATTTTAGGCCTAGCCCCGCATGAAGGGGAATGTGAACAGACAATAATCATATCATTTAAGACATAAGGATCAAAACAGTGCAGCTATAGATATATCAGGTTAATCAGGAACACTAAGAAGAGAGAAAGAGAGAAAGATGTTTTATTCATTTAAGGCTTGGCCCCATATGAAGAGGGGCAGCAACAAAATAACTGAATTAAATAAGTACCACAGGTCCTTACAAAATTCATGATGCAAGAGTAGACCTGTCATGGCAGAAACACTGAAGTTTAATTATAAATTATATAAAGTGTCAAATTAAGAACAGTGTTTTCATTATTGGAATTTGCAGTCAGTAGACCAAGTCAGAACAAACACCTGTATATTATGCTCTGGTATAAACTTCACATGGACAGTATTCAAAACAAGGCACATTATTGTGAGACAAAATGGACTTCATCCTCAACTGAGGTTTTACACAATCGACAGAGAGAGAGAGAGAGAGAGAGAGAGAGAGAGTTACTATCATCAAAAGAAGAGTGAAGGGGGTTGGGGGTGGGGGGTGGCAGAGAATACAATATGCTGTCCTCCTCCCTCCCCTCCCCTCCTTCCCCCTACTCCCTCCATCCTTCCTCCATTCACATTGTAAATGATCGTTCTCCCTTTAATGGAGAAAATGATCACCACAGCTGAATGATGAGATGATATATATATTGAGGATTCAACACAGTCAATGCAGTTTAGAGTGGAAAAGGAAAACAACCCTTCTCTTTTTCTTCTTCCTTCAGGACTTCCTCTGTTCCCCTGTTTTTTTCAGTTTGTGTGTGTGTGTGTGTGTGTGTGTGTTTTGTTGTTGTTTTTGTTTTGTTTGTTTATTAAATTGGGTGTCACACATACAGACAGACAGAAATGCAGACAGACAGACACAGACAAATGCGCGCACACACACACACACACACACACTTCTTTTACTCAGTGGAATGTCTGTACGACCTTTTAGTTTTGCTTTCAACCTCTTTCTTTTCTTGATTGTGTGTGTGTGTGTGTGTGTGTGTGTGTGTGTGTGTGTGTGTGTGTGTGTGTGTGTGTGTGTGTGCATTCCTGAGAGTATTGATTAATCCAAAGGCAGTTGTACTGCTCTTTGTGTGTGTGTGTGTGTGTGTGTGTGTGTGTGTGCATGCCTGAGATTGTTGTTTAAATTTAAAATCCAAAGGAGATTGTACTGCTCTTAGGTTAATGAATCCCCCTTAACCCCCTCCCTGCCTACCTCTTTTTTCCCCCAGCTAAACTGATATTTTCAATTACAGTGTTAAACAGAATAAAACGTAGGTCAGCTGAACTCTTGCTTTTGAGTTGATTTCAACGGTAAATGACTGGAGGATAATTTTTGTCTTTGAAAGAAAAACAGCACTATAGGTGTACATGATGATGATCAATACATTCTTAGTTTGTGGCAATGTTGTGGGAATAAAGCAGGGATGTGGATTCAGAGGGATGTTTAGTCTCATGAATTATTCATGATGCTGTGAATTGCATGAATAATTCAGTGCTTGGACCCCCCCCCCCCCCCCCCCCCCAATAACCACTGCATTGTCTCGTGGTTGGTGTAGGCGTAGGCGTGGTTGGTGTAGGCATAGGTGTAGGAGGGAATGTTGTGTGTTGTGTGACATGAATAACAATGCAAACAGCAGATGGGCATTTTACCAGCAGTGAAGAGGTCTCATGTTGTTAGAACTGAACTGAACTGAACTGATGTGGGTGCCTGGTTAACTCTGTTCTTGGTTAGAACGTTGAGCTTACTAAAAGTTTGCTTTTTCACTGCCCATCCTAGCATGTTGTTGTTCTGCTGGTATCAGTGTAGTGAACTTTAGATAAGTCCCCTGCCCTTACTTTCCAGGGATGGCTAATTCCCGTCAAACGTATCACCAGAGGTGGGTTTTGACAGGAAAGCCAAATGTAAGTGATCTGACTGTATATAGCAACATGTTAGTTCCAGGAATGAAATTGAGCCAGATTTGTGTTGTCAGCAGACTTGAATGAAATGAATCTCACTATTTTTATTTCAGTTTCAAGTTTGCTTCACATTGTGCAGACTGATCCACAGGCTACACCTTGTGATGCAGCAGATGCTTGCCTTACTCACTGAGTTGCTCACAGATCCACCAAGCTGGTCAGACATTGGGAGCCTACCAAATGTTACAGGGAAAAAGAAGAGAAAAAATATATGAATCGTCTAATCAATACATACACACAAATCAAACCTGAATAAATCAAAAGGATACATGCATAGAACTTTCAAAAATATTTTAGGGGATGAGATTGTTATATTATCACATACATGAGTCAGTGCCATTCATGTTCACAATTATACATAGGCACATTTGTTTTTCATTAACAATTTGTGCTAAGGAGGATCATGAAGATAATGCACACTGACATGCACTTGCATGCACGCTCATGTATTTATACATCATGGACATTTCAACCTGCGCTAACAAGCAGTTCAGTGCACACGTTCTACGTATGCCACACAGGTACGCCTCAGCTGGTTGCACACACCCAATGAAATTTAGACAATGTAACATTAAACAGCACTTGAAACTTTCCTCTTTTGGGCGTTGTTATCACTGCTGAAACTTAGTTAATGTTTCCTCCACAACCAACATCAGTTCAAGTAGTGTAACCACAGCAAAAGCTAATAATTTCCTCAAGACCTTTTTGGCTGTCTCTGTGCTGCTTGTTTCCATGATATCCGGCTTATTCCATTATGTAGGTGTAACATGAGTGCATGCCTCTGTGTGTGTGTGTTTACGTCCGTGTATGTATGCATGATGTGTTTCTGCATGCGTGTGTGTTGAGGATGGGAAAGAAGGAGGGCTAAGGTGAGAGAATTGGTATGAAAGTTGGGATTGGGTGGGGCATTCTCTGCGTGGGAGTGAGAATGTCTGTTTTTAAATAGCTTGATTGTTTTGGGTTGTGAGCTGCATCCGTATAAAATATGATATATGTTTATATATTTTTTTATCAGTGGATGGTATATTTATAATACTATGTACACATACACACATTATACTGTAATGGGTAAGACACAACCTACCCCTCTACAAGTTCACCCTATCATAGAAAATTGGACCACTGCACTGATTTTTCAATTTCCCTTTCAAATATTATAAGACATTTAGTGCTTCAGTAAGTTCAGTTAAAAGTAGTACAAGTAGCCTTATATTATTTCAGATTTTCCAGCACAACATTCACCAGTTTTGGAGAATGATGTGTGTGTGTGTGTGTGTTTCTGTGCATGTGAGTGTCATTGTGTGTATATGTGCATGTGTGTGTGTGCGTGTGTGTGTGTGTGTGTGTGTGTGTGTGAGAAAGAGAGAGAGAGAGAGAGATTGTGTGTTTCATTGCGTGCGTGCGCGCGCGCATGCATGTGTGTGTGTGTGTGTGTGTGTGTGTATTAGTGTATCTGTGTGTTTGTGCATGCTATGTGTGTGTACCTCTGTGTGTGTGCATCAATTTGTGCGTTTGCCTCTGTGATTGTGCGGGCACGTGCGCATCCATGCGTGTGTGTGTGTGAGTGCATGTGTGTGTGTGTGTGTGTGTGTGTGTGTGTGTGTGTGTGAATCATCTGAGTCTAGAGTGCTGCAGTTGCTCTCTCTCTCACTACACACACAATGTATGCATGTGCACACACACACACACACACACACACACACACACACACACACATATATATATATATATATATAATATATATATATATATATATATATATATACATACTGATACAGTGTATACTTTGTATGCACACACATCACACATAGACATACAAGGGCACATACACACACAAAGAAGCACACACACAGACAGACTCACACACTTCTCTTTACTTAAAAAAAAAAAAAAAAAGCATACCAGGTTACTGATAATATTGTTCATATGATTCATAACCTGTTGTGAAGAACTGTGTTTGCACTGCCATTGTTTGGAAATTTTATTAGCTAAGGATCTGATCAGATTTATTGCCGATGTCAAGTAGTTCTCCAAAAAAGTGATTAGCATTTCTTCCTTTCTGTCGGCTTCACGTTCCTCTATCATTTCATGCCGCTGTTGTCTCTCTGTCTGTCTTTGTCTTCTTAGCCTTTACTTTTTGTTTTTCATTAATTAAAATTTTTAAGTAAACAACACATATGGATCTATCTATACATGATGATTGGATATATTGAAATGGTCTGTTTATTTTCTTTTCAATATTTCTTAACTTGAACATGGACTGAGTGAGACCTGGGTGAACTGGTCTTTTGTGTGTTGTTTTCTTTGAACTTTCATGATATTTTTGGTTCTCTTCAACTGGTTTTGAGAAGCGACAGGCATTGAGTTCTGAAATGGACCATTTACGGTTGGCTTGGCTGTTGAAAGTGTATTAGCAACATGATTTGATTTCATTTGACTTTTTCTGTTTTTTGTGTGTGTGTTTTTGGGTGTTCCCCCCCCCCCCTCCCCCCCCTCCTTTTCAACTTTTAATAGTAAGGTTGCTTACTTTAACTGCAATAGAATAATGTCTGCTGATGATGAGTAATGCTAACAGCAAGAATAACAGTAATATTAGCAAAATTGTAGGACGACGAGAAGTGCTTAAGGCATTAACAACAACACAGGAACAGCAGTCTTGAACACCAACATAATCAATGATATTGACATTTAATGATGATAATAATAATGATAATGGCATTTAATGTGATAATTATAATCATATTCATAATGAAATGATTTTATATTGAACAAAGATAAAATGCGTTACATTGCTACAAACATTTACACAAGCACACCAGGTCAGTTAAAACCACTGGCATATCATCACAAACTCTGAAAACTAAGTACAGGAAGAAAATGTCCATTCATTTAAGACAGGCAGACAGATACTAGGCTTGTGTCAATGTAACAGTGTATGCTTCCTGAATTTTTTTTTTTTCCTAAGATGAAAGTAGGACACTTCCATATCCTGTCCCAGCTGACAAGACAAAGCATGAGCAGCAAACATAATAAACAAGCAAAGAAATGAGACCAGTAGGTTTGCTTCCTGGGGACGCAACACATGAACACACACATACATACACACATGAACACACATACACACACACACATGAACACACACACACACACACACACACACATGCTGTATACTGGTTGTGTTCCCTTTTCCCATGCATGCATGAACACACTTACATGCACAACAGGTCAGTTAAAATCAGACATATCATCACAAACACTGAAGACTAAAGACAAGGAAATGTCCATTCATTAGACATCAGATGGATACAAGGTCTGTGCCAATGTAACAGTGAATATGCTTCCTGAATTAAAAAAAAAAAAAAAAAAAAAAAAAAAAAAAAAGATAGGAGTTTACCATGACAAATGTTATATGATGAAAGTGGTCACACTTTCATATCCTGTCCCAGCTGACTGGGCCAAGTTTGAGAAGCAAACATAATAGACAAACAAAGAAATGAGACCAGTAGGTTTGCATCCTGGGGGATGCAACACATGAACACACACACACTTACTGTACACTGCTTGTGTTTGTTTTTCACATACATGTATACATCAGTCTATATATATAGGTGAATGAATCATGAAGTGAGCTGATTCCATAAGCAACAAGAGGTAAAGTTCTGTTTTGTGGAACTTTGCAAGAGCCAGATAAAATTGTCTGTCTTCATTAATGTAACTGACTTCATCAAACGGAGTCTGGTGTGCAGAAACTTTCCAAGAATTAAGCTGCTCTCAGCCTCCTGTCTTATTATCATTACTGTACAAATTAATATGAAATATTCTGACTGGAACAAAATGCACAAAACTACTGGACCCATATTATGCCGAGAGGAAAGAGTGATTTAGTCAAAACATTGCATGATTTAGAAAAGCTCTGCATTTAGTATGTCAAAATGCAGGGAGTAAAAAAAGATATTCCAGGGATGGCAGATTTAAGGTGTTTCCAATTAATTGAAATTTGATTTGGCACTGCAGAATTTAGGAGCTGCATTCAGTATGTCAAAATGCAGAGGTTAAAACAAAAACCCATGGTGGAAACAATTAAGGCGTTTCCAATCAATTTGAATCTAATTTCAAAACCTGTTTTCAATTAATTGAAATCTAATTTTTAAACAGCCAAAGAGTACAAAGAGTATTCATGTGCTTTTTCAGGTCACAGAATCGGACTATGCCAACTTGCCATTCCAACAACTGTGCTTTTTCAGGTCACAGAATCGGACTATGCCAGCCTGCCTTTCCAATAACAATCCCGTGCTTTTTCAGGTCGCAGAATCGGACTATGCCAACCTGCCTTTCCAATAACAATCCCATGCTTTTTCAGGTCGCAGAATCGGACTATGCCAGCCTGCCTTTCCAATAACAATCCCGTGCTTTTTCAGGTCGCAGAATCAGACTATGCCAACCTGCCGTTCCAGCTACGTCAGCAACAAGAGCAGCAGCAGCAGCAGCAGAAGAGTCAGCAGGGCCAGGAGCAGGGGCCTCAGCTGTCGGAGGGACAGTTTGTGCGCGTGCTGGTGGAGGGGCTGCCCTGGGACATGTACCTGGACAAGTCCAAGCGGAGGTTCTTCCACAACCGGGACACCGGGGAGCTGACGTGGAAGCCGCCCCGGAAGGAAAAGCCCTCCAGCCCTGTTGGTACGGGCCCTGCCTGCGGCAACACCCCCTCCCCCACCTCTTCCTCTTCCTCGCAGCCTCCTGTGAGTAGACATCAGTTTGTGTTGTATTGTTCGGTTTCCGTTTTTTTTGTGGTGTGTGTGTGTGTGTGTGTGTGTGTGTGTGTGAAGTAATTGAAAGTATGGCAAAGTAGTTTGTGTTGCGTTGTTGGTGTGTGTGTGTGTGTGTGTGTGTGTGTGAAGTAATTGAAAGTATGGCAAAGTAGTTTGTGTTGCGTTGTTGGTGTGTGTGTGTGTGTGTGTGAAATAATTGAAAGTATGGCAAAGTAGTGTGTGTTTCGTTGTTAGTTTTTTTGTGTAGGTGAAGTAATTCAAAGTAGCTTGTATTGCGTTGTTAGGTTTTGTGTGCGTGCGTGTGTGTGGGTGAAGTAATTGAAAGTTATGGCGAAATAGCATTTGCTGCAGAAAACCAGTCATTGGTGTTGCTTGTGAATGTCTTGAGGCCAGTCATCTGTTTGCTTGTTTGGTTGCATGACGGAGGATTTGGAGTCTTTGTATTTGTATTTCTTTTTATCACAGCAGATTTCTCTGTGTGAAATTCGGGCTGCTCTCCCCATCCGAATGACTAGCGTCCAGACTACCACCCAAGGTCTAGCAGAGGGGGAGAAAATATCTGCGGCTGAGCCGTGATTTGAACCAGCGTGGTCAGATTCTCTCGCTTCCTTGGTGGACACGTTACCTCTAGGCCATCACTCCACACTTTACAGATTGTGTGATTGGTCATGGTCAAGCTTTCTGCGGTTGGATGGCATGATGTATTGTTGGCAGTCACTTAGCAGAACTCGGAATTCCTTCAAGAGAATGATCACATGTAGACATGCTTATATTACTTATAAAATTTATAGGTCTTGGAAATTACTGATGAAGTTTTGGAGACGTCCCTGATATATTTTTTGTGTGTGAAAAATGTGTGATCATTGTGAATCACTGTCAGTGTCTGGGAGTGCAAGGGGATGGGTCTGAGTGTGCTTCTGTATCAAATGGGGAGGAGGACTGGCATGGTATGAAGACATAGGGCAGTGTGTGTGTGTGTGTGTGTGTGTGTGTGTGTGTGTGTGTGTGTATGGGTTGTGTATGTGTCTGTGTGTTGTGTATGTGTGTGTATGTGTTGTGTATGTGTGTGTGTTGTGTGTGTGTATGTGTGTTGTGTGTGTATGTGTGTGTATGTGTTGTGTATGTGTCTGTGTGTTGTGTGTGTATGTGTGTGAATGTGTGTGTGTGTGTGTCTGTGTGTTGTGTATGTGTCTGTGTGTTGTGTGTGTATGTGTGTGAATGTGTGTGTGTGTGTGTGTGTGTGTGTGTTGTGTATGTGTCTGTGTGTTGTGTGTGTGTGTGCGTGTGTGTGTGTGTGTGTGTGTGTGTGTGTGTGTGTGTGTGTGTGTGTGTGTGTGTGTGTGTTGTGTATGTGTCTGTGTGTTGTGTGTGTATGTGTGTGTATACATGTGTGTGTGTGTGTGTGCGTGCACGCGCGCGTGTGTACATACATACATATATATGTGTAGCATGTTTAATTGCCAGCAATACTAAATGCTATGTACAATGCATGCAGATTAAATGACTGGGAAGACAATTTTTGCACTGTTACACTTATATTATTTTTATTCTGCATGAAATGTAAGCATTCTTGTTGCTTATGGAGTGGTATTATAACTTGGGACTCTTGTTGTATCTTTTGTCTTGGTTCTGTTAACATATAAGTATGTATTTTTCTGCTGAATTATAGTATGCATATATTATTATAAAAAAAAAAAAAAAAAAAAATGCACACATATGTATTCAAATGATAATGTAATAGCTGCATTGCTGAAATCTGTAGAAGATTTATTTGCAAAATACTCATGTCATACGAAACTGAAGATATTTGTATATGGAAATAAAGGAGAAAAGTTTTAACTGAAACAAATTAATCAAGAGCGTGTGTTCAAATACACTAATGAATAATTCTTTTCAGTGACATAGAAACCAGGTGTGCTTACTCTGTTTTGCGGTTTGAACACATAACATGACAAAGGCTTTATGTATTGTCTTTGTATCATGTAGAGTTTTCCGGGTACCCCCTCGTCGGGAACGGGAGAAGTTCCGCCACAAGATGAATACACAAAAACAGAGGAGGGAGGAGATGTCTTCTTTGTTAATAATTCCACGAGTGAGAAAGTAAGAAAACAGCTGTTAGAAGATCTGGTTGTTTGGAGTTAGTCATCGCCTTAGAATTAACAAATTTTTGGGGGGTCTTTTTTTAATTCAGTGAAATTTGAATTATGACTCTAATCTGCACTGTACTGGTTAAGTTGCAGGTTATAGTGTACATTGTTATTTATGTTTTGGAATGATAAAGAAAACATCATTATGCTGTTAGATAGGATGTAACTGGTAGAAAATATATATGGTTAAGATGCATTTTGATGTAGTTTTCAGTAAATGGTTTACATTTATAAGACATATCATGGAAGACTATGTGTAACATTATAACATTTGAATGTTCAGCTTCTGTGCATGTTTCAAGAAATATATTCTCTGTGATCTCAGTATAGATATTAAATCTTATTAGTTATGTATATTCCAGGTACTGTATGGATTGTATGAATCTGTCAGTGCAAGCCTGAAAGTAGAGTTGGAATGATTGAGAAGAAGTAATATTCTTATTTCTTATTCTTGATGAATGCATTTATTTAGCATGTCCACATTGTGGTGGCCTGCGATTACTTTTGAGTGAATGAATTCATACACAGAAATGGCTGTTTATGCATGTGTATACACACACACACACACACACAGACGCGCGCACACACACACACAGATGCGCACACACACACACAGACAAACACATACACACACACACACACACACACACACACACACACACACACAGAGACAAACACATACACACACACACACACACACACACACACACACACACACACACTCTTACAACTCTTCACGCAGACATCCAACCATTTTCAAACTCAACTTAAAGCGAAACACTCTGCATCCGCTCTCTCTCCATTGGCATTTACCATATCATATAGGCAGAGTGAATGCAGCGTATCATACCTAACCGTGGAGTGACAGTCAGGATGCATGTGGGCCTGCATGTTAATGGGTTGGCTTTGTGTGATTTGGCATACCCCAGTGGCAACAGCTAACGGACCAGACAGGCCGTCAGTACTACCACCGCCTGGGTAGCAATGACACCCAGTGGGATCTTCCCTTCATGACCCAGCGATCCGCTTCTGAGGTACTGACTAGCAGAAGGGGCGTTAGTCTGCAGGGTGTGAAACTTTAGGCGTCAGGTGTGATGATCATCTTCATCATCTTTGATTTTCATCATGTCAAGGCCTGACCAGCGTGTTGGGTTTATTTGCAGGTCAGGCTTCTGTCTTTTCAATTTTTTTATGCAGGTGTGGAATGGTGTATGGACCAGTCCTCATTCTTTGACACTTCCTTGGAACTATGGATATTTATTTGTTCTCCTTGTACTGGTTTTGTGATGCATGATTGTAGCACTCAGAGGTGCGTGGTAGGCAATGTTTGACCACTTCCCAAGGGATCAGCATGGTGATGTATGACTGTAGTACTCAGAGGTATGTGGCAGGCAATGTTTGACCACTTCCCAAAGGATCAGTGAGGTCTGAGGTTTAAATCCTGACAGTGACAGCATCTGTTGGGTAAGGATGGAGATGTTTCCAGTCTCCCAAATCAGCATATAATTAGACCTGCCAGTGCCTGAATCCCTTTACACTTGTGTCACTGTGTCACTCCCATACTGGTCTGTAGCATGTCTTTCTGGCACTGTTTATCCATCAGGTGTGTATTGAAGAGCTACTTTTGATCATGTGGTGGGCTGTGCATTTCACACAGTCAGATCTGACAGCATGGGGACTGGATGATCTTTTATTAACTGCACAGTTGAAACGGCTCCTGTATCTGTACCTCAAATGCTTCAGTCTGCATCTGCCTTTGATATGGAATCTATGGGGGATAAGAAAGAGAAACGTCCTGAAATTTATATGCACACAAAAATCATTCTTCACATTTGATTCACACACACTGCAAGTTGTAAAAGAGGGCATGGATGGCATGCAGAAAGATATTTTTTTAGGTGTCTAACTCTGTACTTTTTTCTTCTTCTTTATCAATACTAAACATGTTTACATTTTAGGTTTATGCTTGCAGTGCCATGGGTTGGAAATGAAATCTTATCTCAGAAAGTTCATAGCAATTTGCAACAGTTAAGCATGGAGACATCCTTGACTAAAGTCTTGTGTTTTGCTCTTATTTTCTGTGCACTTGAAGTAAACATGAAGGAATTCTTAATGCACTGTTTGATTCAGACATATTATCAGAAGTTGTATTTTATGCATCCCAGTGTTTTGTGTACTTTTTTTATTGAAGACACTTGCTCACAAAATAAAAACAGTCAGTAAAAAATCTAGTCAATGTACACACAATGTCTAAGTTTGATCATCCAACAGTCTGTACCTCACTATCATCTGTTTGCTGACGATTCTCAGCTGCATGATTCGACTAGTCCCTCTGAAATTCCATGTTTAGCTTCTAAATTTAAAACTGGTATAGAAAATGTCGCAAAGTGGATGAAACAAAACAAACTAAAAGTGAATGATGACAAAACAGAAGTCATGTTGACTGGTAATAAAAATAAGCTCAAGCAGATAAATACAATGTCTATCATTTGTTCTGGCATAGAAATTTCTTTTCTAGTTCTGTCCACAATCTTGGTTTTTACCTTGATTCATCCCTCACGATGGAAGCTCATGTGAACCACCTGTGTAAAGTTCTTTACTTTCAGCTTTGTAAGATTAGTAAAATCTACCCCTTCCTATCTGTTGATGCCGCCAACAAACTTGCTGTTGCCTTCATTTTATCCCACCTAGATTATTGTAATTCTCTCTTAGCTGGCCTTCCCGATGATAAACTCTACAAGCCCCAGAAAATACAGAATAGTGCAGCTGGACTTGTCCTTAAAAAGTTGAGGAGAGAAAGTGCTACTGCTCTCCTGCGGACACTTCATTGGTTGCCTGTTCAAGCCAGAATTGAATATAAAGTTGCCTGTCTATGCTTTCAGTGCCTGAATTGTGATACCACACCCTCATATCTTTCTGAGCTTGTTAACCCGTACTTGCCAAACAGAACGTTGAGATCTCTTGATTCCTCCCAGCTAACTGTTCCCCCATATTTCCTTAACTCCTGTGGAAAGAGGTAATTTTCCGTCTTCAGCCCAACAACTTGGAATTCTCTGCCTATTGCTCTCAGACAAACAGCTCATCTGTTTACCTTTAAAGCAAATCTTAAAATGTATCTCTTTAAAAAAATGCTTGTCATAACTCAAATAGTGCTGTTGTCCCAGGCCCATGGCAATGTGAGTGTGTGTGATGGGAGAGTAGAGAGAATGGGGGTGGGTAGATGGATGGTGGTGGTGTAGTTCGAATTAATCAAAAGGGAGAATGACCCGATTTTTACCCCTTTTACCTTTTCTATCCAAAATTTTATTTTACAATTTTTACCAAATCTGGCATGCAGATTACAATTATGTTCCGTTTTACATGTATGTGTTTTAAGTGAAAATTGCTGTCATCTCAGCCATTTAATCATGTGTGTGTCTGTGCGTGTGTGTTAGTGTGAGTGTTGGAGTGTAACAGTTGTAGTATTGATAGTATGTTACTTTGTGGGTTTTATGCATTGTGTTTTTATAATACTAATAATTCTGTTTTATGTTTCTACTACTTTTTATATGCTTTCTTGTTTCACTTTAGATACTGGATTGTAAAGCGCTTAGAGCTTGCTTATGCTTGTATTATAGTGCTATATAAAAATAAATTAATATTATTATTATTAGTCATATTCTTTACCGTTGTTCTGTCTGCATTTGTCATCAGAATGTTGATGATGATGACGGTGAAGATAATAACGATGATGTTATGATAACTGCATGTGGATCATGATGACAAAGAGGAGGGGGAGAAGGATGATGGTGATGGGTCATGTCTTCAGGGTCAAGAGGTCAGCCCCCGGAACGGAGAAACAATGAGTGTGGAAGGGGGCAGTGCGCCCAGTTTCACCATTCGTCCCATGTCCATGTATGGCAAGATAGAGCGAGTGCAGCCCAGTGCTGGAGACCCCAAATGTTCCACTCTGCCTCCCAATTTCTCCCCTGGCTTGCAGGTAGTACACTGTTGAGTTTGTCTTTTATTTTTGTTTGTCTGCCTTTTGCTAGTCCAGCCTCTTTGTATTTGTGTGAGTGTGTGTGTGTGTGTGTGTGTGTGCGCGCGCGCGTGCCTGTTCAGGTGTGCGCGCATGCATGCTGAAAATTGTGTATGGAAATGTAACATACACAATAAGGTAGTTTTGACGTTTATTTATCACTTTGTTGGTTCTTTGTTCATTTTTGAATTGCTGGACTGGGAAGTGAACTATGATGTTTTACATCTCCCTTTCTCTTTCTTTGTCTGTTTCCCCCACTTACCTGGATTTGGATAGAGGCTCAAGTCATCGCTGCGAATGCCGACAAAGTTTAGTCGTGACACTTCAGGGGTATGCTTACTGTGTAGTTAGCCAAATACATGTTTTGAAACATGTGGGAAAATTGTGACTGTTGGCTTGAGTGATGGTCTAGTGTAGACATTGCTGTGACAAGAACATGTGGGAACACATTGTGACTGTTGGCTTGAGTGATGGTCTAGTGTAGACATTGCTGTGACAAGAACATGTGGGAACATTGTGACTGTTGGCTTGAGTGATGGTCTAGTGCAGACATTGCTGTGACAAGAACATGTGGGAACATTGTGACTGTTGGCTTGAGTGATGGTCTAGTGCAGACATTGCTGTGACAAGAACATGTGGGAACATTGTGACTGTTGGCTTGAGTGATGGTCTAGTGCAGACATTGCTGTGACAAGTTGCTTGCTTTCAGTTTCACTGGTCAGAAAGCCTCTTCTGTGTCACTTGTTTTTGAAAAAGCTAAGGGAAAATAATCTGCATGACTAGCATAGTTGGTGAGAAAATCAGCTGGTCTGTTGTTCTGGTAGTGCATTTTTGTTGTTTGTTATTCTGTTTCCATGGATGCTGTCACTATTTTGTCCTGCTGTGGTTGGCTGGTGTGCTCCTCCTGTGAAGTAGTGTGTACATGTGTTGTTGTGATTGTGTGTGTTGGTAAAATCAGTACAAATTTGTATGATAAGTCGGAGCCTTCATATGAACATGAGCTGTTGCACAGAATGGGAACAGATCCACACACAGTATTTCCAAAACCTTCTTTTGCTTCCACTGAACAAGTAGCTGTACATTTCATTTGTGTAGAGATGTACATAGTTTTGGAGTTGTATATTTTGCATACTTTTTCACAAATCCTTTGAAAGAACTAGTCTGCCTGTAGTAATTTTATGCCATGCATGCTGTGGCAGTGTGTGTGTGTGTGTGTGTGTGTGTGTGTGTGTGTGTGTGTGTTGTGTTTGACTCACAGCCATCAGTCCTTTTTGTGAAGCTGGGACATCATTGCATTTTGAATGCATTCCATTTTGCTAGTTGTTTATCATGTTATTTTGAATGTAATCTGAACACTTTATGCCTCATGAGCTGTTTTATAGTCTGTACATTAAGGCAGATTTGTTGTTTAGATAGGTGATAAAAAACAACAACAACAAAAGGTATTTATTTTGATAGATAAATACAAGAAATGAATTCCACAGCATTGCAAAAGATGATATCTTGAAGGACTTGCATGGCTCAGATGATAGTACATGAACGTGTAGACTGATGAACACGATAGACTGAATCAATAATGAAGACAGAATCTTACTTAGTTTTTTCAAAGGGAATTTAATGGTAGAAAAATGACTATTATCTTGTTGCATGGTACATAGACATTGTTACATGTGTGCCATGCAACAAGATAATTAGTCAGTGTGTGTGTGTGGAGGGAGGGTGTGGGGGAGGGGGGGTTGGGGAGGGGAAGGGGATGGAGGTGGTTCAGCTTCACATTGAAAGGCAAGCAAGTTAAGAGGTGAATGACAGTAATTTGTGTGTGTGTATGTAAGAGGGTATCAACACATGGCATTGAAACATTTCTTGATGCTCATGTGTTGTGCCCACTTTTTTTTTCTCTCCCCCTTTCGGCAGTGTTGTGTGGCACACTGTGTTAACCCCAACCCCCACCCCCACCCACACCCACACCCCCACCCACACCCACACCACCGTCTCACCCTCACTTCATGTGCCTCGGGCCGGTTTTGTTTGTTTGTTCTGATTAATGTTTACACATTTCAGTGCCTTTCTGTGCCTTTTATGGGGGAAAAAAACCCAACACAAACAAAAACAACAGACATGTCCTTTTATCGGAAATTTAAGAGTATTGGATAATGATTCCCCGTTAAATGTGACCTTATTCTGCATTGACGTCAGATTGAGACCGAGTCGATTGGATAGTGTTTACATCAGGTGACTTTTGAAAGGAAGGTGGGGTGTCGTGATTCAAGAGCCCTCCATCCCCCATCCACTGCTGCCGTTTTGTGTCCTTCCACCACCCCTCTCCCCTTTCCCTTCCTGCCACGGCATATGAGTCCATGTTTCACCTCGTTTGTTAATGTGGCCTTCTTTACTGCGTTGGTGTGTGTTTACTGTGCACATAATTGACCTGTAAATTTCTCAAGGTACGTTTTTTTTATGTGACGTAACAGGCCAGCTAGTAATAGTCTGTGGCAGGTAGATCATGTACCTTTCAATCATCATTTCCAACACTTTTTTTTTTCTTTGAGCAGCGTAGAAGTAGCTGACACTGAAAATGACAGTGAGGTACTGAAGCAGATATTTGAAAGAGAACTTTCTATTAGGTATGTGTAGTTCAGCCTTGGTCCAAATGTGATATGTTGTTGTTTTATTCAGGTATGCTTTAGAAATTAAAGCACCAAGGTTCTGGAATTCTGTGAACATCATAATGCACACAAATACTGTTCCATATGCACATACACATGCACTCATGCAGGCACATATGTATACATACATGCATGCATGCAAGCACACACACACACACACACACACACACACACACACACACACACACACACACAGACATACACACAAATAGGTGTCTGAGAGTGTAAATAAATAAGGCACTTGTGTCCATTGGTAACAGTTGATTTCATTCATTTACTTTGATGTATTTGATGGCATACTTTAGAGCTAGACTGATGTGCAGTCTCAAGAAGTGATAATGCTTTGCTGAAAGATTTTTTCTTTGTCAGAAAGAAAAACAAAAACTTTGTCGCTATGAGGTACAGTCAAAGAAAATAAGAACATGTAATGCCCACAAGAGAAGAATTACTGAACCCCCCTTCCACTCCGTCCCCACCTCCCAAACCCTCCACCTCCACCCCCCAAACCCCCTCCTTCCCCACACCCAAAAAAGAAATCTTGAATTTTTTAGAATAATGATAATGATCACTTTGCATACAAAATTATCAGTAAGAAATCAAACCTGCGAATCATGCAAAAATCTTGCGACTGTACAAACCAGATTGAAATGAGGCTAGCAGCGATAGTTATTAAACACCAAACAAGTAAGTTAACTTTTGATCCTATCAAGGGCATACAGCTTCAGACAGGTACTGCTTAGCGCTTACAATCAGTCTGCAGTCGTGTTAAGGAAAGCAACCAGATTTTCAGGAAAAAAAAGAAGAAATGTTTTGGCTTCATATCTTTCTACATTTCATTTAACTGTGCACAGGCTGAGGGCAAATGGTAAGCAGCATTGGCTGAAAGTTTTGTGCGCCCTTGTACTTGTTTAATATTTAGTCTTGAGTCTGTAGAGCTAGTACAAAATCTGGGGCATATTGGATGTGTCTTAGAGTACCTTCACTGTAATGAATTGCTTTGTCAGTTTGCCAGCACATTGAGCAGTGTCTTGACCGCCAGTTTCTGAGGACATTTTTATGTATCTGTGTTGTCATTATGACAGTGAGTATAACATATTATATAGCTGCTTACTTTATTTCAGCCTTTCATAAAACCAGACCGTAAAAGTCCTCAAAGGGATGAAAAAGGAAGATAGACTAACATGTTGCTGTTTAGTGGTATTTAAGTATGTCCACTGACTGCATTTGACAAAAGCAACTGAAAATGTGCTTTTGTGATGTTCAGATATCACAAGAGATAGTCTTTCTCTCTGATTTTGAGACTGCATGCGAGAAAAAGAACAAATTCAAGCCAGTAGAATTTATGTACGATCATATGTTTTTCAGCTTTATTGCTGTCCTTTATCAAAAGACATTCTCAGTTAATTTGTGTATGTATATGATTTAGATTTTTACAAAGAGGAATCTCTGTTTGAACTGTTATATGCACATGTTTAGAAAAGAAAGGAAGAAATGATAAGAAAAGAAATGAAAAAAAAAAAAAAGTGTTGGCAGACTGACATGGTAGTTTGGGCATGTTTTGTTATGGCTGACATTGTTTTTTTTTCTTCTGGTCAGCATGCTTTTTTTTCTTCCTTCTTTTAGTTTTCTTTTTTTTAAATTTAATTTTTTACCTTGTCTCTCTGTGTGGCCTGAACAATGGTACGGTGTTCACGGTTTGACTTTCTTTCTGCCCTCTTTGCTGCCGACTCCCCAGGTTGAGAAAAGCCCCTCCCTTCCCTCCTTCCAGACGCAGCCGCCAAATCAGCTCCGGTTTGAGGTTTGTGCTCCTGGCTCCCTGCTGTTCCTTTTGCCACCTGCACTTGTATCAGTTTCCTTTCTTCTGCACTCTGTTTAGCTGTTTCAGTTGTTTGCATTGCGGTGTAGTTTTGGTTCTTTTATACGTCACGAGCATGCACATTATCTGTACACACAGGCATCCAGCTGTACATGTGTGTATTCATACATGTTTGCAGTTGTACAGTATGCACATGCATACACATAAACACACAAACTTGCACACACACGCATGCACATGCATAAGCATACACACAAGCATGCGTGCGCGCGCACGCACACACACACACACACACACACACACACACACACACACACACACACCCTCTTCACCCTTCTCCTACAGTCCCAGATCCTGTGACTGCATTATTCATGACATACACAATTTGTACTAGGCATCCATGCACACAATTGTAATTCCTTCTTTCTATGCCTTGTACACATTGAACATTTTATTTGTTTTGGAATTACATATCATATATTCTTACTTGTTTTTAGATTGGTTTGTTTGTTTTTGTTGATTTCAGTTTGTATTGACATTTATTCTTACTTATTTTAGTTGTTTTTTGTTGTTGTTTTTTGTTTCATTGTTTTCTTTATGTTGTTCTTGAGTTTGTTTCATAATGATGAGCCATTAATTATTACTCTGGACAAATATGACATTTTAAAGGCAGTGTATGGTTGTCGATGTCATATCTTTGCACAGCATTTTAAAGTTTTTTGTATTGTTTTGCTGATGATGATCAAGGTATGTTTCCTAGAGACCAGCAGACTTCAAGACTGTCTCAGGACTTTGAGGATACGGAGTTGAAAAAAAAAAATCAAATAGTTATAAAGTAAGCAAATGCTTATGTGACAGTAAAAAAATTTTTTAAACCATAAAACAAAGTGTAAAGGTATAACACCTGTCTGCGTTGAGAAGTCTGTAATGACATGCCAGTCTGATTCCCATTTTCAGGACCAGCTGTGTGGATATCTGAACAAGACCAAGATATCCGACATAGGAAAGAAGAAAATCAAGTGAGTTGTTTAGAATATCATCAGTGTTGTGATGTCTTTCAGTTTGAGATATTACACTGTAGTTTGAGAATCCTGTTGCTGCATAGACATGTAATTCTGAACAGTCAAGCAGGTTGTATGGAAGCTTTTCATATGTGAGTGTGTGTGTGTGCATGTGCGTGCATTTGCATGTGTGTGTGAGCGACTGACACAGTTACCCTACTGTCAGGAGGACTGAAGCTTACTTACGACCTGTATGTCCTGACCTTGGTGTGGTGTGTGCAGGAAAAGCTGGGGCCAGACGTACATGGTGCTGCAGTCGACCAACCTGGTGTTCTACAAGGACCAGAAGGCAGCGGCCCAAAAGCCCAGCTCCCCGCACGGCAGACCCGAGGGAGTCATCAGTCTGCTGGGGGCCAAAGTCGACTTCAACCCCCCAAAAGAGATCACCAGCAGACGCAACACTATCATGGTCAGTTCACTGCACTGGAAGTTAAGGTTGACTTTATCACCAGAAGACATAACATTATCATGGTCAGTTCAGTGCACTGGAAGTTAAGGTTGACTTTATCACCAGAAGACATAACATTATCATGGTCAGTTCACTGCACTGGAAGTTAAGGTTGACTTTATCACCAGAAGACATAACATTATCATGGTCAGTTCAGTGCACTGGAAGTTAAGGTTGACTTTATCACCAGAAGACATAACATTATCATGGTCAGTTCACTGCACTGGAAGTTAAGGTTGACTTTATCACCAGAAGACATAACATTATCATGGTCAGTTCACTGCTCTGGAGTTAAGGTTGACTTTATCACCAGAAGACATAACATTATCATGGTCAGTTCACTGCTCTGGAGTTAAGGTTGACTTTATCACCAGAAGACATAACATTATCATGGTCAGTTCACTGCACTGGAAGTTAACGTCAACTTTTTTTTTGGTTATAAACATAGAATAGTCATATGTTTGTTAAAATCATTCAAAATAGCATAATTACATTGATAAAATGGATGGACACTCACAGACACATGAAGAGATACACCCACACAAACACCCCCTCACCCCCCCTCCCCACACACACAGAGTTATAAAACAATACGCATTATCAAATGGATAAAATGGACCTGTGCTCACAAAATCAGGAAAACCAGATGCATTATTGAAATCCTAACAAAATACACTTCTCATTCCGAGTTCCGCAAACATAGCCACACCTTGGTGCATCTGTCACAGTCCCAGTGATGGCAGTCAACAGGTGACCATCGATGTTCGGTCGCGTGGTGTTTGGTCGTGCATGTTCTGATTTATCGTACTTAGGACGCCACCTACTAAGCCCCCTACTGATGACAGTGATTGCTTAGCTGTGGAGCCATGCTGAGTGAGTGTCTTCACCAGACTGAAGACCACCACCACCACCCCCCCCCCGACTTGAATTTTCCATGAATCTCCAGTGCCAAAGACCCAGACAGGACTTACCCCAAGCATGGAAGTGGGAAAGATAAATCTTACGTTGACAGCGCTGTGTTGTCTGTGGACTCCGATGGACTATCAAGAATAGACTGCTTTTATTGTTATTTTTTTCTTTGGTTCTGGTGTCACAGAATCTCTGTTACACATAAGAGCAATTGCAGAACCACAGAAGAATAACTTAAATAAGCTTCATATTAGTTCTTTAATTGTTTTCAGAAAAAAAATTTAAAAAAATCAAACACTGCAGTTTTAAGAAAACAGTTTGTAATTTGAATTTAGTCAGTTGTTGAAAAAATCTGATACCAAAAATATGTTGGTCAGAAAGCATGCAGTGTAAGTCACTGTTACAAAACAAAACAAAAAAAACAAAAAAAAGGTTAACAGTTCCATAGCTTTTTGTGCCATCGATTGATTCCTAATTAGAAAATACTGATGACTTTGTTGCCGTTTTGCTACAGTTCTTCCTCTTCTATTTAATTTTTGTAGTGTGTATTAATGTATGCATCTCTCTCTCTCTCTCTCTCTCTCTCTCTATATATATATATATATATATGTGTGTGTGTATATATTTATTTCTTAGTGTGTGTGTGTGTGTGTGTGTGTGTGTCTTTACAGCTATCGGCAAGCTCTGGGAGTCAGTTTCTCTTGCACAGTGACGATGAGGTCGTCATACGTGAGTGGTTTGTCAGGCTCAAAGTGGTGGCCAATGACATTTCAAAGGTGTGCATTCTTGTGTGAATCTTTTCTCTTTGTTTAAAAAAAAAAAAAAAAGAAAATTGAATTTCAAATGAGAATTGATATTTTGTCAAAGAGCTGATTGTCTAATATCAATGATCTGGTTGTCTATTGTGTTCATTGTTTCTTGTGCATATATATATATATATATATATATATATATATATATGAATCAGCAGTTAGGTTAAAGGAAATAAAAATATGCAGACAAACGAAAACCTCAGAGTAAACGTTAACATCCGTGCTTGTGGTAAAAGGGGTGTGTGTGTGTGTGTGTGCGTGTGTGTGTGTGTGTTTGTGTGTGAAAGTCAAAGTCAAAGTCAAAGTCAAAGTCAGAATCTTATTTCAAGATGCTAAATGAATGAGCAACAGCTGCTAGTGGATGTGTGTTTGTGCATGTGTGTGCGCACAGGTACATGTATTTGTGTGTGTGCATGCTCTGTGTGTGTGTAGTAGTAGTAGTCTTCAGTTTAACGTCTTCCACTTTAAGTGATATTAGACGGGAAAAAAAAAAAGAAAAAAAGGGAGGGGGGGGGGGGGGGTGGAGGGCGGAGCGTGGTGGTGGGAACGGTATTGGGCAGAAGGTGATGAATGATGTGTGTGTATGTGTGTGTGCGCGTATGTGTGTGTGTGGTGGGGAAAGATACAGAGCATTGGAAAAAATAAGACATTAAAAGGGGAGACATAGGCACAATATAGAAGGAAACGCTAACATCAAACAACTGTAACAACTATAACAAATGTCCAATTGGACTATGCAGCAAACGTTCTGCAATAGCAGATAATATCTTGAAATTGTCAAAGATACATTCAAAAGAATTTTCCGAGAAGTTTGGTAAAAACGATTTCAGACTCTGACATTCATGGAGTATGTGTTTTCTAGAAATAGATTCTCCACATATGCATTTAACATCTCTGCTGAACTTTGTTATAAAAGCGTTCAGCTTTATCCTGTTTGATAATGCATGAATTTGCCTTAATCTGAATAAATTACTGAATGTATTTGATTGATTGATAGATTCCGGTTGTTGAATATTATTTATACTTTTATTTAAAACTTTGCCATTTTGCTGGTATACTTCCCTAACTTTGGTCCATGATGCTTTTTCTAGTAAGCGGTACCCCTCTTGTACAGACAAAGGCACATAAAGGTCCGTGGTTCCCTGTTGGTGTCTTGCACGTTTTCTTGCAGCCCTGTCAGCCCATTCATTATATAGGAGACCAAGGTGAGAAGGAACCCAACAAAAAGTTATATGTGTTCCTCTCAAATTCAAAAGATGTACAATGTGACTTATTTCTATTATTATTTTGGACTAGTTCTTACAATTTGATGAGTTTAAAGCATATAATACAGATTTTGAGAGTGTGTGTGTGTGTATGTGTGTGTGTTTGTGTGTGTGTGAGTGTGTACATGCATGCTGTTTGCCTTGGCATGTGTAAGTGCATGTTCTGTTCATTTTTGTTTATCCTTGACATTGCTTTTTTGTGTTTGTGTGCAAGGAACCATCTCCTAGAGAGCAAGACGGCAGTCTCGGAAGAAGAAGTGAGAATATTTTTATTTTTATTGTTTGTTGTTAGAAAAAAAAGTGTTTTACTTCTATTGGAAAATTGTTGGCATCTGTACATTAGTCTGTCAGATATATATGTTGACTTTTGATTTTTGGCTGCCATAAAAAACACAGCAGTATACAAAGTACATAAATGCACCCATAAAGAATATTGTGATAATAATAATGGAAATTTTCTATACTCCTCAAGTATTGTTTAGAGCTCCATGCACTTCACAAGAAGATTTATAATAATGGAAAGAGACATGACAGAATAAAATCACACACACACAGAGATAAAGGAAAGAATAAGCACATGCATGCCTCACTCATGAGACACTAGAATCTAATATTCTGTATGCAATGCATGATTTTTTACGTCTTTTTGAAAGGTGTGTAACTTATAATAGTAATAATGAAAAAATTATAATAGTGAGGGAGAATAACAAAATTCCATTTCTCTCTCTTTAATTATGTTAGAATAAACACATTCCACTAAACAAGGCACAGTGTGCACAGATTAAATTCTGGTGGTTTTCACAAACTTTTCACAGCTCTGTCGGAGTTTCATGCCCACATTCCTTGTTGCAGCAACCATTCATGCCCACAATCATTGTGCAGCAACCATTCATGCTCACAATCATTGTTCCGGCAACCATTCATGCCCACAATCATTGTTCCAGCAACCATTCATGCCCACAATCATTGTTGCAGCAAACCATTCATGCCCACAATCATTGTTGTAGCAAACCATTCATGCCCACAATCATTGTTCCAGCAACCATTCATGCCCACAATCATTGTTGCAGCAACCATTCATGCCCACAATCATTGTTGTAGCAAACCATTCATGCCCACAATCATTGTTCCAGCAACCATTCATGCCCACAATCATTGTTCCAGCAACCATTCATGCCCACAATCATTGTTGCAGCAACCATTCATGCCCACAATCATTGTTCAGCAACCATTCATGCCCACACTCATTGTGCAGCAACCATTCATGCCCACACTCATTGTTCTGGCAACCATTCATGCCCACAATCATTGTTCCGGCAACCATTCATGCCCACAATCATTGTTCTGGCAACCATTCATGCCCACAATCATTGTTCCGGCAACCATTCATGCCCACACTCATTGTTCCGGCAACCATTCATGCCCACACTCATTGTTCCGGCAACCATTCATGCCCACAATCATTGTTGTAGCAAACCATTCATGCCCACACTCATTGTTCCGGCAACAATTCATGCCCACAATCATTGTTCTGGCAACCATTCATGCCCACAATCATTGTTCTGGCAACCATTCATGCCCACACTCATTGTGCAGCAACCATTCATGCCCACACTCATTGTTCCAGCAACCATTCATGCCCACACTCATTGTGCAGCAACCATTCATGCCCACACTCATTGTTCCGGCAACCATTCATGCCCACACTCATTGTTCCGGCAACCATTCATGCCCACAATCATTGTTCTGGCAACCATTCATGCCCACAATCATTGTTCCGGCAACCATTCATGCCCACACTCATTGTTCCGGCAACCATTCATGCCCACACTCATTGTTCCGGCAACCATTCATGCCCACAATCATTGTGCAGCAACCATTCATGCCCACAATCATTGTTCCAGCAACCATTCATACCCACAATGCTTGTCGCAGCAGCCTTGCGGACAATCTCAGAGGGTGGAGCTGATTCCGGCGCAGAGAATCAGGGAGAGCGACTCCGCAACATGTTGGGAATCAAAGCCAAGCTCCTCGGCTTCCTGAACCGGAGGCCCACACGAGAGGACCTGGTCAAGGAAGGCATTATCCAGGGTATGCAGAGGTCGCAGTTGCACATTTTCAGTTTGATATATGATACGGATATCTATATAGTGCTTCTCCTTGGTTGGAGACCAAACTCTAAGCGTTTTACAAACATGGGATCATTTGCACAGCAGGCTGCTTACCTGGGTAGAGCTGACTGATGGCTGCTGTTGGGCGCTCATCATTTGTTTCCTGTGTCATTCAGATTTCAGGCACGCATACATACACACTCAGACAGACATGTAACATTTTTTACACGTATGACCATTTTGTTTATTTACCCTGCCATGTAGGCAGCTATACTCCATTTTCGGGGGTGTGCATGCTAGGTGTGTTGAGTGTGCTGGGTGTGTTGTGTGTATCCATAACCCACAGAACACTGACGTGGATTTCAGGATCTTTAACGTGTGTATTTGATCTTCCGCGTGTGTATACACACAAAGGGGTTCAGGCTCTAGCAGGTCCACATATGTGGACCTGGGAGACCGGAAAAATCTTCACTGTTTATCCACCAGGTGCCATTACCGAGATTCAAACCCAAGACCCTCAGATTGAAAGTACATCGCTTAACCACTCGGCTATTGTGCCCGTCAGTTTCAGGTTCAAGGAAGTGTCAGAGCATGTTTCATGACATCTACTGTAAAAGAAACAATTCGCGCGCGCGCGCACACACACGCACACAAACACAAACACACATACACAAGCACACTGTAAACACTTACATGCATACCTGATATTTCTTAACCTTTAGACTGCTAAGGAAGCTGTTCTCAAACAGCGTATAATTCACTCCGCTGCCATTGCTATGAAAGCTGTTGCCAAACAGCGACTAAATGTCTCCATCTGGTGAAAGCTTTCACCTTGGTTTGGAATTGTGGTATTGGTAGCTTTAGCTTCGCCAAGGTTCCCCTGACTCTTATTATAACATGGAAACACCCAACGTCACCCAGAAATGTGATTTTTCAAGTGATTTTATTGGCTGACTGGAGTATGTCAACAAGTTGTTATCTATGCGGACAAGCAAAATGGCGATGCCTTGTCAAAGCCAAGTGTGAGCAAAAGGAAAAGCCATGACACAGGATTTAGCTGTTGCTCAATGATAATTAGAAAGAATGCTCGAAGAAGATGAAGATAAACTGCAATTTGACGATTCTTTGGAAGAGGAAGGTGAGGAATATCAGCCTGCTATTGAATGATTTGAGAACAGAACACACTGTGTGACAGTCAGGCCCATGAGAGGTTGTAGCGGTGGCTGAGGTATAAGATAACAGTGTGCAGAGTGAATCAGGACATGAGGTCACGTGGGGAAGGAGGAGGGGCAGTGGGGTGGGCGTGGTGGTGTGCTTGTTTTCAGATCAGTGGGTTTGACAGCGCACTGATGATTTTGATCCAGACAGGTAGGCTAAGAGTTCAATTAGGAAGAAGTAACAATTTCAAATGAAGATCTCTCTCTCTCTCTCTCTCTCTCTCTCTCTCTCTCTCTCACACACACACACACACCCTACCTACCTACCCACCTACCTACCCACCTACCTGTACGTAGAGTTACCAACAGGTTGTGCATGTTTCAGATGCGGTGTTTGGCTCAACACTACAGAGTCTGTGTGAAAGAGACAAGTCTCCAGTTCCAAACTTTGTGCTGGAATGTATCTCAGCTGTGGAGTCCAAAGGTACTGCCCTTGTTCTGAGGCAGCTGCACATTTTTGTTTGTTTCATTCACTGTCTGTTCTCTCCTGTAACACTTATCTCCTCAATAGTATTGAAACCACAAATTGATGATGGGGTGAACATTTTCAGATAACTGATTTCACAATAAGTAAAATGTAACCCCCCCCCCCAAAAAAAAGCACCAAAAAAAAAAGGTCTTAACTGGTAGTTGGTGGATAGATTTTAATAAGCGTTTCACAGCGAGTTTCCACAAGCATTAGATTAGAGAAAATGGAAATTAGCAGTAAGATGAAAACTTCAGTATAAAGATTAATATCTGAGCTTGTGTTAAAATGGGTGCATATGTGTGTGCGTGTGAATGTGTGTGTGTGTGTGTGCATGCGCGTGTTGAAGCTGCAGACTTGAATTTTACCATACTGTCCATGAATTTTTACTAATTTGTTTTAATCTTTATTAAGAACCACAATTTTAACTGTGCTACGATTGTACCAAGTGTTACAATTATCACTATGTGCTACAGTTGTACAAGTGCTACAATTTTCACTGAGTGCAGCATTTGTACCAAGTGCTACAGTTTTCACTCAGTGCTACAGTTGTACCAGCTGCTACAATTTTCACTGAGTGCTACAGTTGTACCATGTGCTACAATTTTCACTGAGTGCTACAGTTGTACCATGTGCTACAATTTTCACTGAGTGCTACAGTTGTACCATGTGCTACAATTTTCACTGAGTGCTACAGTTGCACCAAATGCTTCAGTTTTTACTAAGTGCGACGGATGTGAGTTTGATTTGTTGCAGTATCCATGACTGTTCATCAAGTGTTATATAAATGTGACATTTACTGTTTTGCTCTTATAGGTCTGGATCATGATGGGATTTACCGTATCAGTGGCAACCTGGCCGAGATCCAGAGACTGAGATATGTTGTTGATAAAGGTGGGGGGCTGCTTCTGTTGCTTCTTCTTCTTTTTTTATTTTTTTTTTTTTTTTTTTTTTTTTTTTTACAAATGCTGTTATAAAACATGAGATATTCATATTCGTTCGTTCTTTAGTTTAATGTTTTTTTCACAATGAGTGATATTAGATGAGGGTAGGGAAAAAATCGAGGGGGGGAGGAAAGAAATTACTGTGTACACAAGCGAGTATGTGAATGTGTGTGTGTGTGTGTGTGTGTGTGTGTGTGCATGTGTGCAAGTGTGTTACTGAAAATTATTGGTTAAGAAATAATATCCATGTGATAAGTTCTGTGTAACATTCTGGAAAAGAAGAAGGTATGAAAATGAAGAAACAAGGGAACAGATCACACTCACATGGACACACACACACAGGCACACGTTGCAGCATTTTGAAAATGATAAATGCTGTTATAAAACATGATGCCATGTGCATGTGATAGTTTCTGTGTAGCATTCTGAAAAAGAAGGTCTGAAAGTGAAATAAATAAACAAACAAGAAAAGAAATCACATGTATGGACACAGAAGACTTTTGTGAGGGTGCGTTAATTATAATCTGGAAAAGAAGGTCTAAAAAAAACAAAGAAGAAAAGAAATCACACACTCATATGGACACCATATGGAATATTTATTTATTATTATTTTGTTTTGCTTTTTGTGTGTGGTACATGTAACTTTGCATGCGTGTCTTATAAACCGTGTTAAGGTTTAACTGACATTAAGATTGATTCTGATTCTGATTCTATGGACACAGAAGACTTTGTGAGCATGCGTTTATGCTTAGTTGTGCGATTTTTGCACATGCACACAAACAAAAAGACATGTATAAATAAAACACAAAAGTAATAGGCTGACAAAACAGATTTCAGTACAGAGACATTTCCTGTGCTACTGAGGTACCTGTGTCCTTGTGAACTGGGTACTGCAACCCCTCTGAAGCATACTGTTTAACTATTTTGCCACCAACTTTCTGTGTGAAAAGCACAACCCTGTGCCCAGTATGTTAGACTCGACGCTCTCAGTCATTTGATTCAGTTCATGTCAAACCACAACACAGTAGACTTCTTCAGTTCAAACTTGGTCTAGGGGGAAGGTTTTTCAGTTTCCTACTGTGCAAGAAAGCTGGCTGATGCTGTCAAGCTTTGTTACAACGTGAAAAACTGTCCGTTTAACATGACCCCTAGATGTTGGCTAAAGTCACCTGGTGGTGAACTGTCTGGTCGGCTAAAGTCACCTATGGTGGTGAACTGTCTGGTCGACTAAAGTTACCTGTGGTGGTGAACTGTCTGGTCGGCTAAAGTCACCTATGGTGGTGAACTGTCTGGTCGACTAAAGTCACCTGTGGCGGTGAACTGTCTGGTCGACTAAAGTCACCTGTGGTGGTGAACTGTCTGGTCGACTAAAGTTACCTATGGCGGTGAACTGTCTGGTCGACTAAAGTTACCTATGGCGGTGAACTGTCTGGTCGACTAAAGTTACCTGTGGCGGTGAACTGTCTGGTCGACTAAAGTTACCTGTGGCGGTGAACTGTCTGGTCGGCTAAAGTTACCTGTGGCGGTGAACTGTCTGGTCGACTAAAGTTACCTGTGGTGGTGAACTGTCTGGTCAGCTAAAGTTACCTGTGGCGGTGAACTGTCTGGTCGACTAAAGTTACCTGTGGCGGTGAACTGTCTGGTCGACTAAAGTTACCTATGGCGGTGAACTGTCTGGTCAGCTAAAGTTACCTGTGGCCGTGAACTGTCTGGTCGACTAAAGTTACCTATGGCGGTGAACTGTCTCGTCGACTAAAGTTACCTGTGGCGGTGAACTGTCTGGTCGGCTAAAGTTACCTGTGGCGGTGAACTGTCTGGTCGACTAAAGTTACCTGTGGCGGTGAACTGTCTGGTCGACTAAAGTTACCTGTGGCGGTGAACTGTCTGGTCGACTAAAGTTACCTGTGGTGGTGAACTGTCTGGTCGACTAAAGTTACCTGTGGCGGTGAACTGTCTGGTCGACTAAAGTTACCTATGGCGGTGAACTGGTCGGCTAAAGTTACCTGTGGCGGTGAACTGTCTGGTCGACTAAAGTTACCTGTGGCGGTGAACTGTCTGGTCGGCTAAAGTCACCTGTGGCGGTGAACTGTCTGGTCGACTAAAGTTACCTGTGGCGGTGAACTGTCTGGTCGACTAAAGTCACCTGTGGCGGTGAACTGTCTGGTCGACTAAAGTTACCTGTGGCGGTGAACTGTCTCGTCGACTAAAGTTACCTGTGGCGGTGAACTGTCTGGTCGACTAAAGTTACCTGTGGCGGTGAACTGTCTCGTCGACTAAAGTTACCTGTGGCGGTGAACTGTCTGGTCGACTAAAGTTACCTGTGGCGGTGAACTGTCTGGTCGACTAAAGTTACCTGTGGCGGTGAACTGTCTCGTCGACTAAAGTTACCTGTGGCGGTGAACTGTCTGGTCGACTAAAGTTACCTGTGGCGGTGAACTGTCTCGTCGACTAAAGTTACCTGTGGCGGTGAACTGTCTGGTCGACTAAAGTTACCTGTGGCGGTGAACTGTCTGGTCGGCTAAAGTTACCTGTGGCGGTGAACTGTCTGGTCGACTAAAGTTACCTGTGGCGGTGAACTGTCTGGTCGACTAAAGTTACCTGTGGCGGTGAACTGTCTGGTCAGTTAAAGTTACCTGGTGGTGAACTGTCTGGTCGACTAAAGTTACCTATGGTGGTGAACTGTCTGGTCAGTTAAAGTTACCTGGTGGTGAACTGTCTGGTCGACTAAAGTTACCTATGGTGGTGAACTGTCTGGTCAGTTAAAGTTACCTGGTGGTGAACTGTCTGGTCGACTAAAGTCACCTATGGTGGTGAACTGTCTGGTCAGCTAAAGTTACCTGGTGGTGAACTGTCTGGTCGACTAAAGTTACCTATGGTGGTGAACTGTCTGGTCGACTAAAGTTACCTATGGTGGTGAACTGTCTGGTCGACTAAAGTTACCTGTGGTGGTGAACTGTCTGGTCAACTAAAGTTACCTATGGTGGTGAACTGTCTGGTCGACTAAAGTCACCTATGGTGGTTAACTGTCTGGTCGGCTAAAGTCACCTATGGTGGTGAACTGTCTGGTCGGCTAAAGTCACCTGTGGTGGTGAACTGTCTGGTCGGCTAAAGTCACCTGTGGTGGTGAACTGTCTGGTCGGCTAAAGTTACCTGTGGCGGTGAAAGAGTTAGATAACCCATGTTCAGTCCACCTCATGTGAATTATAAAAGATGGATAGATTTTCAGAAAGCAGAGGAACAGTCATGATTATCATAATGTACAAACTATTGACAGTCTTATTCTGGACCAGCTGATTTGAGTGAATTGATAGACATTACTGAACGATATGCCCCTGAAGAGATTTCAGCCTGTTGCGAAATACATTACTTTGGGGTCATGGTCAAATTCTGAGTCAAAAGATTTCATTGGCCGGTCGTCACATGCACTTTGGCTTCAGTTACTCTGAATCATGTGTCAACCTACTTCTACATTCTCCATGCTACCTGATGTCTATTCTACACATGCCTCCCTGCCAAGTTGGGAACAACTGCTTGTCATAAGTAAATGTACATAACAGTGGTGAATTGTTTTCACAGCAATAAATATAACAATGAGGAATTGATTTCACGGTGATAAATACTACAGTGAGGAATTTTTTTCACAGGAATGAATATAACAGTGAAGGATTATTTTCACAGTGATAAATATAACATTGAAGAATTGTTTTCAAAGCGATTAATATAGCTGAGGGATTGTATTTGTATTTGTATTTCTTTTTATCACAACATATTTCTTTGTGTGAAATTCGGGCTGCTCTCCCCAGGGAGAGCGCGTCACTACACTACAACACCACCCATTTTTTTGTGCATTTTTTCCTGCGTGCAGTTTTTATTTGTTTTTCCTATCGATTGTTTTCACAGGAATAAATATAACAGTGATGAATTATTTTCACAGGAATAAACATAACAGTGATGAGTTATTTTCACAGGAATAGATATAACAGTGATGAGTTATTTTCACAGGAATAGATATAACAATGAGGAATTGTTTTCACAGGAATGAATATGACAGTGATGATTTGTTTTCCCAGTAATAGATATAACAGTGAGATTTTTTTTTCACAGGATATAACAGTGAGGAATTGTTTTCACATGAACAAATATGACAGTGATAATTTGTTTTCACTGTAATGAATATTGTTTTCATGCAATAAATGTAAGAGTGAGGGATTGTTTTCTCAGCAATAAATATAAAAGTGATGAGTTGTTTCCAGAGCGATAGATATAACAGTGAGGAATTGTTTTGACAGGAATATATATAGAATAGAATAGAATAGAATAGAATATGTCTTTATTACCAAGTGTACCGGGGTCACAATGAATATTTGGGGGGATAGTACATAACAAGATATGAACATAAATTGAAAATCATACACAAACACAGAAACAGTAGAAATTCAGATACATACAAGTGCATATCAATATAAGAACTTGTGCATACTCACACATGCACGCACTACACACACACACACACACACACAAACTCTCTCTCATACACACACACACACACACAGACACACACACACACACACACGCACAAACTCTCTCTCATACACACACACACACACACACATACACGTTTGAACAGAAGCTGCATATTACATGTAGATTGGTCTGATGACTAGATCTTCAGGGAGTGAGGGATTGTTTTGACAGGAATCAATATAAGAGTGAGGGATTGTTTTGACAGGAATCCACAGGAATCAGTATAAGAGTGAGGGATTGTTTTGACAGGAATCAATATAAGAGTGAGGGATTGTTTTGACAGGAATCAATATAAGAGTGAGGGATTGTTTTGACAGGAATCCACAGGAATCAGTATAAGAGTGAGGGATTGTTTTAACAGGAATCCACAGGAATCAATATAAGAGTGAGGGATTGTTTTGACAGGAATCAATATAAGAGTGAGGGATTGTTTTGACAGGAATCAATATAAGAGTGAGGGATTGTTTTAACAGGAATCCACAGGAATCAATATAAGAGTGAGGGATTGTTTTAACAGGAATCCACAGGAATCAATATAAGAGTGAGGGATTGTTTTGACAGGAATCAATATAAGAGTGAGGGATTGTTTTGACAGGAATCAATATAAGAGTGAGGGATTGTTTTGACAGGAATCCACAGGAATCAATATAAGAGTGAGGGATTGTTTTAACAGGAATCCACAGGAATCAATATAAGAGTGAGGGATTGTTTTGACAGGAATCAATATAAGAGTGAGGGATTGTTTTGACAGGAATCAGTATAAGAGTGAGGGATTGTTTTGACAGGAATCAGTATAAGAGTGAGGGATTGTTTTGACAGGAATCAGTATAAGAGTGAGGGATTGTTTTGACAGGAATCAATATAAGAGTGAGGGATTGTTTTGACAGGAATCAGTATAAGAGTGAGGGATTGTTTTGACAGGAATCAGTATAAGAGTGAGGGATTGTTTTGACAGGAATCAATATAAGAGTGAGGGATTGTTTTGACAGACGATGATCACAACCTGACTGAGCAGCAGTGGGACATCCACACCCTGACTGGAGCTCTCAAACTGTTCTTCAGGGAGCTGAAAGAGCCTCTGTTCCCTTTCAAGTGTGTCGACAAGTTCCTCACCGCCAGCAGTGAGTATTGTATTGTATTGAATCATACTGTAACGTATTGTATTTTATTGTATTGTATTGTGTTGTATTACTCTTTTGTCAGCAGCAGATTTTTTCACGTGAAATTCAGGCTGCTCTCCCCAGGGAGAGCGTGTTGCTACAGTGAGAGCACCAACCTTCTTTTTTTTCTTATTTTTAAACTATACACTTTTTTCTGCCTGTAGATGTATTTGTTTTTCTGTCATGGTGGATTTTTCTACAGAATTTTGCAGGGGACAACCCTTTTGTTGCCATGGGTTCCTTCATGTGCGCTAGGTGCATGCTGCACACAGGACCTCAGTTTATTATCTCATCCTCCACACCACCACACAAAGTCTAGTGGAAGGGGAGATCATACTGGAGACTGTGGAATTTGAACCAGTGCAGTCCGATTCTCTCGCTTCCCAGGCAGATGCGTTACCTCTAGGCCAACACTCTACACATGTTGTTCACAGCCCTCCATTATTTTCTTTATTGATGCTTATATAGTGCCTGTCTTTGGTCAGAGACCAAACTTGAACCACTTTACAAACATAGATTTAATTACACATACTTAACCGTGACCCAACTAGTGCAGACTCCTGCAGGGGTCTGACATTCCTGTCCTGTGCAAACTACTATCCGCCTATGCGGAGAAAACGAAACTACGGCCGATAATCTCCCGGAAGTAGGTAACCTCCCCTTTGTCCCGCTGGCTAGTGCCCTCTTTTTCCGGCAGCCATCATGACTCCTGTTCCTGTGCTCTTCATACGGCTAAGTTTTTTCATATTTTCTGCCTGTCTGTCGATTCTCTGGAGTTCTTGTTTGTTGTCAAATCATGTCTCCAACCAGGTCACATAATTATGTAGCTCGATTGGGGAATCGTGCTAAAATTCAGGCGCGATTGCAGTCGATTCACTGACACTCTGGGCCCTCTACTCCTGGCTTGGCGATTTGCACAACTGGTTGCCTGCCTTGGTAGAGCTGACTGACAGTAGCCATCAGGCACTCATCATTCATCTCCTGTGTCTTTCAGGCAGGCTTCAACCACATGCATGCATACACATGTATATGTCCAACATCATAACTGTTTTAGTTTGACAGATTCTCAAGGACTTGTCCGTCTGTTGGGTTTAGATTTGGGATTATGATTTTTACTTTTTGCTTCCACTGACAGTTCTTTTTGCATTTTTTTAAAAATTGTCTGCATCAGACATATTTTTAGATAGGAAACTGAAAGCTTAAATATCAAGGGAAAGCTCTGTTCTGTCTAAATGTGAGTTGTGACTTTTCTGATGAAGTTTGCATCCTTATGTATCCTTAGCTGTGAAAAAGGGTATCATAGTATTTTTCAAACAAATTTTAAACTTATTTCAGATTTTAATATAATTTTTACAATCAGCTATCTTTTAATTATGTCAAAATAATCATCTGCAAAGACTGAACATTTGTTAAAATGATCAGAACTGTAAAGATAAGCCAACATGTAAGTCGATTTTCAAATCAACAAAATGCTGACTACTGATGTATGTTCTGATTGTCCTAGTCATGTAGCTGAGACCGAGATGGCAGTTCTGATGCGTCGTCATGTTTAGCTACTGTCTTGACAATGAGTCTCTTGACCAAAGATTGTAAAGGGAGATGACTCTCTCCTACAAGCGATGGCTGGCTGAAAGAACTAAACAGTAGAGCTCTGGCTGATTGGCTAAAACCCTGCTGTCATTTGGTAAAAATCAAAACTAACTGAATGCATCGTTAAAACTCCTTTGAGAAAGGATCTGGTGGGGAGTGCGTGAAATTCACTTGTTTTGACCTGTGTCTTCCAGAGAAAGAGACGAGGAAAGAGAAGATGAAGGCCTTCAAGGATGCCCTGTCTTCTCTGCCAAAGGTCAATCACGACACCATGCGAGTTCTGTTTCAGCACCTGAAAAAGTATGTCATGTTTTGATGTAATTGTGTTGTTATTCAGCTGTATTATGGCAATGCACGACATGATCTGAAAAAGTATGTCATGTTTTGATGTAACTGTGTTGCTTATTCAGCTGTATTATGGCAATGCACGACATGATCTGAAAAAGTATGTCATGTTTTGATGTAACTGTGTTGCTTATTCAGCTGTATTATGGCAATGCACGACATGATCTGAAAAAGTTTTGTCGTGTTTTGATGTAACTGTGTTGCTTATTCACCTGTATTGTGGCAATGCACGACATAATCTGAAAAAGTTTTGTCGTGTTTTGATGTAACTGTGTTGCTTATTCAGCTGTATTATGGCAATGCACGACATGATCAGAAAAAGTATGTCATGTTTTGATGTAACTGTGTTGCTTATTCAGCTGTATTATGGCAATGCACGACATGATCTGAAAAAGTTTTGTCGTGTTTTGATGTAACTGTGTTGCTTATTCACCTGTATTGTGGCAATGCACAACGTGATTTATATTTAACTTTATCTGAACTGAGGCAGTATGTGTTTACTTTTGTGTCATTTTCACTGTAGTGTTGTAGGTGTTTTGATTTATGTATCATTTTTATTGTGTTGTGGCAGTAGATGCTGATTTATGTGTAACTTTAACTGTATTGTGGCAGCATGTTATGTATTGATTTATGTAATATATTCTCTCTATTTCAGCAGTAGATGTTGATGTATGTGTTGCTTTAACTGTATTGTGGCAGTATATTATGTGTTGAGTTTGGTTCGCATTTTATCAGCATTAGATTTGTCATGTAGTTCTTGTTTTCTCAACATCAGTCACTTGTCGTGTAGTTCTTGTTTTCTCAACATCAGTCATTTGTCATGTAGTTCTTGTTTTCTCAACATCAGTCGTTTGTGATAAAGTTCTTGTTTTTTTCAACATTAGTCTTTTGTCATGTTCCTAAAGAACCTGAAAAATACATTGATGATTCAGGCTGACAAAACGACTTGAAAAACAAGCATGAAAGACTACTTGACAAACAGTTTAGAAAATGCGATCTCTATGACAAATGACAAACGAGGTTGACAAAATGACATGAAAAACAGGCATGACAAGTGCTCAGAAAAAGAGATCTATAAGACAAATGAGGCTTACAAACCGACATGAAAAACATACATGAAAAACTATATGACAAGTGCTCAGAAAAAGAGATGTATGTGACAAAAATTAATGAGCTGGCAAAACAACGTGAAAAACACACTGGAAAAACGACGTGACATGTGCTCAGAAAAAGATCTGTAAAGACAAATGAGGCTGGCAAAACAACATGAAAAATGTGCATGACAAACTACATGACAAGTGCTCAGAAAAAGAGATGTATGTGACAAATGAGGCCGATGAAACAACATGAAAAAACATGCATGAAAAATTACAAGTGCTCAGAAAAAGAGATGTATAAGACTTCTTCTTCTTCATGGGCTGCAACTCCCACATTCACTCATATGTACACGAGTGGGCTTTTACGTGTATCACTGTTTTTACCCTGTCATGTAGGCAGCCATACTCCGTTTTTGAGGTTGTGCATTCTGGGTATGTTCTTTTTTCCACACCCCCTGGAATGCTGACATCGATTACAGGATCTTTACCATGGGTATTTGATCATCTGCTTGTGTATACATATGAAGGGGGTTCAGGCACAAGCAGGTCTGCACATATGTTGACCTGGGAGATTGGAAAAATCTCTACCCTTTACCTACGAGGCGCCGTTACAGAGATTCGAACCCAGGACCCTCAGATTTAGAGTGCATTGCTTTAACCACTTGGCTAGTCTTAGTAACCTACTCTGGACTGACGGTCTGAACATGCCTAGAAACACTGAAGAAGAAGAAGAAACCACTTGGATATTGTGCCCATCTATGTATGAGACAAACGAGGTTGAGGACAGGGGCATGTGTGTGTGTGTGTGTGTGTGTGCAGCGTGGTGCAGCACAGCGCAGAGAACCGCATGCAGACCCAGAACGTGGCCATTGTGTTCGGCCCCACCCTCATGTGGATGGATGAGGGAGACTTCAGCAACATGGCCATCCTCACCATCTACCAGAGCAAAGTCGTCGAGTTTCTCCTGCTGGAGTACGATAGCCTGTTCAAGTGAACGGTGATATCCTGTTCAATTGAAGGGTGATAAGCTGTTCAAATGAACAGTGATAGCCTGTTCAAATGAACGTTGATAACCTGTTCAAATGAACGGTGATAACCTGTTTAAATGAACGGTGGTATCCTGTTCAAATGAACGGTGATATCCTGTTCAAATAAACAGTGATATCCTGTTCAGATGAACAGTGATAACCTGTTCAAATGAACCATCTGTTCAAATGAATGGTATAATCTGTTCAAATGAACCATCTGTTCAAATGAATGGGATAATCTGTTCAAATGAACCATCTGTTCAAATGAATGGGATAATCTGTTCAAATGAACCATCTGTTCAAATGAATGCCAAATATTGCTCATGAGAACTTGAACTCGAATGTTTTATTGAGGGTAAAAGTATAAGTTACAATCTTCTTTTCACTATGCCCTCACAAAACAAAAATCAGTAAAACTGAAAAATAACGAGAAGACATTGTGAGGAATTGCTGTTTGCATCATGACGATGATGATGAAAGCAACAAGATTTGTGTTTGGTAAAAACAGCACTACCTCTCGGTAAGGCGTCATGATCGAGTGATCTTGAACAAGCTTTGTCTACAGAAGGGCAAGGATGGTGAACATTCCTCTTGTGAGAACACACAGAGAATGACTTCATTTTTATGTTGACTTACGTTAGACCACGCAGCATGCTTTTGCATTCATGTTCATCTGTTTTTAAACGTTTGCATTCATGTTAATCCATTTTAAACATTTGCATTCTTGTTCATCTGTTTTAAACGTTCAGCATCTTCTTGACATTCTGTGCATGGAAAAGAGTTGCTGGCCTGGACGAGAGGTGGTTGGATGATTAATTACGATAGACAGTGTTGATTAAAAGAATGTGAAATCAGTTTGCATGTACACATCTGTGATGAAGTTGTAGCAGGAGGAGACCAAGCAGACAACGAAGTTGGACCACACACAGGGATCAGGATTGTGCATACCCTCATTTCTTCGTTTGTTGTTGAATAATGTGTATGGGAACACTTTTGTTTCAAGAATAAACAG
Source organism: Babylonia areolata (assembly GCF_041734735.1). NCBI lineage: Eukaryota > Metazoa > Mollusca > Gastropoda > Neogastropoda > Buccinidae > Babylonia > Babylonia areolata. The sequence continues at coordinate 54,241,994 of NC_134894.1, read as the reverse complement.
TGTGATTTTGCATCCAAGCGACAATGGGTACGTCGTGCAGTAAACGTCATGTGTTGATCAAATCAAACATGAATGCTTAGTTTCATTGTAAGATAAACAGCAGTTAAGGCATTCCACTTGGCGGCTGACAGTACGTAATGTCTAGAGTTTTGTTTGGATTAGTTTATGTATCTTTGTTTTGCTTATTCACAATACAATTCCTTCCCAGAGATGTCACCCTCAAAAAGTTCCAGTCACTTGTTTGGCATACTTTTGCTGAGACTTTTTTTTTTTCTGCTGAATCAGCTGAGAAGTAAATTTTTGTCACTGAAGTGTGTAATTATAGTTATAAAAAAAAAAGTATAATCATACATGATAAAAAAAAAAAATGAAGCGTAATCTATGTTTTTTTTCTAAAGTCCCTTATTTCTCATCATGTTTATTCTGGTCCTACTTAAAACAGCATTGTTCAGGTTGCCCTGCTCTGTATGTGGTGCGTGAGAGAGAGAGGGATTGTGTTCCTGCAAATGTGATCCCAAGTGTACACTTGTGCTATATGTGTGTGCTGTGTGTGTGTGTGTGTGTGTGTGTGTGCGTGCGTGCGTGCACATGTGTGTCAGATGTAGAATAAATTTGTGCAGTTGCATGTTGTTTTAGCATAGATGCATCAATAGTTATTCTCTGCTGTTGATATATCTTCCACAGACATGGACCTAAGTCTGGCCTGATTAAGTTGAAGCCCATTGTCATGATCACATGTACATGGAAGTATACTGAACGTTTCTTTATGTAAAAAAAAAAAGAAAAAGAAAAAAAAAGGACCCCCTATACCCACAAACCAAGAAAGCTGTAGCACACAGATATCTTTTCAAGACAGTAAAACTACAGTTTATTTTTTCTTTCATGTTTTTGGTGGTGCTTGATTGTCGTCTTCTTCATAAACAGAATACCTTTTCCCTCTTGTGGTTCCCAGGAAAAATGACAATTTTTGTACATACAAGTTGTGTTCCCCTGAATCTTCACACATTCATCCTTGGACTTACATTTATTCCTTTAATCCTAGATAGCACCTTCTGAACCTGTTCTCAGTTTTTGTGTACACACTCATGTATTGAATACTTTTGGTGTTATCTTCTGTGCTGTGGCATACATACATTTGTTCCTTTATTCCTAGACTGCACCCCCTGAACTTATTCTTCTCTGTTTTTGTCAGCACACTCATGAAGTGAGTACCTTTGGTGTCATTTACTGTGCTGTGGAAAACTGGTGCAAACAGGAATACTGATTTGCTTTCTTGGCCAAATTTCGCAGGTAGTGTAGTAATAAGATGCCACTGCCATGTCCTAAGTTCAACCAATCCGTGCAGTTCCTTGCCTTCAGCATTGAATAGTCATTCCTGTGTACTTTCTCTCTTTTTTGTCTTTACAGCTTGTCTTTCACTCAGCATTTCTTTACGTCTTTTTCTGATGTCCTGTTGCACATTCCTTTTTCTTTTCCCTTTCTTGATGACATGAGTCTTTCCCCCCCATTCTTCCAAGTGAATTATGCTTTTTTTAATACATAAATAACTGGAAAACTTTGTTGCCTGTCTTAATACATTTTTTTTGGCATATGAATTATATGTTTAGATGTATAAAATCATTGTAAAAAACTTGGTTTGTTAAATGTGTGCTGATTTGTCATTGCTGATTTTTTTCAGTCTTCCAGTTTTTTTTAACTGAAGCTGGAAATCAGAAAATTGCTTCATTGAAGCAAACTTACAGATGTCTTGGCTTTTTTTTTCCCCCCTGATAATCTGCAGTTGTTTGATACATGTGCTTAACAAGTATTATAATGCATGCAGACAGTGTACTTGACATAATCAAACTGCAGGACTGTTTGAAATTGATGAGTAGGGATCCATAAGAGCATGCATTGAATACAGTTTTAACTGTGGACCCAGACTTGTTACAGTTTATTTTCTGAATGTCTGAACATTTGTTACTGTTGCAAACTGGTAATTGCTGCTAGATTTGCTCACCATGTACATACATATATTGTTGTTACTTGTTGTCATGTTTCTGTGATGCATATCAGTATTGTTAAAACGGTAGACTGGCGGTATTCAGTGCTGGTGGGAAACAGATTTTTTTTTATCTTGGTTTTGGCGGTATTCAGTGCTGGTGGGAAACAGATTGTTTTTAATCTTGGTTTTGGCGGTATTCAGTGCTGGTGGGAAACAGATTTTTTTTTATCTTGTTTTTTGGCTGCTATTTAAAACATAAGATGTGATTGCGCTTAGCTATGTCTCTGTCTCCACTCCCCACATTCCCACCACGTGAGGACCAACCTCTTAACAATAAAAAGAAAGAAAATAAGTCGCCAAAGTATTGACAAAGAGGTATTATTTCAAACTAGTGCCATGCAGGTGTGAACATTGGCTGTGAGAATGAATTGACATCAGAGTTTTGCAAAGTAAGACCTTGTGTGAAAAAGTTTCACATGAGAAATTCTACACATTTCCAGAGAGCTGTGATGTGTAGAAATGACACAGTTCCATGGGTTCGCCCAGCTGTAAAAAGAACAAGTACAAACTATGGCCCTGATATATGCAACCTGTATTGTTTCCTTGCTAAGCATGACAATGGTAAACAGAAACAACAGTTCACCCAGCTGTAAAAAGAACAAGTACAAACTATGGCCCTGATATATACAACCTATATTGTTTCCTTGCTAAGCATGACAATGGTAAACAGAAACAACAGTTCACCCAGCTGTAAAAAGAACAAGTACAAACTATGGCCCTGATATATGCAACCTGTATTGTTTCCTTGCTAAGCATGACAATGGTAAACAGAAACAACAGTGATGCGAATGGATGTTGCGTTCCTGATCAGCTCTTTCTTCCAGAGATGAATGAAATCTTGACTGAGTTGTCGGAAAATTTAGATAAACTAACCTGGTAATCAGCATTAAAAAAAAAAAGAAGAGAAAAATTCAAAGGGAAGGGTGGATTCAAATTGTATTGCTGGTCACAATATGTTTCTGTGTTAGTGTGACATGTGGTTAGTTGTTGGGATGCTTGCTCATTCATTTTAAAAAAAAATGTCACTGTCAGCATGAGTTCCAAAGATGTATGCTAACTATGTTTGTACATTTGAATATGTGTACCATGTGCGTGTGTCTGTCATTGGGTACACTTGTAATACCGTGTTTGTGTGTGTTCTGTTGTATATGGTTACACAGTTTTATGTGAAAGCCTTTTGATGATGATGTCTGCTGTGTATGTGTTAAGTTGTATACATACATTCAGTTTTTTTGTTATTTTTTTAAAGACAGAAGGGTAATATAGGATACAGAAAAAAATTTATGATTATGAATTGAAGCACAAGTAAAGAAAACTCTGGTCACTTTATCGCTCTCTGATTGTTTCAAAAAAAAATTTCTTCATGGACTCTTACTCATGCTAAATAAACTGGTGGCATTGATTTCCTTGAAATAATTTCAGGTCATTGTATTGTGAGTTATTTTCTTTCCATGGGATTCGTTTGTGTGCCGGCTAATAAGTGAAACCTATACTGCATGACAGAATGACTTGACTTAGGAGAGGGTTACATTTCAGTAATACAACTGGATTTCTGCATTGTAGATCTTTGTCAGTGAGGTGTCATTTCTGATTTTCATTTTGATTCACAGATGTTAATAGTGGGTATCACCAAAACATAGATCCTACTGCTCAGGAGCAAAGTTGTCAGCACGCGTTTGTGTGGATCAGAGACCTGAAAGTCATCAAGAGCATCAGGCATAAACTTGAATCCATTTATGAACTGTTGCCTGTGCAAAATTCTAAAAGGTTTGGGGCCAAACACCAGCTCAAAACATGGAAATCCATGGCAGACATCAGCACTGAGATCAAGTGAAGAAGATGGTGCTGTATAGGGCATGTAATCAGAATGCCACCAGATGCACTATCAAGAGTAGCCTTTCACTGGACACCAGGTGGAAAAAAAAAGTGCGAGGAAGACCAAAGAAGACATGGTACAGTACAGGTGATAAAGAACTGAAGGAGAATGGCTATGCCTGGGGAAAGCGAAGACAGCACACAGCATGCAGCATTGGAAATCTCTGGAGGTGGTCTTGTTTGTTGCCGGGCAAGAAAAGGATTAGAATTTTAAAAAAAAGATAAAGGATATGGAATCATCTTTGCGCAGAGAAACCTAAATGAAAGCTGGCTGAAACAGAAGTTATCTTTTTAGCATGATACTAAAAATGTGTGTGTTTGAATTTAATCTGGGAATTGGTAACTGCTGCTTACACTAATTAATTCAATTGCAAGTTCTTGAAGCAGTGATATGATATAATTGTGATCTGACATATAACCGAGATTGTTGGTGTTCATCTTTCTTTAAGTGTGTCTTTGAAAAGATAATCATTCAGGAAGTTGATACTGGAGGTCCTTCAGGTGGCAACATGGTAGCCTCCTATATGCATGGTCATACAAAGACTCTTGTGTCATGTTGTTGTTCAATAAAATCATCGTTCGGTGCCACTTGTTACTTCCAGTACTGCTGTGTGCTTCCATTCCAGAATGGTTGAAGATCTTGCAATGAACTGAAAGGCCGACACAGCATTCAACACAGCAGTATCTGTCTCAAACTGTGTTTCACCCAAGTGCTTTCCCAGATTGAGGAATTAGTTTTCTGAGGAATAAGTTTGTCTGACAGTGTTGGGAGTAGTGAGTTTGATGGGTGGGACATGTTATGTGGAAGGAGGCACAGAAGGGTAAGACTACCAGCTGCTGATTGGTGCGATGGGGCACCATCCATGTTGGACTCACTGTCCAGTGTTCTGTGGTGTTCTGCTTCAGTGTTGGCCTGCAGCTGTCTCCCAGATACCACACACTTCTCTCAGGTCACAGTGTTGTCGTTTTCTGTTCAGTCCAACAAAACCTTCTCCAGCCCAGAAATGTCATCACTTTCCCTGATGGTGATCACTTCACTGCTATGGTCGTCCTTCAAGGGGAGAGACACATCTCCATATCTTGGACATGTCCCCTGTCTGTAGTGGTGTAGTGATGTCAGCATCTGGCAATGCGTGACCCTTAGCCCAGTCAGTGTATTAAACACCCACAAGCCATTCTTTCACTCCAAGAAATCGTAACACACTGGGTGATCTTACATTTGCTTGTGAGGGTGAAAAAATCAGGGAGGCCCGCAGTGTACAGTGATGCTCAGAGTGTTCAGCTGGAGAACTCACAATGCTTACACTCTGTGCTTTGTGTTCGGGTGGTGAGCCAAGTGTAGTGCATTGCTACAAGTCTGGCCAGGGGGTCATCTGAGTCTACCACATTAATGTCGTTGGGCATGTCTCAAGGCCTGAATAAGCGCCGTGAGTTACGCTGCTGGTCAGGCATCTGCTTGCTTGGCAGATGTGGTGTAGCATATATGGATTTGTCTGAACGCAGTGATGCCTCCTTGAGCTACTGATACTGATACTGATACTTTACTGTGCGGCGCTCATCTCCCTGAGACTGGCCAACTGTAAATGGTGATATGGCTGTCGTTGGATTTGTGGCACCTGCTGTAGTCACTTCTGTATTTTTTTAGTCAGCTCTTCGGTCAAAGTGAAATTAAGTCTGTGGAGATTTTTTAAAATTAATTTTTATTCACTCTTTGAATATGAATATGATACACAGTAACATATATGTATGTCAGTGTGTCATGTTTGTTATTGTTACCCCAGTTGTGTATGTTGGCATGTAGTAGTTGTAATGTGACTGTCTCAGTGAAAGTTTTTCATTATGTGTGTTTGTGTTGGTCTTCATAATGATTTTGTAGTTTGTATCATGTTACAATTTCTGCTACTGCATGCCAGACTGCAAGTCTTTTTGGTCTAGAAAACAGCTGATCTGGCCAACTGTAACTAACATCCGCATTCAACTGTAACAGTAAACATCCGCTGCATGATGTACACACATACACTTGCACTCTCTCTCTCACTCACACATAAAGCCTAATTGGTGATAGTGCAAACATTTTCATGATTGAAGCTCAGTGTGTGCAGTAATTTAATCTATGATTTACTGGCCACCCATTTTCACTGGTACACACCTTTCATCACTGCCACACCTACATAGTTCTCCTTATTGTCTCACCTGGTCCAGCAAAATAACAAACAATACAAGCTCCAAAACAAGCGTTAGCAGTAATTCATGCAAATCTGCAAATTGACGTGAATAACATGCTCAGAAACATTCTTTTTGTGTATATATTTTTTCTCTTTTTAATGATTGCCAAAATAGTATGTAAAATCAAGGCAGAAATGTATGTTAATGTAAAATATTAATTTCATGTATATGAACTTTTAAGTTTCATGTAAGATTTTCATGTCTTCCTAATTATTCGTGTTAATTCAGCAATGTGCAAGATGCAGAAATGCCATTGTAACTGTTCACTTGTTTTTGTACATATAGAGAGGTGACAAATGGAGATTTGCAGCAAAGGATGTCCATACTTCTTGTTTTAATGATATAAATGTTGACTTGTTTGTATAGCTGCCATATTCTAAGAGCCATAATAATAATTGCTTATCTCTTTTCCATAAAATGTGATAAACTTTGGCACCCTGAAACATTTGCAAATCACAGAAGATACATATAGTAACATTAATGAATTAATCTTGTTGATACATATTGTCACATTAATGTGCTAATTTTTTTGTGATCAGCATTTACTGTTTTGCTCTTGAGAACTGTTTTCATATGAAGTTAAACAACCTCATTCTTTTTTTCCGTTTCCTTTTTTGTTTTGTTTTTTGGTTGCATGTGTATGCACATAAGTCAGTTTTAAAAGGTGATTGATGTAAAATGTATTCATATTCATCCCTTCAAGTTGATTTCTAATAATCAGAACACATTTAGAATACACCTGTTGGTTGGAGACTCATCTTTTTTTCTTTTTTTTTTTAAATTCACTGAGGCATTTGCCTGAATGAGCTGGGCATTCAAGACTCGTGTTGCTAAGAAAGAAAACCAGAAATACTTCTTTAGTCGGCATAACTTGTGGAGTTGTTTCTGTCTTGCCCCTCTCACTACACTTCACAAGGACAGTGTCAAATTCTGGCTTTGAATTGAGCTGCAGGTTTGGAGATATAGTTTAGAATGTAAAGTATTTTACTGTTTTGGAAGTGATACTAGTACTTTTAAGCATAGAGTATTTGGCGATACTGGAATAGCTCTGTAGAACTAGGGCAGGTAAAATCAACAATGGGTCGAGCATCTGAGCCGAATTTGGCAATTCTGTGATGGAGATTTTGTTGAAGGATTTTGGAAGTCCTTTGACAATATTCAGTTATATTTTCTCAGTACACTATATTGGAACTACTTATTTTAGCAGGTGAAATTTTAGTCAGTTATGATTTCAGAGTTAAAGGACTGTCTCCAGTTACATTTTCTCTGTGTTGTGTATTGAAACATTTGTTTTAGTAGATGAAAAGTCATTTAAGTATGATTGTTGTCATTGTTTTGGAAGTTTCAGATAGCCAGTAGATAAGAGGATCCTTTCACATATCCATTAAAGGCAGTAAATTCTGTCTTCTGGTATGTATTTGGAGTAATGAACTTGATGTGTTCAAATTTACAAATTAAAGAGACATTTGATTTTTCTTTTGGAGTATTGGTCAGTATGTGCCCTTGCAAAAGATAACAGAAAGACGCGTGTTCTTGATTGTTAGTCAACAACACATTACACAGTAGATTTTGAATGACCTGCCTGTGGAGGAAATCAGTTCTGTGTTTGCTCATTTTATTTTGGTTCCTTTTGTGGTCTTGAATTTGTGATTCATTAATTTTTGGTAAGATGGCAATCAAGCATGAATTTATTATTGTGGTTTTCACTGCTGGTACATGTATGGATTTTTTTTTTTTTTTTGCTCTATTTTTCTGCTAATTTACAGGTTTTTAAACGAATCAATAGCATATCAGTTGAAAGCATTCCAAAACGTAGAACACAAATTAATATGGTTTATTTTATACTTAATTTTCCAAATTTCAGTGTATCTTTTCTTTTGTAAACCTACATACATCCCTATATTAAAAGACCTCCTACTTCATGAACTTACTTTGTATGATTGGTAAAATATTGTGATTATTTCTTCTGTTGAGAGTTTGCATAAACTTTGCTGCATGTGTATTGAGTGTCAGGGATACCGATTTTCCCCCAGTCTTCTTAAATGTGTATGTGTACTATGCACACTTCATGATAATAAATATTGTAAGAAGAGTCAAGTTTGGTGTGATTTTGCCATACAATGGAGACACAAACTTTGTATAATGCATAATCTGTGGTGGCTTTTTGCTGTCATTAACTTTCAATCTCGTCTACGTCATGGAAAATGCCTTGCTTGACAGACTTATAGTGGTAGTGTTCAACATCTTTACTCATGCATATGATCTATAATGCTTTTCTGATTTTATGTTCCTGGAGGTGTTGATTTCTTGTTGATTTTGACAGAGATGTTAGATATGACCTTGCCAACATGTACTTAACAACACTTGCACAATGTGATGCAAGTGAAACTTGTTCCGTGATGTATGGTACAGTGTTTATTCCTGAAGGAAGTCTCAGGACAGCTACAAGCCACCACAGTCATTTTGAGTGTGTGTGTTTGTGTGTGTGTGTGTGTGTGAATATATATATATATTTAATGGAAAGGAATAAAAGAGGCTCTAATACTCAACACCTTCATTCAATTGCATTGCAACTTCTGTTTCAGCCTGTCACCCTTGCTCCTGAAGATCTATTTAGTTGAAGTATGCAGTTGGTAACAAATGTATAGAAATGAGTGGATAAAAATACAGGACTTGAAACTAATACAAAAAACAAAAACAAATTACCTTTTTATTCAAACCAAAGGGCTTGGGGTCCTTGGCTTGATGGGATACCTCACCTTCATCCAGGTGAATTTGTATTTGTATTTCTTTTTATCACATCAGATTTCTCTGTGTGAAATTCGGGCTGCTCTCCCCAGGGAGGGCGTGTCACTACACTACAGCACCACCCATTTTTTTTTGTATTTTTTCCTGTGTGTAGTTTTATTTGTTTTTCCTATCGAAGTGGATATTTCTACAGAATTTTGCCAGGAACAACCCTTTTGTTGCCGTGGGTTCTTTTACGTGCGCTAAATGCATGCTGCACACGGGACCTCGGTTTATCGTCTCATCTGAATGACTAGCGTCCAAACCACCACTCAAGGTCTAGTGGAGGGGGAGAAAATATCGGCAGCTGAACCGCGATTCGAACCAGCGCACTCAGATTCTCTCGCTTCCAAGGCGGACGCGTTACCTCTTGTTCATCACTCCACTAGCAAGGGGTACTAGGATTCGTATGGCTAAAGCAATAAAATATCATTATTCATCCATCGACACTGGGTAACTACATCTAATGCATGTTATCAAAGATAACACCTGAATGATATGGATGATATATTTATTCATTTTAATATTTTTCATTTCTTTATTGACTGGGCACAAACTGTTCAGCAATACATGGATGAAAAACAAAAAAAAATCTTGCAGTGTCAAAACATTGGTGATAATAATCAACATGATGGATCAGATTCTGAACATATGTGTGAATAACCATAAATCTCTGGAACACCAATTAGAACAGACTGATATCACAACAGTTATCGTTAACAAAAATCAGTTGTCCACCCAAATTTTATGTGCCTGACCATTTTTTTTTTTTTTTAAAGAAGAGCAGGAAATATAAGTAACTATGAAATAAAATAATAGAATATCATATCACTGAACAGGAATGCAGTCAACCTTTAAGGATAAAATAATCTGAATGAAAACTTTAAAAGTATGAACAAATAGATATTGTAATATTCATTTCCTGAGATCAGTCAACTGCCAATGACAATAATTATAATCAAAATAAAAAGATCATATTAAGACTATACAACTCTTGAGAATTTCGAAACAACGACAATTTAAAAGAAAACACAAATTCAAACAGAAAAAATCAGGATTCAAAAAATAATTTTGGGTGTAGGTACACTTCAGACAATTATTTCACAACATGGAGTGTTATTTTAAAATTAAAAAAAAGACACAAAAACTCTCTGTGTGTGTGTGTGTGTGTTTCTATCATATTTTTACATATGACAGAAACACACACACATTGCTTAACATGATTAACTTAACTTGCATTTTGATTAAAACAATAATGAAACAAAGCTGCAGACAGGTACGAATGAAAGTACAAATAAAATACATTTTTTCCCCTTCTCATCTCTTTTAATTCCTACAGCATTTGTTAAGTTGTCAAGCTGTCAAGGCACGACCAATGTGAAGGTCTATGCATAGGTCAGGCATCTGCCTTCATCCCTCCCCCCCCCCCCGCCCCACACGCCCCCTTTTTTTCTCTTTTTGTTTTAAGCAGATGTGGAGAAGCATGTATGGATCAGATGTTTTCTTGAAACTGAAACCGATGAAAGAAGTGTCAGCAAACAGAAAAAAAAAGAAAAGGAAAAGAATCTATACTCATGCAGATTATTGAGCTGAAGAGTACAGTATGATCCCAGATTCCTTCAAGAGTAAAGGATTAAAAATGGAGAAAGTAAAACATGAAGAATTATTAAAAAATATATAAGCACTGTCAAATACATTATTTAAAAAAAGGGAAAAAAAGTGCTCAAAATTAAAAGGGGTGCTTCGGAACAACATAGAACATTTCCAAACATTTTAAAAATGAGAGTTTAGCATGGAGCATTGAAATTTATTTCACAATGATATGCATGATAGACTGTATATTCATGCACAAGCATCTGTGCATGTAATTGTGTGTGCTTCTGATTTCTATTACCTATTTCTGGCTTGTGCTTTTTGTGTTTGTTTGCACACATTTGCATGCAAGTGTGTGTGTGTGTGTGTGTGTGTGTGTGTGTGTGTGTTACTATTACTTTTGTTGTTGTTGTCACAACAGATTTCTCTGTGTGAAATTTGGTCTGCTCTCCCCAAGGAGAGCACGTCGCTACACTGAGAGCACCACCCATTTAAAAAAAATTTTTTTTTCCTGCGTGCAGTTTTTTTGTTTTTGTTTTTCTACAGAATTTTGCCAGGGACAACCCTTTTTTGCTGTGGGTTCTTTTACGTGCACTAAGTGCATGCTGCACACGGGACCTCGGTTTATCGTCTCATCTGAATGACTAGCGTCCAGTGTGTGTGTGTGTGTGTGTGTGTGTGTAAATGTGTAGTGTGAAGGTGTGAACATGCATTACAGTGGAATCATCATGACCTGTAGAATTCCACCTTGTGTCAATACCACAAATCGTGTCTCAAACACATGAGACTTGTTAACTTCAAAGTAACTTGCATTTCATGAATGTCACAGAAACAGCATCCGTCTGCCGCCACTCGAAACAATGAAGGCACAGCTTTATAAAGTGTTCAAAACAAAAACTAACAAAAAAACCCAAAATAAAAACATCTCTATTTGCACACCAAAGAACAATTTTCTCCCCTTTTAACAGATAATAAATCCAGCACTGAAATACGGTCTTTTGAAAAGAAACAAAACAAAAAGAGAAAAAAAAGCTTCATTCATATAAGATATATCCAAGAATGTCCAGGGCAAAAGAGTCCTAAAGTTGTCTTGTAAATCTGACTTCCATAACACTACAGACTCACTGGAAAAAAAAACAAAAACAAAAATAAAAAGAAAGTGAATGGGAGGTGGGACAAAAACAAAGAACCCGGAAGACTACAGAGTTCTGGGGGAGAAGTGGATGATGGGTCGTTTAGGGGTGTGGATCATGGTGGTGAAGTCCACCTCAGGAAAGTAGCCATCAACCAGCTCCAGTCTGTAGGTTCTCAGCAGTGTGGAGACAGCAGTCTTGATCTGGACGTAGGCAAACGACTCCCCGATACATCGGTGCCGCCCCGCCCCGAAGGGAACATAGGCAAACTTCTCGCTGTTGGCCACGTCAGGGTCCAGAAACCTGAATGTGAAGAACACAGGAATGAAGCTGGTTGGAAAGAGAATGTTCTTGTTCCTGTTGCTTTTAGTCCAGCCAACCGCAAAGGGCCATATCAGGAAAGCGAACACACACATGAGAAGAAGACTTTTTGGTTAAGACCACTGCTTGATTGTACAATGCAGCACAGAGTTTGTGCAAGCTGACTGTAAGCAGCTAACAACTGCTTAAGCTGGGAGAAAGTATCCACTTTCAAACTGCTTTTTTCTTTTTAATAGCTCAGTTGGTAGTGTGGAGGACTTGTGGTTGAAACTGGCAATCCTTAGGTCAGTTGTTCGAATCTGCTTCGTTAAGATACCACACAACCAGTCTTGTCTTGACTGTTTCTGTACATACCAGTACTTTAACATCAAAACATTGTAGATGAATAAACAAGCAGAACACAGTTGCATTCCATCTAGGAATAATCAAACACCAATATCCATATTTGTTTGTATCAAGATGTTATAATAAATTTCATCTGTCTGTCAGCATGCGCTCATGATCTTTCAGTAGAGGTTAACTATTAATTTCCAAGCATGATTAAAAAAAATCCAACAATAATGAATTCATTGCTGCTTTGGATACAAGGCAAATTTTGAAACCATGCGACATTGGTTGTTAGCTCAAGCATCATGGTTTAGCTATTCTGTGTGTCACAGCTGAGATGCCAACAACAACTCTTTTTTTCTGTTTACACAACCATTAATCTTAGGAATGAATGAAGAGGGTGGAAAAGGACAGTTTGGCAATACACACACACACAAACACACACGCACACACACACGCACAAACACACACAGAGGCAAGCACACACACACATACTCTGAGCTATTTCCAATGTTGTCAAACCTTGATGTATGCTGCTTACCTATCAGGCATAAAAGTGCCCAGATCCTTCCAGGTATCTGGCAGACGGTGGTTAGTTGTTGGTGAAACACACACCTGATGGCCGGGAGGTATCGTGTAACCCATCACTGTCTGTTCAGATAAAAAACAAAAAACACAAAGTACTTTTATCAGCAAATAACAGCTGCAATGTTGATACACATGCGCCGCTTCATATCAACATATATCAGGAGCCTTTTCTTGTTTATTCTAAAGTCTCAGCACAATTCATGACTTCCTCTTCTGCATCACAAATCCCATTTACGTCACTACAGCTTATTAATTTGTATTACATCACCAACTTAATCATAGTGATATAATAATAATGATCATTAGTTGTCGCTCATGTGTGTGTAGTTCTATTCTCCTCAATAAACCTGAAGGATTAAATCAGAGGTCATAAGCTTCTACAATCTTGTCTTTTACCAAATCACAACTGCAATCTATCAACATATACATATAAAGTTTGGCAGTGTAAAATCCACTGAGAAACAGACCAAAAGAAAATTGTTTCTCTTATTTGCTAATGCTTGCCTTTTGAAACAACAGTGGTAACAGAGATGGCATGCACACAAACACACAGGAGACAACAGATGAACACAAAGGAAATGAGACAGACAAGAAACAGAAGAGAAATAAATACCTGCTCTGTTTTGCACATGCGCATCATGGTCATAATGGGTGGACGCAGGCGTAGCGTTTCCTTCAGACACCGGTCCAGCAGCTGAAGGTCCTTCACTGCATCGTAGTCCAGGGGAGGCCACTCTCCTCTGTCTTTTGCATCACCACACACCCGCTTCTGTTCCTCAAACACCGCTTCCTGTTCAGTGTGACAAACACTCGGGTTACGTAAACATGGACAATGATTGTAAGGAAAATAGTGAACGATAATATACTGAGTCAAGCAAACATGAATGATAACAACAAAAGACAGGAAACAATTATGCTCGGGTCATGCAAACATGAATAATAATAATGATAATAATAATTTAATTCATAAAGCGCCTATCCATGTAAAATATGCTCAATTTGCGCTGTACAATGTCAATACCAACATTGCATTTTAACACTAAAATGAAAAACGGACAAACCCAGGTGTGGCCGTGTAAGGGGGAATCTAAATGAGCGGCGTGGGAGTAATGCCACTGAAACGGTGCAGATGATGGGGCAGCAAAAAAAAAACAAAAAACCCCCCCCCAAAAAAACTCACACTTACACACACCCAAATGAATGATAAAAATGTACAATCATTGGTTACGTGAACAGGTGTAATTTTATCGAAGATGGTGAAAAATAACAAGTGTTATGCATGTAAACTTGTGATATTTTGACAAAAACAGACATGGCATTTAGATCAACTCCAAGGAGAAAACGCGACAATGACGTACTTCAAGGAGCACATGAACTGATGGTGCCCTTGACCCACCTGAATGTCCTGGTGTTTGGCGAGGAAAAAGAGGAGCCATGTGGAGGTGGTGGAGGAGGTGTGCTGTCCAGCCAGCAACAGACCAATCAGCATGCCAGCTATCTCATCATCGGTAAGGTGACGACCGCTCCTGAAAAAAATAACACATACAGTCACAGGATGATCAGTTTTCTTGACATTTTCATCTCCTGCCAAACTTTGATCGTTTCATGGTATGGGCACAATAGCCAAGTGGTTAAAGCATTGGACTTTCAATCTGAGGGTCCCGGGTTCAAATCTGGGTTACCGTGCCTGGTGGGTAAAGGGTGGAGATTTTTCCAATCTCGCAGATCAACCTAATTATGTGCAGACCTGTTTGTGTCTGATCCCCCTTCGTGTGTATTTGCAAGCAGAAGATCAAGTATGCACTGTAATCCATGTCAGTGTTCAATGGGTTATGAAAACAAGAACATACCCAGCATGCATACCCCCGGAAATGGAGTATGGTTGCCTACATGGCAGGCTAAAAACAGTCGAACATGTAAAAGCCCACTCGTGTACATAGAGTGAACATAGGAGTTGCAGCCCAAGAACGAAGATGATCATCATTCCATGACTGTGATAATGGGGTTGGGCATATGATCTTGATCAGTAAATAATTTTACTGAGAGGCTGAATGTAGAAATTAAAACCACAATGAACAACTGTGGATGTTTGGTCACCAAGAGGCCACACACCAGAGGTGACCCTACAATGATGCTGAGTCACTTCGGTGTTGATCAGAAGTACCTGTTCTGATTCAACATACACAGGACACTACCTCCTAAGCCCCCTTCTGATGACAATTATCATCTAAGTCATGAAGCCAGAGTGATTGAGCATCCTTTCCAGAATAAAATCGCCACCAACGATTGGATTTGGTTAGTCACAAATTTAAGAGTGTGATAGAAAATGCTGGTTTTGTGTCTGTGTGTAAAGGTGATTTTTTTCCTTCCTGTACATGTGCGTGCGCAGGGTTCGAATTTAGCGGGTGCCCGGATGCAAATGCTACGAAAAGTTGGCTCAGGCACGCAAATTTTCTGTCGAGAGTACCCAGTTGGCACTCGAAAATAGATAGAGGTGAAAGAAAATTAATTAAAAGACACACCAAGAAAGCTAGCTCGAACGCAGTCGATCGAAATATAAAGTGTCGTCTGCTACAGCTCACTTCGCGGATGTTGATGTTCATGGTGCGTTAGCGACGAACGATGTTTCCCATCTTCAATGTTAAAAGAAAGGCTCCCGAAACAGAGATTAAAGCTCAGGATGACTAAAAGAATAAGCAGCAGGAGTACGAATCAAAGCGCCAGCGTGTGTACTATGAAGCCTGGCAGACAGACTTTCCTTGGCACATTTTATTTCATTTTATTATGCTGGCACCCAAAACCATGATTGGACACTCAAATATTTTGTCCAGAGTGCCCAACTGGTACTCACAAAAAAAAGAGTTAAATTCGAACCCTGGGGTGTGTGTGTGTGTGTGTGTGTGTGTGTGTGTGTGTGTGTGTGTGTGTGTGTGTGTGTGTGTGTTCCATCTTTCTTTGAAACTGTGAAGATACTAACATAAACTATATATACATATTAACGATGCTTGGGTTCCATGGAATACATACTTGTACTTGGAGTCGATAAGCGTTTGAAGCATGTCATCTTCTGATTCCTTGGAATCACGTCGTTGCTGAATCACCTCATAGAAAATACGCTTCACTTCTAGATGGGCTTTATCTCTTTTTCTGGAACCAAAAAAAGAAAAGAAAGACATAAGATGAAAAATACAAAAATAAAACCAAGAAGAAATGAAATCAATAACAATTAAGAAATTAATCATTTCCAAACTTTAGACGGAATGGCCAATGCAATGTGACCTGCATTCAGAAATAGGAATTTGGTTTGTTGTAGAAAGATGAATAACGTCCACCATAATCTGCTCTTTGTGATCGGGAAAGAGTTTATAGAGAAAAGAAGAAAACACTGAGAGAGGGGGTAAAGAGGGTCGGGGTGGGGAGGGTATGGGGTGGGGGCTGAGAGAGGCAGACATGGGGGTGGAGGGAGGGATGAAGAGAGACAAAGAGATTTAGGAAACAAGACTGAGATAGATAGAGAAGGTAAGTGAAAGAGAATGAAAAGGAGGCAGATATGGACAGACAGTGTCTAATGGGGAAAAAAACTGACTATCAAAATTAACATCTGAAAATGGTACAAAAATGGCAAAAGATGGAAAGAAAAAGCATGACAGACCAGATGGAGACAAATGGAAAGAAAACAACCGCCCCAAAAAACATCAGAATAAGGACTGAAAACAAAATAATCAATGACAACAATTCAAGCATTTCACAAAATCATGGATAAAGTATGGTACTCCAGTCTCTCTCACAATTCCAGGACTAGACGAACCTGAAGCTGGGCAAGGGAAGCCACCCTGGCAGAAGCCAGGCTTCGTGGGTAAAACCTCCATCCAGATCCATGTACAGCTGTGCCATGCTCTCATCCAGTTTGGCACGGATCTCCTTGCCTTCACATACATACATGATATACTTGAGAAGAGAGTGTGCTCATGTGCATGTAAGTGTGTGTGTGGTTAGTTGTGTATGCATGTGTATGTAAGCATGTATGTGTGTCTATGTGTATGTGTAGTATATGTGTAGTGTATGTGTGGCGTGTGTGTATGTGTGCATGTGTGTGTGTATGTGCATGTGCGTGTGTGTATGTGTATGTGCAGTGTATATGTGTGGTGTGTGTGTGCGTGACTGCGTGTGTACGTCAGTATACAACACCAGTACATACATCCAGATATGTGGACATCAATCTAAAAAGAGTTTAACTGGCAAGAGATCTCTTCAGAAGGCAATCAGAGCATAAGACTGAAATATCTAACATTTACTTCCCTGTGCCAGAGCAATGTTTTAGCACCACTTCATTAACAGCATGTCATTTCTGTTATCTAATCTCAACAACAGAGGTATTTTTAGAGACTGACAGCAAAACAAATTATCAACCCGCTCCAATTCATGTAATTTGTGAGCAGGTACGTTTATATTATATTCAAGGTCTTCTGAGTGAATACTGTGATTCTGATCTAAACTTACCATGAAGACAACGACTGGCGGTCAGAATAATCACCTCAGACATTGCCACAAACAGATCTGTGGAAAAACCATAAATATTTGTATTAATAAATATACTTTATTATGGGAAAAACGTTTTGGTGTGGCAAAAGATACAACCATGGACTGATGAAAAAAAGAATACCATGACTGAGATAGACACATCGTTATACATCTCTCTGTACAGAACATTGCACGTTTGTGTGTTTGACACATAACTCAGTACAACATGCAATAAATGACATGAACATACAAAACAAAAACTGGATGTTGTTTCTGTATTCATTTATATTTTGATTATAGATTGCTTTTACATCATTTAAACACATGTGCATGCGTGTATGTGTATATGTATTTTGTGCGCATGTGTTTGTGTGTGAGTGTGAGTGTCAAAGAGAGAGAGTGAGAGAGAGAGACAAAGAGAGAGAGACTGTGTGCATGTGAGTAACTGTGTGAGTATGTGTATGTGTAACATGAAGTTAGATAAACTCATAAAGGAAATGAATAGATAAGAAAAGTTATGTACATGAAGACCACTTACTTTTTTCCCCTGTTTTCCCCCATCTTTTGAAATAATCCACTGTCTCCTCCTCAATCAGGTGGACATGTTCTCTGAACCTTGCGATATTCAAGCCTGTCTTGAACATCTTCTTCTGCTCCAAAAATAACTGTCACAAAAAACATCGATAATTGTTTGAGTTCAGCTGTTGCAAATAAGACCTTATGACTTCTATGAGAAATAAATGTTCTGATTCTGATTCACATACACACACTTACATTTCAACACAATGTGTGAAATGAATTTAACAATCAAATTTGGAAGATGATTACTTTCATTTATGGGACAAAGTAATGCAAAGGCAACACTCTCTCTCACACACACTCACACACATACACACACACACACACACACACAGAGTGATCACTTACTGAATTTGGGCAGTCGTAAGCAACCCCTTTGCCAAACACTGGCGTAGTCAGCCGGCTGTAAACTTCTTCTGCATTTAGATTTTCATTTTTGCTGTTGAAAAACAGAGCAGCTGCTTCTGAGCCAACCAGGTATGTGAATGTTTTCCCCACCATTGTGAAACTGAATACAGGTCCATACTGCACATACATACATACACACATACAATTATTGTGTGCATGTGCATGAAAAAAAAATCAACAGATTGGTTTTCATTTCTTAATAATTGTCCATGAATTTTAAAAAAACGTTTCTTGTAAATACATTTTCTTTAAAAGCTGATATTACATGCCAGTGTACATATGTGCTACTCAAATGAGCATAATGCATTTCAGATATTCTATTATCTCTACCTGGAAAATATGCGCAAAATATTCTACATGAGCATTACCAGTAATACACACAACAACAATCTCTTTCTATATGTCGGCTATTGAAATTTTGAAATATATATCATTTCACTGATTAGTACAAACTGGGAAAGAAAAATAAAAAAATGCACCAAATTACCAACCTTCTGATGAGCTGCCAAGAGAAATTCAATTGGGCTTTGTCCAAAACTGATGGCATGACCAAGAAATGGAATAGAAGAAGGAATATGAGGTGGTAATTTTCCCTGAAACATACAGCAGATTGAGATGACAGAAGCATCAACCTCTATTTTAACCTATTGATTATACCATTTCACAGAATCCAGAATCACAACAATCTTTATTTCCTTCTCTCTTGTCTTTCTGTGTGTACATGTGTATGTTAATGTGTGTGTGTGTGTGTGTGTGTGTGTGTGTGTGTGTGTGTACACCTGCACTTTGCAATGCAATAATTAATATAGCTTGCCACAATACATACAGTTACTCTGAATTAATTATAGCAATGATCATGGTTACACAACGAAACTTTTGCAAGCATAAAAATAACAACAGATAGACTATATGACTACATTTGGTTTGAAAAAGTATCTTCCCCTCCACCCTTTCAGATGCCAT
>NC_134894.1:54215129-54217629 GCF_041734735.1 Babylonia areolata | reverse complement strand
AATGTTCAGTTCCGGTGAATCGCTGAGTTTGAAAAGTGTCAGTTCGATTCAGGAACAAAAAACGCAGTTGCAGTTCCTTCAGTCAACTTCTCCCGCTTGCCTTCACATCTGTCAAAAATGACACACCTCTTCTAACTATTCCATAGCATTTGCATTGAAAAGCATAGTCTGTCAAGCCGATCTGAGGTCGCTGTGCACGCCACTGAAAGAAAAGACCACTCCGCACCTCCCCACCCTCTCTCCCTCCCCGCAAAATTAAAGTCTGACACAGTGGTGACATTGGCAATATCCACATCCCCCCCCCTCCCCTTCACTCCTCTGTGTGACTGACGGAGTGAACGTCCACGTCTTATAATGGACACTGCTCATTTCGTCTTGGGGGGGGAGGGGGGGCGGGGGGGACTGTGGATATTGCCGGCAGTGACATTTACCCATGAAATCCCAACTCCACTGATAAATGAACTGATCGTAAAATCCCATTCCTTTCTGTCGTGAGCTTCTTTCCTTCCTCCAAGAGCGAGCATGGCATGGTTGTCACAGCAACCACCTTTTCAGATGTCTTTTATATATTGGCATAGAGGGTTAAGCTTAACTTGGAGATCAGAGATGAGGTTGGGGGTATGAAGGCCATCACAAGTGACTTCAGACCTAGGTAAAGGTCCAAGGGAATGCGTACCTCAGGCTGTAGCAAACGTCATTTTGATGAGGTGGGGTGAGCTAGGGCGGAAATGGGGGAGGGTGTATTTTAAAGCTAAGGATACCAGGTAAGAGTGGGCCTGTTACATGGAAAAGTTCTTTTTGTTGTTGTTGTTGTAGATTAATACCATTACCTGGACATGCTTCAGATTGGTTTTTTGTTGTTGTTTGAAAAAAAAAATTCAGAAGAACTTCTCTGAAAACAAATTTAATGAAAATCAACATGAACGTCAGTAAAGTGAACGAACAGGAACAGAATGTGAGTGTCAATACAGTGAATGCGTGTAACAGGTAAAATTACCACATCACCTCGGACTTCACGACAGGTGTGACCATCACACCAAAACTGTGTTCCACAATGACCGACAACAAAAACACCGATTCCATAAAGTAGCTGCCCCAAATCCCTCGCACGTTACACTCATGAAACTCTCATCGCAAACCACAGGCGTCAGTTTCGCCACTGTCAATCAGGGGGCGTGCAGTCACAATGTTTAGCGATGAGCTGTGGAATCGTAGCCCGGATCAGTGTGTTCCGATCGGCGTAGTACATCACTGTGAGCGGTGATAAGTCTCTGGGCTGACACAACCCCGCTTTTTTCCAGTCTGTAAACCTGTAATTACTATCTTTGTTTGCGGCAGTTTCGTTGCCATATTTTTGTCTTTGAAACACTTTATTTTCAGTCTTTTGTCTCTGTGTTTTCCCACTTTGCGGGGATTCGCGTTCATTTCGTAATGTGTTTTGATTTTTTGTCGAATTTTGACAGACTCCACAAACAACAGTGGTGAAGCCGTGTGGATGAACGATCCAGTGATCCCAGCCAATGGCCTTGAACGTCACCTCCATTTTTTCCGAGCAGCAAGAAAACCTGGGTTGTGATTGGCTGGGACAGATTCTGTCCACGTGACGCGCAGATCTTGGCAGGATGGGAGTTGGGGGACTTTGTGTGGTGAGGGGGGTGTCGGCAGTGCGGATGAGCATGAAAGGCCGGTTTGGATTCAGGTCGAGGGCAACACTGGAATCGTGATCTGCTTTTCGTTTTTTCTTCCTGGACAGTGCATTGTCAATGGACACGCCAATTTTCAAGCATCGCCTGCAACGTACCCGCAGCACTAAAGACTGGTTGTCGGACTGGGCAGCACGTGACACCAACGACACTGGGATGGGTATTTTGATCCACGTGAACTTTTTGCTCACGGTCACACGCTGCACCACCACTCTCCTGAACTTCCCTGACTTTTGAGCTTGCGTCAGTAGCTTGACACGGCGAGACCGTTTCCTAAGGCGGGATCCGGATTTCTTTTTCTTCCGTTTTGAGCCGGACGTTTTCCTGCTGCTCCGTTTCTGACGGCCGTTCTGTGCGACTGGTTTTTTGGCTTGACGCGCTTTGTCGCCCTTTCCCTTTGTCTTCTTTTTACCCTTGACTTTTTTGTTCTTGCCTTTGCGTTTGTAGCGGAGTCTGAGCAGGAGGGTGACCCGGTTGATGATGTAGGATTTCTCCTTTAGACTGCCCACCCGGAAGAGAAGCTGGTCTACTTTCGCTTTGCTGGCTGCTGAAACAAGCAATGCAGGAAATGGGTATTTGAAGTTCGTTGTGTCAGTGGCAACATTCTGCAGGAAGTGTGGAGGGGGTTGAATGGATTTTACGATATAACAGAATAAAGAACGCAGTGCTGCATATATCAACACCAAGCGACATGGTATGACATCAGTCAGCTGAATACCATGGGTGATAGTCTTTCGAATGAGGCGATACGTTGAGGTCCCGTGTGTGTCAAGCACTTGACGCAAGTACTAGAACCC